>NC_045030.1:116323789-116360329 GCF_008632895.1 Mastomys coucha
AGGGGGAGGGAACAGGGGATTGTTTTAGTTTTTGTTTTTTTTATTTTATTTTATTTTATTTTATTTTATTTTATTTTATTTTGGAGGGGAACCTGGGAAAGTCAATATTGCAAATAAAGAAAACATCTAATAAAAAAAGAAAAAAAGAAAAAGAAAAAGAAGGAGAAGAAGAAAAAGAAGAAGAAGAAGAAGAAGAAGAAGAAGAAGAAGAAGAAGAAGAAGAAGAAGAAGAAGAAGAAGAAGAAAGAAGAAGAGGTAATAAAAATGATAAGCTTATGTTCTTTTATTAATTTTAAAATATTGTGACTATTTATGTATGTATGTGTAAGTCTATCCAAGATAGCACAGACTCCATGAGAGTCCATTTTAACCCTTGCAGCTGGAGTTACATGTTGTTGTGAGACATACACCATATGTGGGTGCTTCACTTGAGTCTTCTGAAAGAACAGTGTTTCAATAACAAAAGACAAGTCCTTCCTTAGAAATTGCATATTTGAAGGAGGTAGAAATCATATTTATATTCATTAACTTATAGTGTTTCACACTGACAATGAAGACATCTTAATAAATTGCACTATTTGAATATAACAAAGTTAAAGATCCACTTGAAACTCCAACCTCTATCATGAGTAATATTTATGAATAACATGTAATGTACTACATTACTCACTATCAGAGTGGTGATAAGAAGTGTGTATGCGTACAAGTTCGTTTTCTCATGCAAATTGGACTTCAGTTATTGAAACATTTTGAACATCATGTGGATCCTAGGTGCTTTCTTGCTGACATAACAATGTATTCTACATAGCAAATTACATTTTCTAACTTTAAAATATTCATGAAAAATCTCATTAATGTTAAAAACAATGTCTTATCCAGACTATAACTTTTCACCAGAAGCATTAAAATTCAATCAAGTATGGAATGAAGAATGAGATAAACTAATTTTACTTCTGTTTAAAATGTTTACCTTTAACATGAAATTTTTCTTTTTATTTCATGAGTAAATATCCCATATCTGAAAATAATAATATTCCTGTACATCTCATTTCTTGTAAACAATGTTCCAGAATGATAAAACAGAAATTTATAAGACAAAACTTGACATAATGAGATATATATGTGTATATATGTATGTGTGTGTATGCATGTATGTGTATGTATATATATATATATGTATTTGTATATGTATAGTGTTTTAACAACTTTGTATGATAATTACATATTCTAATAAATAGGATTTATTAGTATTTTATATTTAATAACAGATGGCTAGACATGCTTCAGTTAAAACAAAAAAAAATAGTATTTCCTACAAGTTTTGATTAAAAGTCAAATGGTTTAATCTTTAACTGGCATTATCCCATCATTTATTCTGGAGCATTTTATAAATAAGTTAATAAATTTTCCACCTTTACAGTATAAAATTGTGAAAGATGCAAAAATGATATAAGTGTTATAGGAAGCTACATAGAAAAAGAAAGAGAAAAGAACACTGAAAAAATGTGTGAGAGTTCTTGATTCTCTCTCTCTCTCTCCCTCTCTCTCTCTCTCTCTCTCTCTCTCTTTCTCTCTGCCTCTCTTTCCCTGTGTGTGTGTGTGTGTGTGTGTGTGTATTTTAAGATTTAATATTATATGCATCTCTGTTTTATGGTGAAAGACATTTCTTTGTTATATTAATCCTATGGAGAATCCTTCATTAATTCAAGAAAGCAACCTACACAGGTTGCTTTTGCTACAAAAAACAAAAACTTATTTAATATTCAATAACCCATATTTCTACTTGTCTTAATTAAGACCATTTATGTGCTATTGATTTTGTTATTATAGTTTTTATTCATATTGTATTAAAGGCTCCTAAAGGCAGAGCCTTGTGAACAACTTTCTTGAGAAGGCTATTTTGTAATAATTTTAGTTTGTGTTAACAAATATTTCATATTGTTTCTGGTGCCTCCTATGGTATTATCACTAATTATTTTAAATGTAAGAACATTCAATTTTATAAGATTACATTTCTACTTGTTACTATATCACTTTGGAAAAGGTAGTAGAATCAAAATGATCTGATGTATGTTTGGCAGTTGATGGGGAAATCAGTGACAGTCAAAGTTTGGAAACAGTGAAGGTTTTGAAAATTTGGCATAAACTTGTCATTCATTATAAGCTATTCACATTTCATTTAAATTTCTTAAGTGGAAAATTGTGACATTTTCATCTAGAAAACAACACTATAATTTAACCACCTTAAATGTTCAACACACATGATATCCTCATATTTTACTTTCCTTTCTATTCTTTACACGCTAAATATTCCCCTGAATCCAATTTTACTTGATTTCATAAATGTATATATATATATATATATATATATACATATATATACATACATATATATGTGTGTGTATATATGTTTATAGATATGTAAATATATACATATATATATTTTAGATATGGATACATATATAAAAATACATCAGTTAATATCTATATGTATACTGTAAAGTCAGTGAGTAAATGGCCTTACTTATTGAAATATGTTTAGTTAATTTCATGACCTAATGAATCTGTTTTGTACACATAAGAAGATTCCTTCATAAGTTTTCATAACCAAATATCACAGCAGTGAATATTTCTATTGCATATGTGTTCATGGTTCAATTTTTAAAGATTTTGTTACTATATCTAAATAATTCCATTAAATGCTTGTCCCATTAAGTATTTCATAATTTATTCATATTTAATCTGTATGAGTCAATTTATTTATATAGCAAAGGTAACTGAATTGTACACCATTTCACATGGGAAATATTCCCCTTTTATAATGCTGGGTATTTGAATGTTTCAGTGCTCTATTATAAGATTTTTAATAATATTGTTGCTATCATTTATCATATAAATACACATTCATTCTTCCTAGGTGCCTATTATATAGTAGAATGTGAGATCTAATTTAGGTGTTTATTTACTTTTCATATTACTAGAACACATTCCAAACAGTATATATTCGGGTTACATTCCTAATAGAAATATGTACATTTTGTACTTAGTGAGCAATAGTGTAAATTTCTAAACATTTGTCTGACATGCATTCTATAAATATGCTGGAATTTATCATTGTAATTATAATTTTTCTCTTTTTTAATGGTTAATGCTCACTCATTTGGGGAACACGCTACATACAATTTGGTTAAAATTCTATATACTATACATGAGTTATTTGTAAAATACATGTACTCTAGCATCTCTCTGTTCATGGTTATGGTTCTATGTATCTAAGGTATAAATTTTTATGAATGATGGGTAAATTACCTAATGTTTATATATACATATGCATATATACATATATATGTATTGATTTTAAAGAATTTGCTTTGATCTAGAGACATGGCTCTCTGGTTAATAGTTATCCTGCCTTGGTATTGAAAATTCCGGTGTTAGAATCTTTTGCTATGTTTGTTTTGTTCTGGTTAGTTCATTTTTAATTTACTGCTTGTTTTTGATAATGATAGAGAAAAAGAAAGTATAGAGTTGAATGTATGGGGAGGTAAAGAGGACTGGGAGGAGATGACAAAAAGTAAGCCATGATGAGAATATATTGTATGAAAAAAAGAATATTTTCAGTACAAAAAGTACAAAAAGATATGTGTGCCAACATAAGGATTCACAAAAGTTATTTTTTGTATGTTTGAAATAGATAAGGTAATGGAATCTTGTCCTTAATCCATTTGTCTTTGCTCAAATAATTGATCAATGCTCCTATCTTTAACAATCACATCTGCCTTTTCAGTACATATGACCCTGAATTTGTTCTAGATGTATTAACTCTAGTAACTAATGTTTACATAAACATAAACTAAAATAAATGAATAATGTAAAAGTTAAATTGTCATGTTGTGCCTGAAACAATTACTTTGTACTCCCTAAACAAATGTTGCAAAGTTTCTGGACCCGTATCTAACATTGATGTAATTGTGGGTTTTTTGGGTTTAGGCTTTAAAAACACTGTATCCCTGAGCTCTTGGTAGCTTGCCAAAACTAAAGGATTCATATACTCTTAATTAGCTTAATCAGCAAGGCTGTCTGCTACAACATTCTCATTTAGATTTATTACATTTTCACCTCAAAGTTTTATTTTTTACTTTTCATATTTATGCCATTAAGCTTAACTTAATTACTTTGTGGATGTTTTAACTGAAAGATAAGTTTTCCTTTTACAAACTGTAGTTGTTAAATCCACCATAAATTTTTTCAAGAGGACCTATGCCTAGTAACTGAATTACAAGTTGGCAACAAGTTAGGTGCAGACTTCTGATTCTGTTTTAGAACTCTATCCTATTCACCACTGCTATTTATAACTTTCAGTGACTATCATCATTAATCTATTATTCTATCTAGATTTCTATCTAGATACAATTTTCTAGATTCTATTGTATCTAGATTGTATCTGTGTTTCTAGAGTTTTTTAATTCTCCTCTGAGCTGGACCACATTTGAGAATTGGTTAAATTGTAGAGTTTTAAAACATAAATGAAGCCTAAAATTTTGTACACAAAGTGTGAATCACCTTTTACTATATTTTAGATATAATTTTTACTTTGGGGATGGTTTGCATATCACATATTTTGATATTCCATGGAATACTCAAAGTCAAACAGTGAAGCTCTATACCTGAGGTACTATGATTTTAAGTGGCACTACATATTTTCAAATATATGTTTATAAGAATCACAGTGTAATTATCTAAATTTACTGTTATATACATATCATGTCTGAAAATTTTTATTTTATTTTAATAGATTCTTTAAGTAATTTTGGTGCTCATATAAATGGCAGTTGAGCCATTTATATTCCCATAATAAACTGAATAAAACTCTACTGAAGAAATAGTACACATATAAATAGTTATCCTAATGAGAATGTTAAACCTTATTACTAATTACTTTTTGTCTTCTTTTATGCTTTAAAGAATTTTATACATGACTAAAAGACACCTTAATTTTAGGTGAATAATTATTCTTTCACTTGAATCTTTATGTATACACCAAAAGGGCATTTGTTGACTTTTTTCTTGGCCTGATCTTCCAGAATATTGGGGAGTGGAAACATGATCACATATCCTATTCTCTCTTTCACTTTACATGTAATATTAAATATTTATATTTCAGTATAATGATACCTGATGTAATTTTCTGTACATTTTTATTTTTTTCTTCTGCTGGGCATCTAGTCATGTAGTAATCAGTTCACAGGTAATTGAGGATCAATACTTCCCTTATAAAATCCATCTCATAAAACCATGAAATTAATGGTTAGAATTTTATTCCTGATAAAAAGTAGGTTATGAGTCAATTTCTTTGGGTTTGTATGGAAAATGACACTCAAAACTGTACAAGTAAAAAAATAATCTTAATTATTTTATGTGTATGCAGGTATCTGTATACATGAATTTATATATATGCCATGACACTCATTGGAAGTCAGAAGATAAGCTGTACTATTTACCACATGAAATCAAAGTATCAAAGTAAGATAATCAAGGTTTTTAGCCAGTTCATTCCCTCACTGAGATGACCTGAGGACTCACAATGGTTTAAAGACAACTGTTTATGAAAAGGATTGTGGCAAAACAAACAAAAAGTCAACCAAATCAACAAAAAACATGCTATTATTTCCTCTCTTATAAAAAGGACTTAATACTAATGGGCATGTTATTTATGAAGATGTCAAAATATCCCTCAAAAAGCAGAATGGTATAAAAGGATATTTTTCCATCCACACAAATTATGTGCATATCTAAAAGTACAGGGTAGAAAAATGTTCAATTTGGGTTTTGGGCACCTTCATTCCATAAGAATTTGCCCTATACAATGGCCTCTCTGACACTTGTCCACTAGTAGCCCTTGAAAATGTTACATGCAAAGTGTTCTTTTTGGCCATTGTCTACTCTCATATTGTGAGAATATTTTTTTCTCTTAAATACAATCAGAGTTACAGCACATTATATATTTTGTAGTTCTGACCATATTACACCAAATCTCTTAATTTCACTTTACAGTTGAATAAAATTACATTTTCCATAAGTTTCACATTTTTTAGTATTTCTTCATGAGTAGATGGGAATCTAGCCTAATTCTATTTCCTGGAAATTGTAAATTAAGTATCAGTGAGCAAATATTTGTATAATCAAGAGACAGGCTCCAATGACTGTGTATCCAGGATCAGAATAGCTTAGATTTCCATAGAGGCTATACCAGTTTATATTCCTAAAATTAATAAATAAACGTTCCTTTTTCTCTGCATCAATGCGAACATCTATTGTCATTTCATTTTTTGGATGATATCACTCTGTTTGGGTGAGATGGAATTCAAATAGTTTTAGTTTGCATGATGTCAATACATAACACTTAAAGATTTTGTTAACCACCATTTATTTCTTCCTTTCTTTCTATTTTATTTTGAGATGTATTTGTTCAGATTCTGTAGTAGAATATTTGCTTGGGTTTGTTTTCTTCATGTTGTGGTTTTCTAAGCAGGGTATTCTAGATATTAATGTACTGTCAGATAAACAAAAAAGTAAGATTTTCCTCTATTTGTTGTAGTATTATTTGTTTATATTTTATCAATTTATGTCTTATTTTTTTCTTATTTCTCTCTAGTTATTACTTTTAGATGTATTTTGATCTTGGTTTTGGAAAATCATCTGTAATTTATTTTCTCATTTAAATGTATGTATATGTGTTTTAATTTTGATTTATATGTATGTATGTCTATATGTACGTACATGTGAGCATCAATATCGAGAAGGGATTGTCCAATCCCCTGGAATTGGAGTTAGAATTAGCTGTAACTGCCCAATATAGATGTTGGGCACTAAACACTGTTCCTCTAAAAAAACACCACAAATTCTTAATGTGAGACATCTTTCTAGACCTATTGTTTTTCAAAACATATAAAGTTAATTTTCAAGTTTTTTTTACATCAAAAAGAATTTTGTGGGAGCACATATAACTATACATTGCTCTCTGAGCACTAATATTGATCATGTCTCATAGAATTTGTTATGCTGTCTTCCCATCTTCTTTAATTCTAGAACCTTTTAAATTTTTTTCTGGATATAGTGAATGACGCACTCATAAGTCATAAACTCTTTAATCTTCATAAATATATTCATTGGCTGGAGTTTCTTTTGCTATTACATTTTAAGCTTTATTATAACATGGCCAGATAGAATACATGGAGTTATTTTATTTGCCATAAATATATTAGCATTTGCTTTGGTCCCAATATATTTCTATTTTAGGTAAACTTTCTTAGGATAAATCATAACTAAAAACATTATGAAGATGAAATGATTTATCTCATTCAAGAATTTCAGCTTACAACCTGTCATTGAGGAAAGTCATGGTAGAAATCTGGAACAGAGACCACAAAGGAATGATTCTTTCTGGCATTTTCTCATATACACGCTCAAGATGCCTTTCTCGTGCACTCCTAACCCATTGTTCTAGGGATGCTTCAGCCCATTGTCTGTGCCCTCACACATCAACCATCAGTCAAAACAACTGACTGTAGGGAAATCTGATTGGTACACTTGTTCAGGTGAGTTCCTTATTCCCAAGTTGTGTAAAGTTGAGAATAAAAACTAACAGAGTAAGAAAAGAGTGCCATTCCTTCACTTGTTTCATGTAAAAAAGTAGGCACCCTCACTAGGTCAGCCCTCCCTGATTTACCATATGAACTTATTCTCTATGCACCAAGAATCAACAGGAAATGAACTTAGAAATGTCTATAAGATCTCAGGTTGGCTTGATATTCCTGTTGATGTGACATACTCAACATGTTTATTTACTTATTGAAACTGCTTGAAACTGCTACAGTCTTTTTAATATGTTTTATCCATTCTGACTATCACACATATGCATAAAGATAGATACATAGATTTATTGTCCAATGTATGATCAACATTATTCTTACTGTTATTACTAAGTAAAGTTGTAGTCAAATAACCTATGCTCACTTATGTCAAGTTACCAAGAATAGCAATATTTTCTGATAAATCACTGCTATTGAAACAGCCAAACTTGCACTGTGAAATTATGCCCCTTTAAAATGCATTAGAACATCGTGGAAGAATTTTACAAACATGTCTGTTCATGAAATAGCATAGTCATAACAGAGTTTCTTGTAGCCAAGATTAGGCTGAAACTCCTATGTAAAGATAGAAGACCTTAGGGTTTTTTGTCTTTCTGCCTTATCTCTTTAATACTGAGACTATCTCCTGAGAAATGGAATTACTTACACACACCACACTACCCATTCTGTTGCAGGTCTATTTTATAATGGTGTTTTGTCTACTGATTCCAAACATTTTTTTTCATGCTAAACAAATACAGCACTAATTAAATCCATCTGTAGACATATTTTTTATGTGCTTTAATGTCAACATCAAAACTTCTTTTATTTTTTTCTCCTTGGAAAGAAATGCTTTGTTTCTCTTATTTTTCCTTGGGGATACTATTTTGTATGACTTGTGAAATCTTATTGTAATTTGGTTAGAAATATTTTACTTTATATTTATCTCATTAAAATTATGGGGGGTCTTTGGATATGCTGATATCTTCCATTGTTAGTGCTTTTAAATACAATTTAAATTTAGACTACTTAGAACATACTGCTTCAAGACTAGAGAGACAGCTAGTTAAGTGGATAAGACGATTTATTGCTCTTTTGGAGTACCCACATTTGGTTCCAATGACCTATATTAATCATCCCACAACTGTCTGTAAACATATCTTTAAGCAGGACAACATGGCTCTAAGCTTGGGAATGACCTAACCTCAGACAAATGTACCCTAGAACAGACATGTACACACACATAATTTAAAATTGTAAAATAAATCTGAGAACTATTGTGTCATTCTTGAGATATCCTTCTCCTTTCTAGGATTCATCTTTTAAACATGATATATAATCTTCATAGGCTAGTATACCCTTACCTTGTGTTTTTCCTCTTGTATCAACTTTCTTTTTTATATGAAATGTATTTTTATTAGCTATTTTCTTTATTTAAATTTGAAATGGTATCCCCTTTCTGTTTTCCCTGACGAAAAAACAAAACAAATCAAAACAAACAAACAAACAAACAAACAAAACACCTGTTCCCTCCTCACTTGTCCTGCTCAACAACCCACCCTCTCCCAATTCCTGGCCCTGGCATTCCACTACACTGGGGCATAGAACCTTCACAGGGCCAAGGGCCTTTCCTCCCATTGATGACCAACTAGGCCATCCTCTGCTACATATGCAGCTGTAGCCATGAGTCCCACCATGTGTAATCTTTGATTGGTGGTTTAGTCCCTGGGAGCTTTGAGGGTACTAGTTAGTTCATATTGTTGTTCCACCAAAGGGTCTGTAACCCTTCAGCTCATTAGGTCCTTTCTCTAGCTCCTTCATTGGGGACCCTGAGCTCAGTCCAATGGATAGTTCTGAGCCTCTGCTTTCGTATTAGTTCGCACTGTCAGAGCCTCTCAGGAGACAGCTATATGAGGCTCCTCTCAGCTAGCACTTGTTGGGATCCACAACAGTGTCTAGGTTTGGTGATTGAATATGGGAAGGATTCTAGGTGCGGCAGTACCTGAATTGTTGTTATTTCAGTCTTTGTTCCATACTTTGTCTCTGCAACTCCTTCCATGGTCATTTGTTCCCTCTTCTAAGAAGAATCTAAGTATACACATATTGGTCTTCCTTCTTCTTGAGTTTCTTTTGTTTTGCTGATTGTATCTTGGATATTCCAAGCTTCTAGGCTAATATCCACTTATCAGTGAGTGCATACCATGTTTTTTGTGATTGGGTTACCTCACTCAGGATGATATTCTTCAGATCCATCTTTTTCTCTAAGAATTTCATAAATTCATTGTTTTTCATAGCTGAGTAGTACTACACTTTGTAAATATACCACATTTTCTGTATCCACTCCTCTGTTGAGGGACATCTGGGTTGTTTCCAGCTTCTGGCTATTATAAATAAGGCTGCTATGAACACAGTGGAGCATGTGTTCTTATTACATGTTGGAACATCTTCCAGGAATATGCTCTCGACTGGTATAGCTGGGTCCTCAAGTAGTACTATGTCCAATTTCCTGAGGAACTGCCAAACTGATTTTCAGAGTATTTGTACCAGATTGCAATCTTACCAGCAATGAAGGAGTGTTTCTCTTACTCCACAACTTTGCCAGAATCTACTGTCACCTGAGTTTTTGACCTTAGCCATTCTGACTGGTGTGAGGTGGAACTCAGGTTTGTTTTGATTTGCATTTCACTGATGAATAAGTATGTTGAACATTTCTTTAGGTGCTTCCAAGCCATTCAGTATTCCTCAGTTGAGAATTCTTTGTTTAGCTCTGTACCCCATTTTCAGTACAGTTATTTGGTTCTCTGGAGTCTAACTTCTTAAGATCTTTGTATATACTGCATATTAGTCCTCTAATGAATATAGGATTGGTAAATGTTTTTTCCCAATCTGTTGTTTGCCATTTTGTCTTATTGACACTGTCCTTTGCCTTGCAGAAGCTTTACAATTTTATGAGGTCCCATTGGTCAATTTTTGATCTTAGAGCATAAGCTATTGGTGTTCAGCTCAGGAAATTCTCCCCTGTGCCCGTGGGCTCGAGTCTCTTCTGCACTTTCTTTCTATTAGTTTCATTGTATCTGGTTTTATGTGAAGGTCCTTGATCTATTTCTACTTGAGCTTTGTACAAGGAGACAGGAATAGATCCATTCGCATTCTTCTACATGCTAACCACCGGTTGAGCCAGCACTATTTTTTGAAAATGCTATCTTTTTTCCACTGGATGGTTTTATCACCTTTGTCAAAGATCAAATGACCATAGGTATGTGGGTTCATTTCTAGTCCATTGGTCCACTTGCTGGTCACAGTAGCGATACCATGCAGTTTTTATAATTGCTCTGTAGTATAGCTTAAGGTCAGGGATGGTGATTCTACTAGAAGTTTGTATATTGCTTAGAATCGTTTTCACTATCCTGCATTTTTTCTTATTCCAGATGAATTAGCAAATTGCATTTTCCAACTCTGTGAAGAATTGATTTGGAATTTTGATGGGAACTGCATTGAATCTGTAGATTGCTTTCAGCAAGATGGCTATTTTTACTATATTAATCCTGCCAATCCGTGATAAATTGGAGATCTATCCATCTTCTGAGATCTTCTTCAATTTCTTTCTTCAGAGACTTGAAGTTCTTGTCATACAGATCTTTTACTTGCTTAGAAAGAGTCACACCAAGGTATTTTATATTGTCTGTGACTATTGTGAAGGGTGTTGTTTCCCTAATTTCTTTCTCAGCCTGTTTATCCTTTGTGTAGAGGAAGGCCACTGATTGCTTGAGTTAATTTCATATCCAGCTACTTTGCTAAAATTGTTTATCAGGTTTAGAAGTTCTCTGGTGGAATTTTTCATGTTACTTGAGTATACTATCATATCATCAGCAAATAGTGATAATTTGATTTCTTCCTTTCCAAATTAGGCCATGTTTATCATCTTTTGTTGTCTAATTGCTCTGGCTAGGACTTCAAGTACAATAATTGAATAGGTAGGGAGAGAGTAGGCAGCCTTGTCTGGTCCCTGATTTTAGTGGGATTGTTTCAAGTTTCTCTCAATTTAGTTTGATGTTGGCTACTGGTTTGCTATATATTTCTTTTAATATGTTTAGGTATGGGCCTTGAATTCCTGATCATTCTATGTCTTTTATCATGAAGAGGTGTTGGATTTTGTCAAATGCTTCCTCAGCATCTAATGAGATGATCATATGTTTTTTTATTGAGATTTTTTTATATAGAAGATTATGTTGAAGGATTTGCATATATTGAACTATATCTGCATCCCTTGGATGAAGCCTACTTGATCATGATTCATTTTTTTTTTTGATGAGTTCTTGGATTCAGTTTGCAAGAATTTTATTGGGTATTTTTGCATTGATATTCATAAGGGAAATTTGTCTGAAGTTTTCTTTCTTTATTAGGTTTCTATACTGGCCCTAGATTTCCCTTGGCTTAATTTCTTTATTTTTAGACCTCCTTCTTGCTTGGGGAATACCTCTAAAAGGCTCTGTAAACTTATAGTTTTGAGTAATACTTAGTTTGCACATTTAATCTGTGAAATATATGTTTTCTCAAATCAAATACTTCTCAACAAATTCCTATTTTACTGTGTATTCTCAGCAACTGGCATGTGAGTGATAGTCAAACTTCATTGCTCTTCATGGGGATGTGTCACTTTGCTTCACAAGTCAGTTAAGAATGTTGTTTCCCATATAGACTGTGACACTGACTGGCTCCGTTTAGGAGCTTCCAGAATAATTAAGTTTGAAGAAATGTACCTTCCCATCTTGATGGCCAGAAAGTACAAGTAACCTTTAGAAGTTACTGAAACTACTCTTCATCCTGTATCTTAAATCCACTTTGTGTCCTTGCATGTAAGACAAATCCAAACAAAATAATGATTTGAGAAGGAGCCCATTTCCTCCCTCTAATTACTAGCTGAGTAGTAATTTAAATTTTGTTTCACAGCATATGCAAGGTGGTATGGCGATACTTGTGGTAAACAGGATTTGTTAAACTCCTCTGAGGAGACACACCTCTCCTCAAACCAGCAGGTTGAAGAGAGCTGCTAGGTTAGATGCCTATGTAGTAAGAACCTGAGCCTTTGGTACAAAAGCTATTCAGGATCTAAAAATCTATCTGTCATCCGAATTTTAGCATTAGCCTCTTTCCACTTTGCCTTCTAAGATCCAGATTTAAGGGAATTGATGTTCAATGATGAGCAGAATTAGTCTGGAACTTGCTATATCTCAAATTACTATCATTCATAAACATTGTTTCCATTCATCCTTTTAAATCACCTACCTTATTCCCACAGTCACATTGAAAAAAATTTATTTCCCAATAGATGACAAAGTCTCTTTCATCTGTTTTGTTATTGTTGGGATGTAGTGCATATGATCCTCACACACTTGTCCACACAGCTATCTAGCTGTCAATTTGCCTGAAGTGCATTATTTTCTGATCCAACTGAGTCATTGGCTTTGCTATTGCAATGTATGGTGCAGCAGTCCAGGCAGTCCTGGATCCTTTCCAGCTTGGTGGTCACTATGGTTTGGACTTGAGCCAGAGGCACATCGGTGCACTTGATGCATTGGTGCACCTGTTGCATAGATGCTTGGTTGTCCGCACAGCACTTTTTCCCATGGTGTCTATAGCCTCCTGCACTAGGAGCTGGTTTACATCCACCATGGTGTCCCAGAAATTAGTTTGAAAGTTAAAATTTAGGTTTTGACTTTTTTCAAATTTTAACAACTCTTTGATCTATTCATCTTCTCTTGTGTGTGTATGTATGTGTGTGTTGTGAGAGAGAGAGAGGAGGGGGTGTGTACATGTTAAGAACATATTCCAATGTTTTTTTATGTTTTACTATTATTTTTAGATCTTCTTACCTAAATACTATATTTATATTATTACCATCCCCTCCAATATTCCCAAACTCAACTTGTGTCTTCCAAAAATGCATCTCAAACTCATGACATAATTTTAAAAATTATTGGTACATTTCATCCTCCTACTAAATTATTTTGTTCTTTTGTTGGGGGCAGGTGTTATTATACATGATCAGGAAAGAACATATCGAAGCTCATGTGCAGAATGTCATAAATCTCCCTCTATTGCCATTCACATTACATTTTGAGACAAGGTTCATGCCTTACCCTAGAACTTATAATCTGGATTATACTGGATCCTTGGATCTTCCAGTCTCTGGCCACCAATGCTGAAGTTAAGGCACATAAGACCTTGTGAATTTGAGAATTATTCTTTCATGTTATATAAAGAATTGTGTTGGAATTTTGATTGGAGCTGCATTGGATCTGTATATTGTTTTGATAAGATAGCCATTTTTACTATGTTAATTCTACCAATCTATGAGCATGAGCTATATCCAGGACAGCCAAGTATAGGCAGTGAAGGAGTTGGAAAACAGAAAGCTAATGATAAGGGGTGCATGTTCCAGTTACTGCAAGCAGCAGAAATTGGTAGCTTTGGCCATGTGGTCCTGGATTTAGAGTGAAAAATAGAAGGGGCTTCTGGTACAATTGATACTGGTCAGCTGGAGGTGAGAAATTAGTGGTGAATAAGAGACCAGCATCACTGACGTGAAACCTTCTGAAAAAAGTTTTTTAAGAGCACAAAAATGCTGTAGCTCACAGAGAAGCTAGGGAAGGCCATTGGTGAAGGTACAGCCTCAGTTGCTTTTGATGGCCCAAACTGAAAGGAGTCATGCAAAGAAGTTGAAGATTGGCATCATGAAGAGAGCCTCTGAGAGGCTGTTGGTAAAACCTGGTTGCAGCATAAGACCTGGAGTATATTATAGATGCCAATAGCATAGGATTATCATCAAGAACAGCAGTGGCAATGGAGTGGATCAATCTGAAAATTGCTACAGAGGGTAGAGCTGGAGAAGTGATGCCAGCCCTTTGGAGGAACCCAGAGATCATGTGTGGGTCCAAGACATTGAAACAAGAAGCTGTATCAATGAAGTTGCCTAAGAAACCCCAAAATATTTGAGATTCCAGAGCTGTGGGCTATCTGTTGAGGAAAGCTGCTAACAGGATTGGAACCAGCCTAGGGAAAAGAAGTTTGTTGCAGTTAACAAAGTTGAAAAAGGATTTGAAGATCTAAAGACTGCTTTGACATTAGACATGGAGATGCAGAGTTTGGTATTTGCTCAGCTGGTCTCCTGTCTTGCTTTGGTGGTTATAGTTAAGTGATTCGATGAATCTCAGAAGAGATTTTGAGCTTTGGATTTTATCATTGTTGAGACTGTTATAGACTATGGGGGTTTTGGAAGTTGGACTAAATGTATTTTTTATAATGTTATTGGTAAGTATGGCCTTGTAGACTTATGTTTTTGAATAAGTTTATGGGGTCCAGGGAGTGGAATATGATGGTTTCTATATGCTTGGCCCAGGGAATGGCAATATTAAGAGGTATAGACTTGTTGGAATAAGCTTGTCCATGTGGGCATGGGCTTTAATATCCTTTTCCTAGCTGCATGGAAGTGAGGCTTCCTCTAGAAAACTTCAAATGAAAATATAGTATTTTTAGATCCTCCTGCAACATGCCTGCCTGGATGGAGTCAAGCTTGATGAAAATACTTGATGAAACTTGATAAAACCCACCTTGATGAAAACAACTGAACCACTGAACTTGTAGGCCTGCCCCAATTAAATGTTGTTCTTTATAAGAGTTGCCTTAGTCAAAGTGTCTATTCACAGCATTAAAACCCTAACTAAGACAGGTATGCACATTGTATCCCTGATCTCTCTAATACTTTTATGATGAATGAGTGATGTATTTTGTCAAAGGTTTTTCTGTTGTTGTTTTGTTTTGTTTTGTTTTGTTTGGCATCTAGTGAGATGACCATGTTTTCTCTCCAGTTGAATGTCACACCTCTTCAATAATCCAGGAATATCTTCCCATCTCAAGGTACTTAGCTTATTCACATCTGCAATGTCATATGGTGGATTACAATGAGGGATTGTGGTCTATTTAACCACACCTGCAGTCCTGGAGTGAAGCCTACTTGACGATCATGATGTATGACTTCTTTGATGTGTTCTTGGATTGAGTTTGAGTATTTTATTCAGTAATTTTGCATCAATATTCATAAGGGAAATTGGTCTGAAATACTCTTTCTTTGGTGAGAGATTTTATGTGGTTTAGCTATCAGGATGATTTTGGCCTTAGAAAATGGGTTTGGCAATGTTCTTTCTTCTTCTATTTTGTGCATTCATTTTTAGGATTATTGTCATTAGCTCTTCTTTGAAAGTGTGGTAGAATTCTGCGCTAAAACCATCTTGTCCAGGTATTTCTCTTTCATTTTTTTTTAAATTTGGAGACTTTTAATGACTGCTTCTATTTCCATAGATGTTATAGAAATATTTAGATTGTTTACCTAATCTTAATTTAGATTTGGTAATTAGTATCTGTCTAAAAAATCATCCATTTCATTTAAATTTTCTTATTTTGTGAAGTATAGATCTAATGATTCTTTTAATTTCCTCAGTGTCTTTTGTTATGTCTCCCTTTTCATTTCAGCTTTTGTTAAATTGAGTACTGTTTCTGCCTTTTAGTTAGTTTGGCTAGGGGTTAGTTCATATTGCTGATTTTCTCAAAGAACCAATTCTGGGTTTCATTGATTGATTCTTTTATTCTCTCTCTCTCTCTCTCTCTCTCTCTCTCTCTCTCTCTCTCTCTCTCCCTCTCTCTCTCTCTCTCTCTCTCTCTGCCATGCCTACTCCACTGAAATTCACATGTCAGGCCCAAAACCTTGACCACAGATCTGAGGTATACATCTTTAAAGGAAGCCAGTCTCTTGGAGACCTTTAGGCATTCCCAGAGGAATAACTCAGAGGCTAACTCAGAGGTGGCCTAGATTTGTCCTTGCCCCCAAGATATGATTTACTAATAACTAAACAAAATTGGAAGTTGCCTTCTGACTGATATTCACTAATGTTCCAATACCCTAATCTTTGCTGAGCCAAACCTTGGCCTAGAATTTAGTAATGTATGTTAGCCATTCAGACTAATTGCCTCTGGCATTGTTAGGGAGATAGTGAGGGAGGTAGGGCATTGAAGTTTTCTGAACAGAAGTTGACAATCCCAGGATAAGGTCAAGTAGAATCCTCATTTTCAGTAAGACAGCTGAGCCACTCCTAGGAATTAGCAAGAATAGAACCCCTGGGGCATATCTCCTCTAGCCCAGAAGATTAGCATAGTTGGGCTTTTACTAAGGATGGGCAGAACCTTGAGCTGAGTGTGTGTGTGAGAGAGCTGTGCTTTGAGGAGGACTGTGAGGCATTGGGGCCTTCTATCCTTATGTGGTCAGCAGCCCCCAGAACTCCCCATGCAGCTCTGAATGCTCAGAGTTCAGGGGGTACAGAGCCCATCCAGAAGAGGCTTCTGCTGCTTTAGATGCATTGTGTTTTCAGATGCCCTCAGATGTACCTTGACTGCTGAACCACCTGACTTTTGTTTTTTGAAGTCTGAAGTCATTTTTGAGAATTACATTCAGATTCTGCACTTCTTTGTGTTGTGTCTGCATTTTATTTATTTATTTATTTATTTATTTATTTATTTATTTATTTTGAGGCAGAGTTTCTCTATGTAGTCCTGGCTGTCCTGGAGCTCACTCTGTAGACCAGGCTGGCCTTGAACTCAGAAATCTGCCTGCATTTGGCGCCAAAGTTCTGGGATTAAAGGAGTATGCAACCACCGCCCGGCTGTGTCTGCAATTTTTCCAATCACCAATGTCTTGCCAACCTGTACCAGAACCCTGTTTCTCCCACTGGTTGAGGGGCCAAGGCTGGCCAGCTTACAGCATCTCTCTCTCTCTCTCTCTCTCTCTCTCTCTCTCTGTGTGTGTGTGTGTGTATGCATGTATGTTTGTGTGTATGTGGTGAATGATAAAGTGTATGTAAAGGATTAAGGGTTCATAACACGTTCAAGAGTGGTTACTTTTCTAGAAGCTAGCAGCAAGACCAATTGATATAACCATAACACAACTCCTCTATTTAATGCTCAGGGAACACTGAGAAAAAAGGTATAGAAAACTTTTAAGATTTAGAACACCAGGGTATCTGATATTAAACTGTACCTCTTAAAATGAAAGGGATACTTCATTCATGCTAGTTCAACAATATTACTGATAAAACAATATCTGAAATAGTACAATATCAATAAAGTATATTAACATGGAATTGAGAAATACCATGAGGTTACCTCCCCCCATAGAGCAAGAGTAATTTCCCTAATGGCTGAGCTCCACCCTAAATTGATTATCCAATTCCCAGAGTTGAGCCATGAATTCATGTACATATAAGTAACACTAAATAGACTAAGCCAGTTGTATTTATACACACTATACTCATATTTCCATGAACAACTAAAATTGAAATACTGATATAAAAATTTCAGTTAAGTACACTGTAGCTGTTTTCAGACGCACCAGAAGAGGGTGTCAGATCTTATTACAGGTGGTTGTGAGCCACCATGTGGTTGCTGGGATTTGAACTCAGGACCATCAGAAGAGCAGTTGGTGCTCTTACACGCTGAGCATCTCACCAGCCCCTACCTGGGAATCCTTCCCTTATTCAATCACCAAACCCAGACTCTATTCTGGATACCAGCAAGTGTTGGATGACAGAAACCTGACATAGCTGTCTCCTGAGAGGCACTGCCAGTAACTAGTACAGAAGTAGAGGCTCACAGCCATCCATTGGACTGAGCACAGGGTCCCCAATGAAAGAGCTAGGGAAAGGACCCAATGAGCTGAAAGGGGTTTACGGACCCTTAGGAGGAACAACAATATGAACTAACTAGTACTCTCAGACCTCCCAGGGACTAAACCACCAACCAAAGAGTACACATGGTGGGACTCATGGCTCCAGCTGTATATGTAGCAGAAGATGGCCTAGTTCATCATCAATGGGAAGAGAGGCCCTTGACCCTGTGAAGGTTCTATGCCTCAGTGTAGGGGAATGCCAGGGCCAGGAAGCAGGAGAGGGTAGGTTGGTGAGCATGGGGAGGGGGAAGGAATAGAGATATTTTTTCCCAGAGGGGAAACTGGGAAAGGGGATATCATTTGAAATGTAAATAAAGAAAATATCTAATAAAAGAATGGTACAAGAAAAAAAGCTCAGTTAATTGAATTTGCTTTATACAAACAGATGGTAACTAGTTATTTGCAATTAACTTACAATTATCTACTTTAAACTGTTTATGTAACTTTAATAAACTTGCTCTAGTCCCATGACAAATAGCTAAGTCTCTTTGATATATTTTATTTTCTATAATAGTACTTTCATATCTTTTTTGTTTATTTTTTATTAGATGTTTTCTTTATTTACAATATCTCCTTTCCCAGATTCCCCTCCAAGAAAAAATAAAATAAAATAAAATAACCAAAAACTAGGAAAATCCTCTTTTCCCTCACCCCTCCCTCTGCTCACTATCCCAGTCCCTCCTGCTTACTGGGCCTGGCATTCCCCTACATTGGGGCATAGAACCTTCACAGGACCAAGGTCCTCTCCTCCCATTCATGACCGACTTGGCCATCCTCTGCTATACATATGCTCCTGGAGTCATGAGTCCCACCACATGTTTTTTTTTGTTGCTCTCTATTGCAAATTATTATGCTATGTTGTTGAAAATCATCAATCTTGTTATTGTTAGGTAACATGAGGTTATTTCAAGGTGCTACACTATTTTCCTTGGAATGCTTTACCAGATTATGCAATAAAAGAAAATCATAGAAAAAGAATGATCATGTCTCTTAGTTTTGACTGTCATTGTTTTGGTTGCATTTTTGCTCATAATAAAGCATAAATGAAATATAATCATTAGATGAGTTGTTTTTAAATTGCATGTGACTCCAAAATATAAATACAGTAAAGTCAGACTTACTTGCTTGAACAAAAGTTATATTCAATATTCTAATATTTACTCATTAGATAAAATATAGAATTTAGTCTTATAATAATAGGATGTTTTAGCTTTTATATTATCCCCTATATATAGAATATTTATTTCATCTTTTACTTCTAGTTCTTGCATTTTAATTGTTATGTTTTAAAAATTAAAATACATTTATGTTACTTTCTTTTTTTTACTTTTCTCCCTCCATTTTCTTCCATGTACCCTTTTTTCTTGCTACCTCTTGAAATCATGGTCTTGTTTTCCTTAGGTGCTATTGTTCTATATATTTGAGTTAGGGTTAAGATTAGAGTTAAATTCAAGATTTCATACCAACAGATACCACTATGCAAGCTCCAAAGAGAGTAAAGCAATTCATATTCCTATCCATCTGGACATTTATAAATCAAAAAAAAAATCAGCATGACCAAATATACTTAGAGGTACAATAAATATCACTCACATGTAGATGTAAACCAATAACTGTCCAACTGAGCTGAAGATGTTCTTGAAAGGAAGGAAATGATAGCTTATATTAGGTACCTTGGCAACTACCCAGAGCTTGTATGGTCAAGTATGTTAGAACCTACTACTGACAATATGTTAGATCAAAAATTCCTACCTACATTCTAAACTTTATCCTTATTCCCATAGATATGTTTAGTTATTTAACCAGATAGTTTATGTTAAGAAAGCATTGAAATCACAAATATGAGCACACACACACACACTAAACCAAATAAACACAAATCTGAATTCAATAGATAAGTCAACTGATGGTCATCACCCCAACCCTAAATGGATATATCAGAAGCACAGTTTCTGAATGAAAGACTCAGGGGAGACTGATAATGAGGAGAGTGGAATATTTGTAAGGAAAGACTACAATAAATACTTCTGTGAGACTGTATCTTCTAGCACTAGCTACATAAAAAATTATCTCAACATTGTCAAAATCAATAGTTATGGTATGAATAAGGGAGAGGATAAATCTTACTTAATCACAAACTTAAAGAATTACAGGCAAGTAGTAAATGCAGAAAGTGGAATAATTAGCCTGTATTAGGGATGAATTCTCTAATTAGTTTTCTAATATAAAAGCAGTAGCAATAAAACCAGATCTACATAAATAGCAAAGCAAAAACATATGTGGCATTTTGTGTTTATATATTTGACTATACATATAATTAATAAAATGGCAGGAATGCTACTAATAATTAGTAGAAATTACTGATGGCATATTTTACTTTAATGCATGCTATACAGATAGACATCCTATTGCTATTATTTATATAGTGCTATTTTATGGCTTTCATTCCTGCCTATTACTTTTCTTTGATTTCTGATATTGCACTTACAAACCAATTTGAGTGTATGATGGGGAAATAGAAAGATTTAGGGACAGGATAAATGTGATATAGTAGAAGGAAAAAAAGGAAAGATGGAAGTGATATAATGATTTTAATTAAAACATGTTTTAAAGATGAGTTTATTCTTCCACCAGGTCCTTTCTGTAGAGGCAGACTGCAAGTTGGTCTGCTTCCCTTAAGATACCATATCCTGAGCCATCCTGTAGTCAGAGAAGTTGGTACAAATACTCCAACCCCCAAAATCCTAATGCTGTGGCTGGGAAACCAGTGAGTTTGGGACCCTTCACCCACCCTCACCCCCAAATACCACTCCCCTCTGCCCAAACATTTCTCCTGGGGCAGAATGCTAGCCAATCTGTACCCCTGAAGAAACCATATCCTGAGTCATCCCAGAAGATACATTGAATAGCCACCCCAGAAGATACACTGAACTAATAGTAGTTGGGCAACTGATTCCACAGCCTGAGGCTTCCCGGGAAATCTGCTGTACATAGGGCATCTGAGAAAGTGATTACCAGCTGGTCTGCTTCCCTGAAGACATCACAGCTTGAAGGCATCCCAGGAGTTATTCTGCACATATGGCAATTGGGCAACAGACACCACAATCTGAAGACCTACCAGTGGCTGTGTGGTACCAAGGGTAACTAACCCAAAAGACTGAAATCCTCTCTGGAGTATTTCTACACACATGAAAACAGAACACAGTCTGAAGGACCCCCTGGAGAACATCTTCAACACAGGATAACAGCTTGACTGCTCTTCTGAAGACTCAACAGGCTGAAGGCCTCCCAGGAGATCTACTGCAGGCAAGACAACAAACAGATCAGCAGCTTTTCTGCACCTCTGAAGAGCTTCCAGTTGGAAGGTCCCACAGGTAGTCTGCTACAGCCAGGTCCTCAGGCATGCCAGGAGATCTGAAGCAATCCAGGGATAAAAGAGGCAGACTCCAGACAGATTCACCCAGAGCACCAAACATCAGGGATGGCCAGATGGCAAGAGCCAAGTACGAGACCATAAGCAACAGAAGCCAATATACATGGGCATCATCAGAACCTAGTTCTCCCACCACAGCAAGCACTTAATACACCAATACACCTGAAAATCAGGAAGCTGACCAAAAACCTATCTCAAAAAGATAGAGTCCTTTAAGGAGGATATAAATAAATCACTGAAAGAAATACAGAAAAATACAGACAAACAGGTAGAAGCCCTGAAACAGGAAACATATAAATCCCTTAATGAAATATAGCAGAACAAATCAAACAGGTGAAGGAATTGCATAAAGACCTAAAAGTGAAAGTAGAAAGAATAAAAAAAGTAACACAAATGGAGACAAACCTGGAAATGGAAAACTTAGGAAAGAGGTCAGGAAATATAGATGTAAGTATCAATAACAGAATACAAGAGAGAGAATAGAGAATCTCAGGTGTAGAAGATACTGTAGAAGAGATTGACACAGCTATCAAAGAACGTTCAAAACATAAGAAAAACCTCCTAACACAAAGGATTCAGGAAATTCAGAACACAATGAGAAGACCAAATATAAGGATAATCAGAATATAGGAGAATGATGATTCTCAGCTCAAAGGACCTGAAAATGTCTTCAACAAAATCATAGAAGAAAACTTCACCAACCTAAAGAAAGAGATGGCCATAAAGGTACAAGAAGTCAATAGAACACCAAATAAATTGGACCAGAAAAGGAAATCCTCTTGTCACATAAAAATCAAAACACTAAATGCACAGAACAAAGAAAGAATATTAAAATCTGCATGAGAAAAAGGCCAAATAACATATAAAGGTCAACTTATCAAAATTACATCAGACTTGTCAACACACTTGTCTTCTGTGGAAGCCAGAAGAGCCTGGCCAGAGTCATGCACCCTGTACACAAATGCCAGCCCAGGCTACTGTACACAGCAAAACTCTCAATCAACATAGATGGAGAAAACAAAATATACCAAGAGAAAACTAAATTCAAACAGTATCTATCTACCAATTCATCCCTACAGAGGATCCTAGAAGAAAAATTCTAACACATGGAAAGTAGCTACACCAAAGAAAAGACAAGACAACATATTAAGCATTTTGCAAAAAAAAGCAAAAGGAAAGAACTACAAGCACATAATGCCACCAACACAAAGAAGTATATCAGGAAACAACAGTCATCTCTCATCAATATCTCTCAATATTAATAGACTCAATCCACATATAAAATAAAGAAGCTTAAAGACTAAATACATAAACAAGATCCAGAATTTTGCTGCATGCAAGAAACACACCTCAATAACCAAGACAGTCACTATCTAAGAGTAAAAGGATGCAAAAAGTTCTTCCAAGCAAAGGGTCCCAGAAACAAACTGGATTTGCCCTCCTACTACCCAATAAAATAATTATCAAGCATGATGAGAAAGGACACTTCATATTCATCAAAGGGAAAAATCCACCAAAAAAAACTCTCAATTTGGAGCAACTTTGCCCCAAATGCAAGGGTACCCACATTCATAAACAAAACTTTACTAAAGCTCAAAACACACATTGAACCCCACACAATAATTGTAGGAGACTTCAACAAGCCACTCTCACCAATGGACATGTAACTGAAACAGAAACTAAACAGAAACAGAATGAAATTAATAGAGGTTATGAAGCAAATGGATTTAACAGATATATACAGAACATTTCAATCTAAAACAAAAGAATATACGTTCTTCTTAGCACCTTACAGTACCTTTTCCAAAATCGACCGTGTAATTAGTCATAAAACAAACCTCTACTCATAAAAGAAGATTCAAATAATCCCATGCATCCTATCAGATCACCATGGCCTAAGGATGAACTTGAATCACAGCAAAAATAACAGAAACCCCAAATACATGTGGAAACTGAACAACTCTCTGCTCAAGGATAAATTGGTCAGGGAAGAAATAAAGAAAGATATTAAAAACTTTCAGTTATTTAATGAAAATGTTGACACGTCATACCCAATATTGTGGGTCACAATGAAAGCAGTACTAAGAGAAATATTCATAGCACTAGGTGAAACTCATGACTGAAATCAACCAAATAGAAACAAAGAGAACAGTACAAAGAATTAAAAAAACCCACAGCTGGTTTTTTGAGAGAATCAACATGATAGATAAACCCCTAGCTAAACTAACTAAAGGGCCCAGAGGCAGTATGCCAATTAACAAAAGCAGAAATGAAAAGAGAGACATAACAGAAATGGAGCCAATTTTTAAAAAGTTGTCAGATCCTATTATAAAATCCTATACTCAACAAAACTTAAAAAATCTAGATGAAATGGATGATTGTCTAGTCAGATACCACATACCAAAGTTAAATCAGATAAACTATCTAAACAGGCCAAAAACACACAAGGAAATAAAAGTCATTAAAACCTTCCCAACCAAAAAAAGCTCAGGGCCAGATGGATTTAGTACAGAATTCTATCAAACCTTCAAGGAACACCTGATACTAATATTCCTGAAACTATTCCATTAAAGAGAAACAAAAGGAACACTACCTATTCATTCTATGAAGCCATAATTACTCTGATACCTAAACCAAAAAAGGACCCAACCATAAAAGAAAACTTAAGACCATTCATTCTTATGAATACTGATGCAAAAATTCTCAATACAGTTATTGCAAACTGAATCCAAGAACATATCAAAACCTTCATTCACCATGATGAAGTAGGCTTTACCTGAGGGATTTAAGGTTGGATCAATATATGAAAATCCATTAAATTAATTAAATATATAAAAAAATCTCAAGAAAAAATTCTTATGATCATCTCCTTAGATGCAAAAAAAGCCTTTGTCAAAATATATATCCCTTCATGTTAAAATGATTTGAGAGATCAGGAACTCATGGCCCATACAAAACCATATTAACAGCAATTTACAGCAAATCAACATCCAACATCAAACTAAATGAAGATATAATTGAAGCAATCCCAATAAAATCACAAAAAGGCAAGCATGCCCACTCTGCCCATATCTATTCAATATAGTACTTGAAGTGCTAGCTGGAACAATTAGACAACAAAAAAGAGATTAGGTGGATACAATTGTCAAAGAAGAAGTTAAGGTATCACTATTTGCAGATGACAGGATAGTATACTTAAGTAGTCCCAAAAATTCTACCACAGAACTTTCTCCAGCTGATAAACAACCTCAGCAAAGAGGCTGGATATAAAATTAAGTCAAATAAATCAGTATCCTTCCTTTGTATATGTGATAAACAGGCTGAGAAAGAAATTAGGGAAAGAACTCCATTCAAAATAGTCACAAATAATATAATATATTTCGGGGTAAATCTAACAAAACAACTAAAAATCCTGTATGACATTAACTTCAAGTTTCTCAAGAAAGAAATCAAAGAAGATCTCAGAAAATGTAGAGATCTCCCATGCTCATAGATTTGCATATTTAAAATAGTAAAACTGGCCATCATACCAAGATCAATTTACAGATTCAATACAATCCCCATCAAAAATCGAACACAATTTTTAAAAGACATGGAAAGAACAATTATCAAATTCATATGTAAAGGCAAAAACCCCAGAATAGCAAAAACGATTCTTATCAATAAAAGAATGGCTGCAGGGATCACCACCTCTGATTTTAATTTATCACAGCAGTAGTGATAAAAATTGCATGTTTTGGTACAGAGACTGTCATGTTGATCAAGGGAATAGAACTGAAGACCTGGAAATAAAACCACACACTTACAGACATTGATCTTTGACAAAGAAGGAAAAACATACAATGGAAAAATGAAAGCATCTTCAATAAATGGTGATGGTCTACCTGGCTGTCTGGCTGTAGAAAAATGGAAATAGACCCATATTTGTCACCTTGCACAAAGATCAAGTCCAAGTGGATTAAGTACCTCAACAAAAAAACAATTAAACTGAATTTTGCAGGCAAATGGATGGAAGTAAAAACTATCATCCTGAGTGAGGTAACTCAGACCCAAAAGGACATGAGTGGTATGTACTCACTAATAAATAAATAAATAAAAAGTACAGAATACTAAAGATACAATGTACAGAAATCGAAAATGCCAACAAGCTGAAGGGCCAAAGTGAGGAGAGAGGAAGGGAAAGTGGATGGGGTTGGGGGAAGTGGGCAACCTGATCTGGTATTGGATCAGGGAAAAGAACTGAAGTCCTGAGGGGCAGCAGAAAGAATGAGAATAGGCCACCTCAGGAAGTAGGAGGTTGGGGGGACATTTAGTAAGCTTCAAATCCTTGACTAAATCCTGGGGTAGTAATTTGAAGCAGTAGACAGCTTGGTCAATATTGCTTTGTGCAAAAAAAAAGTTTATTAATGTCTTTTTCTTGCCTTTGGATATATGGGCTTTAGTAGGATAGACAGGTATTTAAAATTGATTGTTGTCTAGTAATAAAATTTTAGTACAATATACGATGTCTTGAAATTGTTCTAGTGATAATTTAATTTTCATTCTATCTTGGGTTTTGCTATATTTCTTCCTGCAGAAGTCAATTGACTCCTTCTCCAAATAATTTAAATGATATTCAAGCCACATTTTTATGAAAATCATAGTAATATTGTACTACTGTGCAAATAATTGTATAAAACATTATTTAAGTTATACTAAACAATTGTACAAACCTTAATGCCTTTAAAGGCTTTTAACATTCTTTTAATTTTATGAATCATCATATTGACTCATGGACTTTACTACAACAGACAATAGGAAAAAATATTACATCTTCAGTTTACCTCAGTATGAAATTAGATTGCATCAGTTTGTAAAAATATGATTAAAATAGCTTATCATTCACTTTGAAGACATTTTCCCATGAGTGAATTATTTCAGGAATCATGTTTGGAAAAAAGAGGATAATGAAACAGTTGTTGAGAAAAGAGGTGACTTAATGTTTTAAAGCTTTATTTTGTCAATGTAATCAGTAATAAAATATAAAAGAGTCAAAACTGACTATTAACAAAAAGGCAAATATGACATATACAAATAAATGGTCTTAGTACCCTAGACAGAAACATAGTTCAAAACATCAAACCCACTCAACCTTTAAAAATAAGTGTCCAAACAATACAAGTTAAAAAAATAAAAATTCTTATTTCTTTTATGTGAATAAAATAAAATATATTATATTCATTATATATACCCCATACCTTTCATAAACACTGCCAGTCACATCAATTGTAATTTTTACATAAAATATCTAACTTGAAAGGATGAATTATAGAATAAATTACTTTTGTCTTTACCCTGGCGTCAAATAATTTAAAAATTCCTTCTAGACTAATATTATTTTCATATAATAATTTCATATAAAATGATATTCATGTGCTGAACTAGAAGTTATTCTTCAAAGAATCCTATTATCCTATAGGTATTTTGCAGTAAATATAAAAAATTTAACCATTTAAGGCATTTATATTTAATGAGTAGATGACAAAATATTGAATTTATATTTTTTCAAAATTCTATTATGGCTTTCTGAAAATTCATATTAAGCCATTTTAAATTTAATTGATGTCTGTGAAAACTGACTGTTTTGTTTGTTTGATTGATTGATTATTTCATTGATATATGATTGAGAATCCCTCAGTGTACAAATATTATTAAGTAAATTAAAAGTGGTATTCCTTGAGAACTAGAACTGAAAGAAGATACTTAGGTTGGGGGTATCTAGATGAGAGAGAGAGAGAGAGAGAGAGAGAGAGAGAGAGAGAGAGGGAAAGAGAGAGAGAGACAGAGAGAGAGAGAGACAGAGAGAGAGAGACAGAGACAGAGACAGAGACAGAGACACAGAGAGACAGAGAAACAGAGAGACACAGAGAGACACAGAGAGAGAGGTAAGAGCATGAGAGACAGAGAGAGACAGAGACACACAGAGACACAGACAAGAGAGACTGAGAAACTGAGAAATAGAAAGTAGGGTTAAATATGAACAAGTACACACATATTTGTCACGATGAAACACTGTTTTGTGAGTTATACACACTAATAAAAATATTTTTTAAAAAACTCTGTATGAATCATCATTTGTTTGCTATACCTTTCCTATCCTAGTCTTTAGAATATTAATTCTCAAAAAAAAAAAAAAAAGAATTGTGTGCTCTTCTTTCTAAATGAATCTTTATTGCCAAACTACTAAGACACTTATAATGTAAAATTCAACAGTGATCTATGGCATATTTCAGAAGTTAAGAAAGAAAAGAAACTGTAAAAGTCCATTTTACCCTTCTCCCAGAAAAATGTTAACCATGAGATAAAAGCTATAAAAGAGAGTGGCATTTAAAATTGTTTTTCATTAGTTTTTTGAGATTTTCATACAACCTCTTTTGATATTTACTTCTCAACACTTCCCAGATCCATCCCCATTTCCTATTCCACCAACATTGTATATTTTTTAACATATCAAAACAAATTTGTGTTGCTGAAATATTCTTTGATGTGTGGACTCTTCCAATGCAGGGTGGTCAGTAGAAGAGGTCACTCTTAGAGAAAACTGACACCCTCTCTTTCAGCAGTTAATAATTGCCAATAATTCCAGTTGCTGGAGGTGGAATTTCATGCTCAATACCATCTCTATTCTAGGATTTTAAATAAGTTTGCTTTGGACAGGTCTTGTGCAGGTTGCCACAACTGATGATTTTATATATAAAACTGTCCTACTGTATTCAGAAAACACTATTTCTTTGTAGTCATCCCCTATATCTGGCTATTCACTGCTTCCAATCACTTGTCTATAATGATCCCTGAGACTTGGGTTTAGGGATGAATATTTTGCAGCCATTTATTCTTTGCAACTTATCCAGTTGTCAGTCTGTTAATCAGCATCTACTGCAAATAGAAGCTTGTCTGATAAAAACTGAGGAATATATTACTCTGTGAATCTAATAAATAACTAAGAGTCTGACACTATATCCAGTACTGATCTATGAATATAAGAAAGTCATTAGGAGTTTGACACCAAATTCATTTATCATTTTCCACCAGGACATATCAATTATCTATTCATAGGTTCTTAGCCCTTAAACAATGACAGGTATGAGTTTCACCTTGTGGATCAAGCCTTTCATTTCATCAGAAAGTAGTTGGTTATAGTGTTTGTTTGACTATTTTACCAGTGCTTATTTTTTTTTTTTGCAAGCCAGATATTACTCTCAGTTACAATTATCCAGATGGCTATAATTAATGACTTTCTTCCTTCCTTTCTTTCTTTCTTTCTTTCTTTCTTTCTTTCTTTCTTTCTTTCTTTCTTTCTTTCTCTCCTTCTTTCTTTCTTTCTTTCTTTCTTTATTTCTTTCTTACTTTCTTTCTTCCTTCCTTCCTTTCTTCCTTCCTGTCCTTCTTTCTTTCTTTCTTTCTTTCTTTCTTTCTTTCTTTCTTTCTTTCTTTCTTTCTTTCTCTAAAATGTTATACTATCACAGTAGATCTTTCGGCCAGAAGTTGGAATCAGATTCCATTATAGATGGTTGTAAGCTACCATGTGGTTACTGGGAATTGAAATCAAGACCTATAGGAGAGAATACAGTGAGCTTAACAGCTAAGCAATCTCTTCAGATCTTAATGTCTACTTTTATCCTCCAGTAGCATGCACAACTACTTTTAGTCCATGAAAGTTAATCAGTAGAGATTAATCTTCCATGTGAGTAGCAGCCTTATTTTCCTCCAATCATTGATTCTAATATATTGTATATATCTTCCCTAGTAAAATATGACTATCAAATTCTGGAGGGTAACCAAGAACAATGTCAAAAACCTGTAATTTCGGTTTGATAGAAACTCACTGAACAAAAACAACAAAATAGAGTATACATTCTAGGCACTAAATCTACATACATAATATTTATATATATAATATTTGAATATATTTATATATACATATAAATGTATATACACATATTTATATAAATTATATAAAAAATAGTACACATATATGCAACATTGTAGGATGATTCATTTCAATACACAGAGATACACAAACACACACACATACACAAACACACACAACCATCTACAGAAGGAGGATTATAGAGTAGTGTTTCAAAATATTTTTAATGTTATTTCACACTGTCTGTGTTGCAGTCTCGATACTTTCTTCTGTTCTCTCACTTATTTTCCCTTCTTATTCCAATACTTTATTTTAACCTATTATAATGATTATATTTCTATAACTCTTCCATTAGAAACAACGCTCAATGCCCCTATAATTTTAACTTAATCTTCAAGAAAAAAGAAATAGCAGAAGATGTTTGTTATTTTTATTTCAACCAATGCCCCATCCTCAAAAACAACTATCCAATTAAACCAGATACACTGAAACTAATAGGAAAGAAAGTGGGGAAGAACCTCGAGCACATGGGCACAGGGGAAAATTTCCTGAACAGAACTCCAATAGCTTATGCTCTAAGATCAAGAAATCACAAATAGGATCTCATAAAGTTGCAAAGCTTCTGTAAGGCAAAAGACACTGTCAATAGGACATAATGGCAACCAACAAATTGGGAAAAGATCTTTACCAATCCTATATCTGGTAGAGAGCTAATATCCAATGTATACAAAGAACACAAGAAGTTAGACTCCAGAAAACCAAATAACCCTATTAAAAATGAGGAACAGAGCTAAGTAAAGAATTCTCAACTGATGACTACTGAATGGCTGAAAAGCACCTAAAGAAATGTTCTAACATCCTTAGTCATCAGGAAAATGCAAATCAAATCAACTCTGAGATTCCACCTCACACCAGTCAGATTGGCTGGGATAAAAAACTCAGGTGACAGCAGATGCTGGAGAGGTTGTGGAGAAAGAGGAACATTACTTCATTGCTGGTGGGATTGCAAACTGGTACAACCACTCTGGAAATCAGTTTGGCGGTTCCTCCGGAAATTGGAAATAGTTCTACTGGAGGACACAGCTATACCACTCCTGGGCATATACCCAGAAGATGCTCCACCATGTTCATAACAGCCTTATTTATAATAGCCAGAAACCGAAAACAACCCAGATGTCCCTCAACTGAGGAATGGATACAGAAATTGTGGTACATCTACACAATGAAATACTACTACTCAGCTATTAAAAACAATGAATTTATGAAATTCTTAGGCAAGTGGATGGATCTGGAGAATATCATCTTGAGTGAGGTAACCCAATCACAAAAGAATGCACATGGTATGCACTCTCTGATAAGTGGTTATTTGCCCAGAAGTTCGGAATACAGGAAGAACAACCCACAAACCACAAGAAACTGAAGAAGGAAGACCAAAATGTGGACATATCATTCCTTCTTTAAAGGGGGAACCAAATACCCACGGAAGGAGTTGCAGAGACTAACTATGGAGCAGAGACTGAAGGAAGGACAAGCCAGCCTAAATATAGCTATCGCCAGAGAGGCTCTGACAGTACCTGACTAATACAGATGTAGAGGCTCACAGCCATCCATTGAACTGAGCACAGGGTCCCCAGTGAAGGAGTTAGAGAAAGGAACAAAGGAGCCGAAGGGTTTGCAGCCCCTTAGGACGAACAACAATATGAACTAACTAGTACCCTCAGAGATCCCAGGGACTCAACCACATACCAAGAAGTATACATGGTGAAACTGATTGTTCTGGCAGCATGTGCAATGTAGAGTATTGCAAAGTCAATCATCAATGGGAGGAGAGGCCCTTGGCCCTGTGAAGGTTCTGTGCCCCAATGTAGGGGAATGTCAGGGCCAATAGGTGGGAGAGGGTGGGGTGGCAAGCATGAGAAGGGAGGAGGCAACAGGGGCTTGTTCTTGTTGTTTTTTGTTTTTGTTTTTTGGAGAAGAAACTGGGAAAGGAGAACTCATATGACATGTAAATAAGAAAATATCTAATAAAAAAAAAGAAAAAAATTGTTTGATATAAAACAATACAAAACAAAAAACCTCTCCATGAGAGTATGCAATTTTGTTTTGTTTTGTTTTGTTTTGTTTATATTAAATACATCATTGGCTGTGTTTTGTGCCTTCTGTGTCATATATTTGTAGAATTTTTGTACATCTATAAAATGGATTGAAAATAGTAGTTCTTTGTGTGCATTGAATTTTAAATATGTTAAAGTTTAAAGTCTGTTAGGATATTTTCAGGTTTCTAATATCCCCAGTATTGCCATGTCTACTTTATTCAAATAAGGTTAATGCATAGTGTTCAGCACCGGTGTTTGCATTTTAGAATCAATTAGCGTTATTAAAACAGGTTGTAATTTTCTGTTCTTAATGCTACTCACTTTGAAGATTTTCATTAGCAGTATTCTCTATAGATAATTGTCACATGTGTGTAATGGTTTCCCTGCTCTTCCCTGGAAATTTTTTCTAGGAATAAACATTGTACTAAATATATGAAATATAATTACTTATACTACACATATCCATCAAGCATCTCTTTTCTGTATAGAAATATGTTTTTACTATGGACAAATTATTTTGACATAATATGTTTCCAATTATCATTTCAGTACTTCTATAAAACTTACTTCAAAAGAAAAGTGAAAATTATATGATATTCCAGCTCATGTTAAATAACATTTTATTAAATATTTGGATATTTACTTCTTACTTCACTGAGAATAATGATGAATTTAAAATTATACATTTTAATCCTATTAAAAACCTATTCACAAATCAAGGCAATAAATATGTTTTAAATAATATGCTTTTTATAAAATATGGAATCAAAGCAAGACAATCAATTGAAGACATAAAACATCAAATATTTAACTCTTTAATTTTGAAATTCACTTTTACTTATAAATACAGTATTCAAATCTTTGTACTGGACTCTTAAAAATTAATATGACAATATGTACAATCCATTTTATTCTCTGAATGTAATGTCTCTAGTCACAAAACATGGGCTCTGGTATAAAACATTCTACTATTTTAGGATCTTAATCCGTATACATTTTAAATGCAAGAATTTGCAATATTTTACATTGTAGCCAGCTGACTTCATTTATCCTAATTAACATTCCCAATCCCAACCATGCTGTCACAAATAACAAACTTCTTTTAAAGACTCACCAATATCCCACTATGTGTACATGTATTTGTATGTATGTAATTTTATATAGTAATTCAATCATAGATAATCATGTTAATTATAGAATTATTTTGTGAATAATATTATAAACATAAGAGTAAAGAGATTTTATTTCTTGGAAATGTTATTTTCAAAACATTTAAACAAATATCCAAAACTCAGAATGTTTGAGCACATTATAATCATTTTCTTAGTCTGAAAAAGCTATATGGCACTTTTCATAATTATCTAATTAATTTATGTACCCATCAACATATTTCTATTTCCATTTCGGTGACAAATTCCCTGACTTAGTAAGTTACATTTTTTTTACACTTTTTTTATTATTTATTTATTTATTTATTTATTTATTTTGATTTTTATTAGATATTTTCTTTATTTACATGTCATATGATTTCTCCTTTCCCAGTTTCCCCTCCAAAACACAAACAAACAAACAAACACAAGAACAAAGCCCCGTTGCCTCCCCCCTCCCCATGCCTGCCACCCCACCCTCTCCCACTTATTGGCCCTGGCATTCCCCTGCACTGGGCACAGACCTTTCACAGGGCCAAGGGCCTCTCCACCCATTGATGATTGACTTTGCAATCCTACTATGCACATGCTGCAAGAACAATCAGTCCCAACATGGATAGTCCTTGGTTTCTGGTTGAGTCCCTGGGAGGTCTGAGGTTACTAGTTAGTTCATATTGTTGTTCGTCTTATAGTGCTGCAAACCCTTCAGCTCCTTTGGTCCTTTCTCTAAATCCTTCATTGGGGATCCTGTACTCAGTTCAATGGATGGCTGTGAGCCTCTACATCTGTATTAGTCAGGTACTGTCAGAGCCTCTCAGCAGATAGCTACATCAGGCTGGCTTGTCCTTCCTTCAGTCTCTGCTCCATAGTTAGTCTCTGCAACTCCTTCTGTAGGTATTTTGTTCCTCCTTTTAAGAAGGAATGAAATGTCCACATTTTGGTCTTCCTTCTTCTTGGTTTTATTTTACTTACAGTTTCAAAGGGATTTAGTCCATCATGGAATGGAATACAAGGGTATAAGCAGGAAAGATATGTGGAAAGTACAGGAGTCTATTTAGACACACTACATGATTATTTATGAGGTAGAGTAAACATGCAGTGGGATCCAAGTATTAGTATTCAATATCTGCCCTAGTGACCCACTTTGTCCAGCATGGACACACTTTGTAAAAGTTCAACAATTTTCCAAAACAGCAAGGCCACCTGGGTAACACATATTCAAACATGTGAATCTGTGGAGAACATATTGCTTTCAAACTACAACACATGCATTTCGTTTCTTTTTTATTCTCACCTGTGCTTGCTTTTATGTACCAGTTTACTAACAGCAATTTTAATGGGTTATAGCTTCTTTTATTTATGAATCTCACTTTTAGTTATCAATCTCCTGAATCATAGTGAAATTCAACAAATACATAATATTGCAAATCTTTTTTAAAATAAAAATTATTAATTCTGTAAGAATTCTTTTTAATGTATTTTATCATATACTTTTCATTCCCCAACACCTCCAAGACCTACATTCTCTAGCAACATCTTTCTGCCTACACAATTTCATATTTTCATTTTAGTTCTGTATATATATATATTTTTAATTTTTACAAGAATATTGCATTTGCATCATTTCTACTTCTACCACTTTCCCTCCAACTGATCTTATTCCCTTTCTGTCATCCTGAAATTAAAAATATTTTTTTTATTTAGGCTTAATGCAACTTTCTGAATCCATTTTGTGTTGTTCATATTCATGTATTTAGTGATGAGAATTTTAACTGGATAACCTACCAGGGGTAATATTCTTTCAGAACACTTATCCAATCTTCTTAAGATTCCTGTAGATCTTTATCTTTAAGTAGGGCCTTGGGATACTTTTTTCCATCCACATTGACATATCATCTGGTATTGCCTTTTTGTTAACTTTCTTTGCATGCCAATATTTCTGAGTTTCATGATTGTAGCTTCTCTGTCATGCCAAAAAGGCACGATCTGATGCAAATATCCTTGATTAACAATAGTGCTTAAATTCTTTATATTCTATTTTCTAAGATAGTCCTTGTCTACATGTATACATAGTATTATAGATATGTCATTTATAGTTGGACAATGAATAGTCAGTTATTCTTCTCATTTGATCAGCTTTGAATCTCTCTCTTGTTCTCTAACCAAAAGTAGTTTTGTGGATGACAAGTTAGAGCTACTATTACCTATGTATATACAGATAAATATTTAGGCTACAGTTAGAAGTTACATTGATTTGGGAATGTACTGTAATAGGCTTAGTTCTTCTTTCTATGATCTTTCAAATTGTGGATATTTGGCTAAGCTTATAGTACGAGGCTATTGAAAATATAAGTCCAACTAGAAGTTTAACTTCAAAGTATAAGTGTCACTAATGCACCTGATATTATATTTTAACTTGATGGTCAATATTGCAATTTTTGTGATTTGCAACTGGGTGTTTCAATTGTTTTCCTTTGTTGACAACTTATATAATACCTATGCATACTGTGAAACTAGTCTTTATAGAAGAAGAAGCTTCTACATCAGTTACAGTTTGGGCTACCATTGAAGAAAAAAAAGACGTTTCCAATGTAATCAAAAAACTCAGTAGAAATATCAATAGATCAGATCTTTTTCCACAAGAGTTAAAGCCAAGAGGACAAAAATGCAAAGAAAAAGACACACACACACACACACACATGCATACATACACACAGAAACACACAAGCAAAACACTTTCCTTTTCTCTTGTTCTTTTCTGTGGGTTCTTACCAGAAGGTGAAGATAGCACTTAGATTGGGTCTTCCCACAGTAATTGATGAAATAAAGACACTTCCCCCTATATATGTTCATTAACAAAACTGATGTACATAATCCCTCATTGATATTCTTCCTAGTTCATTCTAGATTATGTCAAGTTAACAGTTAAAGATTTTTATCTCAAATGGATAAAATATAAGAACAAGAAAAGGTAGAGAAGTGATATGAAATGCTATCTTCTTGGTATATCATGTCTATTACTATTATAATCACATAGTAGGTATGTCTACATTCACTATACATATATATGTATATATATAAATACATGTATACATATACAGATATATACAAACAAAGAGAGAAGACAAATTAATTTATGAGCAGTATGAGGTATACTAGCTGACTAGTTGGAGAGAATAGAGTAAGTAAAATTATGAGAGAGACAAAGGAGTAGGTGACTATGATAGTAATATATTATATATATGTGTGTAAATATCAAAATTAATGGTAGCTATATACAAAGTTTATATCACAATATAAACACAAACCATACTGGAACCATAGGAGTGTATCTTTACAAGTTTCTTAGTCTTTCATTGACTAAATATTAGTACTTCTTGCCAGTTATTTAATTTTGAAGTCCATTGTGCTAAAGATTTGTGTCAACATAGTAAAGCTAGAGTTATTTATAAGATGGAGTCTCAGTTGAGAAAATATTTCCTTGAAGTTGATCTGGCCATGTCCAGAACATTTTGGACAATATTAATCATATATATATATATATATATA
>NC_045030.1:116360425-116398200 GCF_008632895.1 Mastomys coucha
AAGAACAAGCCAGTAAACAGCATTGCTCCATTGCTTCTTTCTCCAGGTTTGTGCCCTAACTTCCTTCACAAGTGGATTATAATGTGAAACTATAAGGTGAAATGAGCTCTAACTGCCCCAGGTTGATTTGGGGCAAAAAAAAAATGTTATATCACAGCAATTAAATTTCCCACTATAACATCTACTTTGACATTCTTAGTTATTGAACATTCTGAAATCCATTATTTTGGGGGGGGCTAGGTATATGGTCTTTTTAATTCATCCTTTCAATTTGACATTAAAAGTGTTTCTCCAAGTCAATACTTTTTGGATAGTATCTTTAATTACATTTCAAGTGTTATCCCCTTTCCTGGCTCGACCTCCCCTAGAATCCTCCTATCCTGTCCTCCCTCCCCGTGCTTCTATGAGGGTGTTCCTCCACTCACCCACACACTCCCACCCCCCGCCCTCAATTCCTCTACACTGGTGCATCTATAAAGCCCTAATAGGACCAAGGACCTCTCATCCCATTGATGCATGACAAGGGCAGCCTCTGAAACTTAAGCAGCTAGAGCAATGTGTACTCCTTTTTTGATCCTTAGTCCCTGGGAGCTCTGGGAGAACTGGTTGGTTGATATTGTTGTTATTCCTGTGTGGTTGCAAACCCCCTCAGTTCCTTCAGTCCTTTCTCTAACTCCTCTATTGGGGACCCCACACTCAGTCCAATGTTTGGCTGCAAGCATCCATCACTGTATTTGAAAGGCTCTGTCAGGGACTCTCAGGAGACAGCCATATCAGGGTCCTTTCAGCATGCACTTCTTTGCATTTACAATAGTATCTGGGTTTGGTAACTGCATATGGACTGAATCCCCATGTGTGACTGTCTCTGGATGGTCTTTCCTTCATCCTCTGCTCCACACTTTGCCTCTGTATTTGCTTCTGGAGTATTTTGCTCTCCTTCTAAGATGGATCAAATCAACCACACTTTGGTCTTCCTTTGTCTTGAGCTTCAGGTAGTCTGTGAATTGTATCTTAGTTATTTGGAGCTTTTTGGCTAATATCCACTTATTAGTGAGGGCATACCATGTGTGTTCTTTGGTGACTGGGTTACATCACTCAGTATGACATTTTCTAGTTCTATCCTTTTGCCTAGGAATTTCATGAATTCATCATTTTTAGTAGCTGATTAGTACACCATTATGTAAATGAAGCACATTTTCTATATCCATTCCTCTGTTGAGGGACATCTGGGCTCTTTCCAGCTTTTGGTTATTATAAGTAAGGATGCTATGAACTTGGTGGAGCATGTTTCCTTACTACATGTTGGAGCATCTTCTGGGTATATGCCCAGGAGTGGCATAGCTGTGTCCTCAAGTAGTACTATGTCACATTTTCTGGGGAATTGCCAAACTGATTTCCAGAGTGGTTGTACCAGCTTGCAATCCCATCAGCAATGAAGGAGTGTTCCAGTTTTTCCACATGACTACTAAAATCTGCTGCCATCTGAGTTTTTTTAATTTAGCCATTCTGAATAGTGTGAAGTTGAGTCTTAGAGTTGTTTTGATATGCATTTCCCTGATGACTAAGGATGTTGAACATTTCTTTAGGTGCTTCTTGGCCATTAAGTATTCCTCAGTTGACAATTCTTTGTTTAGCTCTGTACCCCATTGTTTTTGTTTTGTTTTTTGAGACAGGATTTCTCTTGTATAGCCCTGACTGTCCTGGAAGTCACTCTGTAGACCAGGCTGGCCTCTAATTCAGAAATCTTCTGCCTCTGTCTCCCAAGTGTTGGGATTAAAAGTGTGTATCACCACTGCCCGGCTTTCTGTACCACATTTTTAATAGAGTTATTTGATTCTTTGGAGTCTAACTTCTTGAGTTCTTTCTGTATATTGGATATTAGCCCTCTATCAGATGTAGGATTGGTAAAAATAGTTTCCCAATCTGTTGGTTGCCTTTATGTCCCATTGTCAGTGACCTTTGCCTTATAGAAGCTTTGCAAATTAAAGCCCAGGACCAGATGAGTTTAGTGGAGAATTCTATCAGATCTTTAAAGAAGACCTAATACCAATACTCTTCAAACTATTGTACAAAATAGAAACAGATGGAACACTATCCAATTTATTTTATGAAGTTACAATTATGCTTGTACCTAAACAACAGAAAGACCCAGCAAAGAAAGAGAACTTCATACCAATCTCTCTTATGAATATTGATGCAAAATTACTCAATAAAATTCTTTTTTTAATTAGACATTTTCCTTATTTATATTTCAAATGATATATCCTTTCCTGGTTTCCCCTCTGGAAAAAAAAATAAAACCTGTTCCCTCCCCCCTCCCCCTGCTCACCAACCTTCTCCAGCTTCCTGGCCCTGGCATTCCCCTACACTGGGGCATAGAACGTTCACAGCACCAAGGGGCTCTCCTCCCATTGATGATAGATTAGGCCATCCTCTGCTGCACATGCAGCTGGGAACATGAGTCCCACCATGTGTAATTTTTGCCAAGCAAATCCAATATGTCTTTAAATTGAGTCTCAGTAAATATGAAATGAGAGGAAGAAAATATGAATGAAGGCAAATTTGAGTTAACGATTTACAAGTAATGATGCAGAATTGCATTGATCCAGTGAAAATTCAGATAAGTCAATTAAGGTGATAATGGGAAATGAAAAGTGCACAATTTTTTGTATGTGACTTATAATTATAAATAAAGATTATTTATTGGTAAGCATTTAAAAACTAAGTAAATTTATATTATGCTATTATCAAATATCACTCTTGCTTTATAAAAATATTGTTTATAAAAACTTTGTAACAATAGGAAAAATCTTTTAATATATGTTTTTATTTTTTAATTAAAAAAGCTTGTGGTCATTTTCAAAATTAAATCTAGATTCCAGAGATTGCTAAGCAAGTATTCTACCACTAATCTATAATCTTAATCTTGTTGTAAAATGCTACAATATTTTTAGCTAGCATTCTGATTCTGTCACATCAAATATAATTATTTTCTTTCTTTTGATTAAAAGAGGTGTAGGCTACATATAATTAACTGACTGAGTCTCAAATGGACTCAATGAGATCAGGGAGCCTCTAAGTATCTGACCTAGTTCCTGTGCATCTAAGTCTTGGCTGAGTAGCTTGGTGTTCTTGTGTGATGCTTAAAAGTGGGAGGACAGGTCGTCTTTTGCATGTTTATGAGATCCTTATCCTCCTACCATGTTGATGTCCTCATGCACATTTGATGTGATTATGTATGGCTGATACTATTGTAGGTTGTTATGGCTTATTTAGTTGATATCTCTTGGAGGCCTGCTCTTTACAGAGAAGAGGAAGAGGTGGAATGGATTTAGGAGAGAATGGGTGTGGGGGAAAAGACTAGAGGAAGGGGAAGGAGGGTAACTACAATTTAGATGTTATATACTAAAGAGTAATAATTTAGTAAAATGTTACAATGAATTCTGGGTAATCAGCAGCCTTGACAAGCCACTTCATTTCAGTCGAGGAGACAAAGGACAGAGAATCTGCATTTGGTCTTAGTCTCTGCTCTACAGAAACTAAGACAGTGAGTATGTATTCTTCCAACTGAAGATGCTGAGTAGACTTGCAGCAGTAAGATGTTAAAGTGTTTGCCTAAACAGTTGCTGAGGTTGGTAACCACATCAACTCTATGACCAGCTCTACTTCTGCCCAGGAACATAGCATTATGTGTTATCCAGCATCTTACTGCTTCTCTCCCATGCAGCAAATAGCAGGCTATCACTAGTATTTATCTATCTATCTATCTATCTATCTATCTATCTATCTATCTATCTATCTATCTATCTATCTATCTATCATCTGTCTGTCTGTCTGTCTATCTATATCAGATATTAGATGTTATTGTTAGTTCACAGTCATGTGGCAGGGTCTAGATCCATTCTGTGAACTCGAATATGAATCAATACAGACATAATGGCAGTAATACTGGTAGTCATTTATTCTGTGGATTGATGATCTTGATATATCAGCCTCTGGGGACACATTAAAGCAGATGAAGTATTAAGTATGCAGCCAGCTAACTACAAGTCAGCCAGATGAGGGAAAGGAGGTAGTCAGAACTCTAAGTGTCATACCCCCAGCTGAGGAAAACTATCATTCTTCTTCATGTTGTCCTTGTTCTCCATGACCCTGTTTCCTATTTATTAAGGACATGTTGTCAAGGAAAGTTTTTTGTTTCTATGTGCAGCCTTCAAATCCCCTTACATTTCATGATGGTTTGAATAGGAATGGCCCTCATAGACTCATGTGTTTGAATGCTTGGTCTGGAGGGAGTGGCATTATTAGGAGGTGCAGCCAAGTTGAAGTAGGTGTAGTAATATTGGAAAAAGTGTGTCACTGTAGGGGTAGGTTTTGATGTCTCCTGTGCTCAAGCTATGTCTTGTATGGGCACACAGTATCTTGCTGCCCATGGATTCAGTTGTAGAACTCTGAGCTCCTTCTCCAACACCATCTCTGCCTGCATGCTGCAGTTCATGAATCAATGAAGAAATTACAAGACAAATCCAGCAAACATAAATGAATGTTACATAGATTAGTAACTTAAGGAAAGATAAATACAAAGAAAAATGTTTATCTAAGTAACAAGGTAATATAGATAATTAAATTTTACCTCATTAGTATATATTATTTTAATATGAAAGGTAAATATTATATAGATATTTTTAAATTTCTCAATATGATCTAGTCTTCAATGAAAAGGAAACAAAGAAAAGAAAATTGATAAAACAGGAGGGAAATGAGAAAAAAGTAATAATACATTTACTTTAAATAAAAACAAAACAAAAAACAAAAAGAGAAATGTTCAGCATAAGATTGGTTTTCCATCCTCTCAGAATGACACTTGAATGGGCAACAGTGCAGAACCTTGACCTGTGCCACCTATCTTTCTCTTCTCTCTCTATGTGGTTGGTAAATCCTAATGTGAAGAGTAATTGCTCACTATGGGTTGTTCTTAGCTATTGTTATTAAAGGACATGATGAAATTCTTAGGGATTAGGAATCAGTATTTTCTCCAGTAGAATACAATTCTGCAGGTCAGCACTCAGTGGTTAAGAAGCTCTTGTTCTGTGTTTGTCTATAGACAGGGAACAATGATAGAAACTTTGCCTCTAAACCTACTGATTTTTATAGCTTTTTTTAAACATGGCTTATCATCCCTGTCTTGATTGAATACCTGCCACTAGAAAAGGTTTTCTAAGCATGTATATAAAATGGGATAGCCAGTAAGTATGTTTGCATAACTAAACTGTAAATCATATTGCTGCTGACCTCAGGGTAAATTGTACTTCCTTCCCATTTCTGTCCTTTTTTTCACCACTGTACACTTCCTCTATATAGTCTATCTAGAGCTTGCTTCTCTAAGTCAGTATGTTAACCACTCAAAGTATACTCAGTTAAACATATGCTAATATGCTATCTATCATCAATGAGAAAGGTAAATATTTGTCATTAACATGTAGTTCCAAGAAGCATAAAGCTGTCTGGACAGAGCTCTGTCAAGATGAAAGATTATTCAAGATCACACAGCTTTGATAGTATTTAAATGTTCATAATGTTAAATTTAAGTCACATCAAAATTTGTTACTTTTGATTTTAAATTTAGTATTTCATACTTTTTAGATTTTTGGAAATGTTTATATATGTGCACTTTATTTTATCATCTACAACTCTCTCTCCAACAGATACCAGATTTAAACTCCCTCTTAAATTCTTGTATTAAATACCCTATTATTTCACTAATATTGTTACACATACACATACACACACTCACATAAGCACATACAAACTACTAAGTACATTTCTCGTTCCTCAAAATATATGTGTTTAGGCATTACCATTTAGGAACAGCTGATAGTGGGTAAGACTTGTCAGTGTGATATACATATTCACTAATGTTTATTTTACTATTATGACCTACTAGAATATGGAAACAACCTAAGTTTGCATAAAATTATTAATCAAAACAAAGTATCATGCATGTACAAAATTTAATACTATTTCCTATTTACCTGACTGTCCTGGAACTCACTCTGTAGACCAGGCTGGCAGTGAACTCAGAAATCTACCTGCCTCTGACCTTCCAAGTGCTGGGATTAAAGGCGTGCACCACCACTGCCCAGCTGTTTTAAGGGCTACTAATTTCTATTCAGGGATCAAGGATCTATGTGGAGGAGGAGACCAAAAGATGTTAAAAGCCAAAGATTATGGATGGCTCCAAGGAAATATCTATCAGACAATTAACTGAAACATATACAAACTCACAAAGATTTGTATGAGCATTAGTCATGCATAAATAAATTCAAAACAATTAAATTCCTAGGACAGAGAAGGCAATATTCTGGCTATATTATCCACACTCCAGGGAATACATCATGCTTAGGAGTATGTGACTAACAGTAAATGGATTCCATATGTTTTTATGAACTTATTTTGTTACTTTTTGGTGAGTTTTAGCTTCTTAGGTTTTATCTCATATACTTGTTTTTTTCTTTTTTTATAGTGGATTTTTTTTTAAGATTTACTTATTTTTATATATAAGTACACTGTATCTGTGTTCAGATGTGTCAGGAGAGAGCATCAGATCTCATTGTGGGTGGTTGTGAGCCACCAAGTGGTTGCTGGGATTTGAACTCAGGACCTTCGGAAGAGTGGTTGGTGCTCTTACCCACTGAGCCATCTCACCAGCCCCCTGTTTTTTTCTTTTATGTAAAAGAAAAGAACATAAAGTTTGGTGGCTATAGAGGAGGCAGAAACTGAGAAGACAGGATGAGGGAAATAATATGCTCAAATATATTGTAGAATTTTTTTCAAAAATAATTTTAAACATTATATTTTAATTTATAGCAACACAGGTGGATAACTGCTTAACAAGAAAGCAAAGCACACAAATAAAATACTGCATTAATTTCTAATATTTTGAACCTAAAAATTGTTGAACTTGTACCTAAAGCCCCCATGAGTCTTTACAGAATAAAATATAAGTGGTCAAATGGAATAAGTAAATAATGCTGAGAATTTAACCTAACAAAATATAGACATTATATCAAATTGGTCTACTATCTCAGTCACTTATAAAGCACTATGTTTAAATTAGGTCTACATCTAGAAAAGCCTAAATCATAAAATAATTTGAAGTTTAGCTTTAATTTCATTATTAGAAGTAAAATGAAAAAGACAAAGTTTAGATTATTCTTAATATATAATATGTTCATATAGACCAAGATTTTATAATCCTTAGTTGTTTTGAGACATAATCTCATGTCATATAGGTTGGTCATGGAACTTAATATGTAGCAAAGGAAGACTTTGAACTCCATATCCTACTGACTGCTCAAATATTAGAATTTTTGGTACAAATACCATGTCTAGTATATGCAGGTATTTATTTAAGTTATATATATAAAAAACACAAATAATAATTTTATGAAGTCAATCATAACTAACTAAATTTAAAATAATAAAATAATGTCATAATAAATATATTATCATATATTTATGACTTTCATTATTTTTTACCATGAACTTTCTCATTTTTTATATTAATAATACTTAGTATGTCATGCAGAGCTGAAGAGATGATAATGAAATTTCTTCATTTTTATTTGATCAATTTTTCTTTTTCTTTTTTATTTTTAAAATTATGCAGATTTATTTATCTCTTAAAACATTTAGTTTCAGATCTAGAATTAGATTTTTAGAAGTATATAGTGAGTTGATAAAATAGGTAAATCATTGTTTGGCTCTTTTATTTGTATTGTATTATACAGCATGTTTAATTAAAACTCCTGCACTGTTGGTTAAAATTCTTGAGCTTGTTTGCCATACATCTTTGAAAATTTTTATACTTTAACTGTACTTATCTATTTAATTTTATTAGTGATCAATATAGGAAACAACCTACTGTTCACTTCTTTTTTATTTTCTTATTTTTTTTAATTTTTTAATCATTTATTTATTAATTTATTTATTTACACTCCAGGTTTTATTTCAATCCAAGTCCACCCTCCAACTGTTCCACATCCCATACCTCCTCCCAGCAAGCCTGTCTCCACAAGGATGACCCCACCATCCACCACCCACCCACCCAGACCTCTAAATTCCCTGGGGCGTCCAGCCTCTTAGGGATAGGTACATCTTTTCTGACTGAATTTAGACCTTGCAGTCCTCTGCTCTATATGTGTTGAGGGCCTCATATAAGCTGATGTATGCTGCCTAGTTGGTGATCCAGTGTTGGAGAGACCTCAGGGGTCCAAGTTAATTGAGATTGCTGATCCTCCTACAGGATCACCCTCCTCCTCAGCTGCTTCCAGCTTTTCCCTAATTCAACCACAGGAATCAGCAGCTTCTGTCCATTGGTTGGGTGAAAATATCTGCATCTGACTCTTGCAGTTGCTTCTTGGGTCTTTAAGAGGGCACTCATGATAGGCCCCTTTTTGAGAGCACTCCATAGCCTCAGTTGGCCTTAGGGCCAACACTTGAGTTGGATTCCAATTTGGGCCTGTAGCTGGACCTTCTTTTCCTCAGGCTTCTCAAAATTTCCACCTATGCAGTTCTTTCATACAGGAAGAATTATGAGTCAGAGTTTGACTGTGGGATAGGAATCTTCCTTCTCTCACTTGATGCTCTGTCTTTCTGCTGGTGGTAGGCTCTCTAAGTCTCCTCTACCTATTGTAGGGCATTTCTTCTAAGATCCCTCCATTTGAGTCCTGAGACTCGCTCACTTCCCAGGTCTTTGGCATATTCTGGAGGGAAACCCAACCTGCTACCTCCCAAGTTTGCCTGTTCCCATTCTTTCTGCTGGCCCTCAGGGATTCAGTTCTTTTCCCTCATTCAATATCAGATCAGGCTCCCTCTCTCACCACCCTTGCTGTCTACTTTCACTCCCAGGTCCCTCCCTCTCAACTTGTGATTGCTTTCTTCTTCATCCCAAGTGAGACTGATGTGTCCTCACTTGGGCCCTTCCGCTTATTGATAATTTTGAGTTCTCTGGATGGAATCTTGTGTATTATGTACTTTTTGTGGCTAATATCAGCTTATTATTGTGTACACAATATGTATATCCTTTTGGATCTGAGTTACCTCACTCATGATGATATTTTCTGATTAGATCCATTTGCATGCAAAATTCAGAATGTCCTCTTTCTCAATAACTGAGTAATATTTCATTTTGTAAATGAACCACACATTTTGTATCCATTCTTCTGGACTGTGACTTTTTTTTTCAGCTTCTAGCTATCACAAATGAGACAACTATGTATCTAGTGGAACTTGTGCCCCTATGCAATGATGGATCATCTTTTGGGTTTATTTCCAGGAATGGTATTGCTGGGTCTTCAGGTAGATTTATTTCCAATTTTCTGAGGAACCTCCAGATTGATTTCCAGAGTGGTTGTACCAGTTTTCAATCCCACCAGCAATGGAGGAAGGTTCTTTCTCCACATCCTCTCCATCATGTGTTATCACCCAAGGTTTTGATCTTAGCCATTCTGATTAGTATAAGATAGAATCTCACAGTCATTTTGATTTACACTTCTCTGGTCACTAAGGACTTTGAACATTTCTTTATGTGTTTTTCATCCATTTACTATTCCTCTCTTGTCAAAAGGAAGGAAAATTCAGAGACTGCTCCACCTGGGAATCCTTCCCATATCCAGTCATCAAATCTAGACACTATTGTGGATGCCAACAAGTACTGGATGACAGGAGCCTGATATAGCTGTCTCCTGAGAGGCTCCGACAGTACCCGAATAATACTGAAGTAGAGGCTCACAGACATCCATTAGACTGAATACAGGGTCCCCAGTGAAGGAGCTAGAAAAAGGACCCAAGGAGCTGAAGGGTTTGTAGTCCCTTAGAATGAACAATATGAACTAACTAGTACCCTCTGAGCTCCCAGGGACTAAAACTCCAACCAAAAAGTACACATGGAGGGACACATGGCTCCAACAGCATGTGTATAGCAGAGGATGGCCAAGTCGATCATCAGTGGGAGGAGAGGACCTTGGCCCTGTGAAGGTTCTATGCCCCAATGTGGGAGAATGACAGGGCCAGTAAGCACAAGGGGGTGGGATGGTGAGCAGGGGGACGGGGGAGGGAACAAGGGATTGTTTTAGTTTTTGTTTTTGTTTTTGTTTTTATTCTTTTTGGGGGGGGAGGGGAACCTGGGAAAGGAGATATTGTAAATAAAGAAAACATCTAATTAAAAAAAAATTCCTCTCTTGTGAATTCTCAGTTTAGCTCTATACCTCATTTTTTTTTAAATGTGGTTAGCTTCTTGTGTTCTTTATATATTTTGGATATTAGCACTGTATCTGATGAGGTGTTAGTGAAGACGTTTTCTCCATCTGTAGCTTGCCAATTTGTCTTATTGACTACATCCTTTGTCTTAAAGAAGCTTCCACTTTCATGAACTTCCATTCATTAATTCTTGATCTTAGAGCATGAGCCATTGAGGTTCTTTTGGGAAATTTCCCTCTATGCCAATGAGTTCATGGCTCTTTCTTTGTTTCTCTTCTATTTGGTTCAGTGTATCCAGTTTTATGTTGAGGTTCTTTAACCACCTGGACTTGAGATTTTTGCAAGGTGACAAAAATAGGTCCATTTTACTTCTTCTACATACAAGCAGCCAGTTAGACCAGCACCATTTATTGAAGATGTTTTTTTTTTATCCATTGTATACTTTTGGCTTTTTTGTCAAAGATCCAATGTTTGTAAGTATGTGGTTTTATTTCTGGGTCTTCAATTCTATTTTGTTGATTAAAGTGTCTTTCTTTGTACCAATTCTATGCAGTTTTTATCACTATTGCTCTTTGGTAAAGCTTGAAGTCACGGTCGGTGATTCCCTCAGCAGTTCTTATATTGTTAAGAGTTGTTTTCACTATTCTGTGATTTTTGTCATTTGAGTTGAATATGAAAATTGGTCTTTCCATATATATATATATATATATGTATATATATATATTGATTTTCTCAAGACAGGGTTTCTCTGTGAAGCGCTGGCTGTCCTGGAACTCACTCTGTAGACCAGGCTGGTCTCAAACTCAGGAATCCACCTGTTTCTGTCTCCCAGGTGCTGGGGTTAAAGGCGTGTACCACCACTGCTTGGACTTTCCATGTCTTTGAAGAATTTTGTTGTGTTTCTGATGGGGATTGTATTGAATCTGTAAATTGTCTTTGTTAGGATGGCCATTTTTACTATATTAATTCTTCCAATATACAAGGATAGGAGTTCTCTCCATTTTCTGAGATCTTCTATTTCTTTCTTGAGAGAATTGAAGATAGCACTTGTGATCTTCAACTATACATTTTATTCTAATAGTTTGTTTTATTTCATTATTAATATTTTTAGTGTTTTTCCCTCTTTTTGTTTTATTCTTTGAACCTTTAAGTTGTCAAAGACAGCTACTTGTTGGTACTTTAATCAGATATCTGCATTCTTTAAGTTATATTTTATTGAAATATTTCATCTTTTCAGTTCCTTGAAACCAACTTCTTTTTTGCTTTGCTTCAATTAAAAATTGTTGCTATTGTTTCTTCTGAACCTGAACATTAGTGCTTTAAAATGGAAAGTCTAGAAATCAGATTTCTCATTGTCTGTGGATTTGCTTTTTCTGCTGTGTTTTTATGCATGTGGTCAATCCAGCTTTAAGGCTTATGGATATCTGCACTATTTTCTCATCATGCAGAAGGAAATTAAGAATTTTCCCATACTCATGGTTAAATAACCACCAAAAATCCATTATCCATTTAGTTTACTTAAAAAAAAGAGAATGGATAATATTGTCATACTTATAACAATGCCATCAAAAGCAGCCATTAACTATCAAAACACAGAATATTAAAATTTTAGTTACAGTAATTCTGTTATCTTCCATGGTTCCAGAAATCTCCATTGCAAATAAAAGTTATTTTCTAAAAATGACATCATAATAAAGTGCTGAAATAATCTGATGGGATTCACAGATAAATATAAAAACATTCACATATCCTCCAGATTTCCAACAAAATTATTTCAGTAAGCTTATGTGGGAAGTTTTGTCTCTATAGTGGAAAGACATGTTTTTAACTTTTTTATTGAATATTTTCTTTATTTACATTTCAAATATTATCCCCTTTCCTGGTTTCCACCATGGAAGCCCCATATCCCACACTTTCCTCCTATTTCTATGAGGGTGCCCCCACACCTACCCACAACTATCCTCCTGTCCTCGCATTACCCTATACTGGGACATAGGCTACCCTCAGGTCCAAGAATCTCTCCTCCTTCTGATGTACAAGGCTGCCACATATGTGGTCAGCCCCATGGGTTGCTCTATGTGTACTCTTTGGTTGTTGGTCCAGGCCCTGGGGGCTCCATGGGGGAGGGTTCTGGTTAGTTGATATTGTTGTTCTTCCTATGGGGTTGCAAACCTCTTCAGCTCCTTCAGTCTTTCTCTAACTCCTCCACTGGGGAACCCATGCTCAGTCCAATGGAATGCCTACAAGCATCTGCCTTTGTATTATTCAGTCTCTGGCAGAGCCTCTAAGAAGAGAGCTATATCAGGCTCCTGTGAGCATGCACTTCCTGGCATATGCAATAGGTTCTGCTTTGGTGGTTGTGTATGGAATGGTTACCCAAGTGGGACGGTCTCTGGACAGCCTTTCCTTCAGTCTCTGCTACACAGTTTGTCTCCTTATTTGCTCCAATGAGTATTTTCTCCCCCCTTCTAAGAAGGACTGAAGGATCTACATATTGGTCTTCCTTCTTCTTGAGCTTCGTGTGCTCTGTGAATTGAATCTTGGGTAATCCAAATTTGGGACTAATATCAGATAGTACATACCATGTTTGTTCCTTTGTGACTGATTCACCTCACTCAGGATGATATTCTCAACTTCTATCCATTTGCCTGTGAATTTCATGAACTCTTGTTTTTAACTGGTGAGTAGTTTTCTATTGTGTATATGTACCACAAATACACCCAAGAGGAGAAGACAGCAGGAGAAAATTAAACTCAGGGATGAAATCAACCAATTAGAAACAAAAAGAAACTTCTTCCAGAAGTTGTTTTGTTCTTGAGAAAAGTTAAGGAAATCCTGTGTTTTTTTGTTATTCCAGGTGAATATGTAAATTGCTCTTTCTAACTATGAAGAACTGAGTTGGAATTTTAATGGAGATTGCATTGAATTTGTACATTACTTTCAGCAAGATGTCCATTTTTACTACATTAATCCTATCAATCCAAGAAAATGGGAGATCTTTCCATCTTCTGAGATCTTCTTAGATTTCTTTTTTCAGAGACATGAAGTTCTTGTTATACAGATCTTTTACTTGCTTAGTTAGAGTCACACTAATGTATTTTATATTGTTTGTGAATATTTTGAAGGTTGACGTTTCCCTAATTCCTTTCTCATCCTGTTTATGCTTTGAGTAGAGGAAGCTGATATGTTTGATTTAATTTTATATCCAGCCACTTTGCTGAAGTTGTTTATCAGCTTCTGGAGTTCTCTGGTGGAATTTTTGTTGTTACTTAAGTATATGATCATATCATCTGCAAATAGTGATATACTGACTTCTTCCTTTCCAATTTGTATCCCTTTGACCTCCTTTTGATGTCTAATTGTTCTGACTAGGACTTCTAGTACTATGTTGAATATGTACACTTAGTGGGCTGCCTTGTCTAGTCCCTGATTTTAGTGGGATTGCTTCAAATTTCTCTCCATTTAGTTTGAAGTTAGCTACTGGTTTGCTGTATATTACTTTTAATATGTTAAGTTATGGGCCTTGACTTTCTGATCTTTACAAGGCTTTTATTATGATGGGGTATTAGATTTTGTCAAATGCTTTCTCAGCATCTAATGAAATGATAATGTGTTTTTTTTTCCCTTTGAGATTGTTTATATAGTGGATTACATTGATGAATTTCTGTATATTGAACTATCCCTACATTCTTGAGATGAAGCCTACTTGATCATGATGGATGATCATTTTGATATGTTCTTAGATTCAGTTTACTAGAATTTTATTATTTTTTATATCAATATTCATAAGGGAAATTGGTCTGAAGTTCTCTTTCTTTGTTGGATCTTTGTGTTGTTTAAGTATCACAGTAATTATGGCTTCATAGAATGAATTTTGTGGAATACTTTAAAGATTATTGGTGTTAGGTCTTCTTAGAACTCTGAACTAAACCTATCTGGTCCTGGGCTGTTTTTTTTGTTTGTTTGTTTGGTTGGGTTTTTTTTGTTTTTTTTTTTTTTTTTTTTTTTTTTTTTTTGTTTTGTTTTTTGGTTGGGAGACTATTAATGAATACTTTTATTTCTTTAGATGTTATAGGACTATTTAGATTGTGTATCTGATCCTGATTTAACATTGGTACCTGGTATCTTTCTAGAGAAATTGTCCATTTCATCCAGAGTTTTCAGTTTTGTTGAGTATAGGCTTTTATAGTAGGATATGATGATTTTTGGATTTCCTTGTTTTCTGTTGTTTTGTCTCCCTTTTAATTTCTGATTTTGTTAACTTGGATACTGTCTCTGTGCCCTCTAATTAGTCTATCTAAGAGTTTACCTATCTTGTTGATTTTGCCAAAGAACCAGCTTCTGGTTTGGTTGATTCTTTGTATTTTTCTTTTTGTTTCTACTTGGTTGATTTTAGCCCTGAGTTTGATTATTTTCTGCTGTCTTCTCCTTTTGTATATTTTTGCTTCTTTTTGTTCTAGAGCTTTCAGATGTACTGTCAAGCTGTATACTCTCTCCAGTTTCTTTTAGGAAGCACTCAGAGTTATGACTTTTTCCTCTTAGCACTGCTATCATTGTGTTCCATAAGTTTGGGTATGTTGTGGCTTCACTTTAATTAAATTCTAAAAAGTCTTCATTTTCTTTATTTCTTCCTTGATCAAGTTGTCATTGAGTAGAGTGTTGTTCAGCTTCCATATGCATGTGTGCTTTCTATTGCTTTTCTTGTTATGGAAGACTAGCCTTAGTATGTGGTGATCTGATAGGATGCATGGAATTATTTCTATCTTCTTATATCTGTTGAGTCCTGTTTTGTGACAGATAGTATGTTCAATTTTGGAGAAGGTACCATGAGGTGCTAAGAAGAAGGTATATCTTTTTGTTTTAGCATAAAATGTTCTATAGATATCTGTTAAATACATTTGGTTCATAACTTCTGTTCATTTCACTGTGTCTCTGTTTAGTTTCTATTTCCATGATCTGTCCATTGATGAGAGTGGAGTGTTGAAGTCTCCCACTATTATTGTATGAGGTGCAATTTGTGCTTTGAGGTTTAGTAAAGTTTCTTTTGTGAATGTGGGTGCCCTTTCCTTTGGAGCATAGATGTTCAGAATTGAGAGCTATTCTTGGTAAATTTTTCCTTTGATGAGTATGAAGTATCCTTCCTTATCTTTTTTTGATAACTTTAAGTTGAAAGTTGATTTCATTCTATATCTGAATGGCTACTCAAGCTTGTTTCTTGGGACCATTTGTGTGGAAAATTGTTTTCCAGCCTTTTACTCAGAGGTAGTGTCTGTCTTCGTCACTGAGGTGGGTTTCTTGTATGCAACAAAATTTTGTGGCCTGTTTACTTATCCAATATATTTTTCTGGGTCTTTTTTTATTGGGGAATTGAATCCATTGATATTAAGATATATTAAGGAAAAGTATTTGTTACTTCCTGTTATTTTTGTTGTTAGAGGTGGTATTATGTTGATGTTATGTTTGTTTCTTCTTTTTGGTTTCTTAAAAGAAGATGATTTTCTTGCTATTTCTAGGGTGTAATTTCCCTCCTTGTATTGGAATTTTCCATTTATTATCCTTTGAAGGGCTGGGTTTGTAGAAAGATATTGTGTAAGTTTGGTTTTGTCATGGAATATCTTAGATCCTCCTTATATGATAATTGAGAGTTTTGCTGGGCATAGTAGCCTGGGTTTGCATTTGTGTTCTAATCTTCTGGCTTTTAGATTCTCTGGTGGGAAGTCTAGTGTAATTCTAGTAGGTCTTCCTTTATGTGCTACTTGACCTTTTTCTCTTACTATTTTTAATATTCTTTCTTTGTTTTGTACCTGTAAACATGTGTCAGCACTTCTAGGAGACCAGCTCTCTTCTGGCAGGACCTGTATACAGAGGGCTATGGAATAACCCCACCTTCTGGGTGCAGATTAAGACCAGAATTTTCCTGTCCCAGCTGTTCCAGTGTTTCTGGGCACAGTTCTGTGCACTGAAGATAGGTCTCTGAGTTCTAACTAAACCACTCGGCTATCCAGACTCCATGGCTCTTTGTATCTCAAGCTGCTTTCTTGAGCTAAGGACCACTAGCTCTAGGGTGACTCCTCCCACAGTGGGATGGATCCTTCCCATCAATCACTAATAAAGAATATGCCATATAATCTGACAATATGGAGGCATTTTCTAAGTTGACTTTCTCTTCTTTTAGGTGATTTTATTTTGTGAGCCATATTTTGTAATCTTCTATAGGTTTGTATTGTATAATGACAATGAGACAGATTTTCTTTTATCTGACTTTGGTTTATTTTATCATATTTTTAAATGAATGAATGAAAACCTAGCCATCAGGGAAAAGGGCAACTGTACTATCATTCATACTATCTAGAAGAGGGAAAAATCAGTTTTTTCCAATGGAATGAATCTGGATATATCAACAACTCTAGGGGCTGCCTCATGTTAAGGAGCAGTTGACAAACAAATAATTGATTCCACGGTTGTTTTATGTGCTTTCATTTGGTTACAGTTCTCTCTCTCTCTCTCTCTCTCTCTCTCTCTCTCTCTCTCTCTCTCTCTCTCTCTCTTTCTCATTTCTCCCCCCTTCTTTTCCCTTCTTTCTTCTTCTTTTTATCATTTATGCATTGTATTTTGCTTTCTGGGTTTAAAGGGTTGCATTATAGTATTAGTTTAGCTCCATTTTTTTGAGATAAGGTTGAGTGGGCAAGAAGAGAGAATAGGATCTAGTATTGTAATCAGAATTTTGATTTCTTAAAAAAAACATTGTTACATGGATTTTTTTAAAATCACATGTGTTGGATACAGTCTTTCTGCATATCAAATAACTATGATTTGTCCTGTGCATTAGGAGGGATGTGATTTTTGCTGAACTGGAAATAGTTTATATTTGGAATTCTGTGAACTGTTCAGAGGGTATCAATGCCAGAGCCTTAAGAGGGGTAGACACACTTAGGGAGGTTGCTGATCCCACTGTTGCTGCTGGTTCCTGTTGCTGTAGTTTGTCAGGTATTTGTGAATAAAAAGGGTATATTATATATCCCGACAATGAAGATCAGACTTGCCTCTTAATCAGCAGGAAATAGTACAAAAAGGTCTATGTCTCCTTTAACTTCTAATCTTTATTCCCTCTTACCTAGTATTGAACAGTTTAAAGGATTAGGCTAAAATAAGAGTTGGACAGATGGTAGGTATGAAAACACAATGAGATATCTCCATCCCCCAAAATTCAAATTGACAAGGGCTAAAAAAGGAAATTATTAAAATATATTTATGTTTAAAATTGTTTTAAGTCATAAAATAATAATTAAGAAGGGAAAGCCTTAGAACACAGTATTTGTATGCTTACTCAGAAAACACTTCCAGAGTACTTCACCTCAATGATGGTGGTTTCCTCTTATTCACAGCTGATTCTTCAGACTTAGTTGACCAATATCCACTGACCTAACAAAGCAAAGGTTTTATTTTACAATTTCTGGTTTCTTGTTAATTACAGCTGGTGCTTCAATTTAAGGTAAACAGATACAACAGAACCATAATAGAAAGGCTGGTAGAGTTTTTCCTTTCTTCTGAAACTACACAAGTCAGGCATCCACCATCTGTACTGCTCTCAACATTCTTTTCTGGCAACTTCTTATAAAATAGTTTATTGAGCTCTGAAAACTCAATGATTCTTCTAGCCCAAATTCTCAAATTTCTTATATATTCCTCCCCAAACAGCACTGTCAGTTGTGTCATAGAAACACCCCACTATCCTGCCAACCCAGATTTGCTTTTCCCCTTTGGTATCCAGGCACCACTGGACTTCAGGCTGGACTGGTAGTAATGAACATTAGACAAGTGAGTTCATTGGACAAGGTCTTGTTTGGAATGAGTACAGTATAAACAGCCTTTTCTGGAGACAATTTTCAATGACACACTTTATTTATTGAGGTGAACAGGTGATATACAAACATTAGGGTATGAGTAGTTAATTTTGGAGTGAGTATATATCACTGGCTGGGTCCAAGGTACTGGGAATGCTTCATTTACATAAAGAATAATTCCAAGTGCTAGCTAGACATACCCTTTTAAGAAGAAGAAGTTTAACATGAAACCTTACTACCAGACTATATAATCACCACGATGGTTTTAGAGTTTGGTGTCCTAAGGCTTACATATCCAAGAGCAAGAAGCAAGGAGGAAGTATTCTGACTTCTGCCAGTCTCAAGATGATATTTTTCAGGGTTTATGTACTTCTTACCCTCACTCTTGCTCTAGACATGCTCCACTGCTAGAACAATTTTAAGACTCCTGCTTTTCTAGTAATAATTTCTTTCCTGGTTTGGGGCACTATTTCTATGATGAAATACCATGACCAAAATTTAGTTGTTGGGGAAACATTTTACTTGAACTATGCTTCTGCATCCACATAGTCCATCATTAGAAGTAGTCAGGGCAAATACTCAAATAGTTTAAAAACTTGGAAAGCTGGCTTTTTCTCCATGGAGTTTTCAGCCTGCTTTCTTATAGTACTCAGTATGACCACCACAGGGAGTCCTCATCCCCAATGGGTTGAACCCTTGCCCATTAATCACTAATTAATAAAATGCACTGCAGTAGGATCTCTTAGAGGCATATTGTCAATTAATGTCCCTTTCTTTAAGGTGACTCTAACTTATATTAAGTTGACCCAAAACTAACCAGAACAAAGCTCAAGTTGGTAAAAATCAAATTAAAGATTTTATTATAAAATTTGTTAAATCACAACAAAAGTTCACTCATCCTTAGAGGGTGTCAATGGCTAAAATAATGTCAAGGAGTGGAAGAGAATGGATTTTGTGCCATAGAATGAAGATGTGTGAGAGAACATAGATTCTCTACCATGGCATAGAGATGTGTGGGAGAACTTAACTGAAGCATAGGATTCTGAATTCATTGACTCATAAGAGTTTACTTCACTTTAGTAATTAGTCTCTCTACCTTTACAAGAGGGTGCATCCCCATCCTAGTCCCCTGTAATCTTGTAGTATTACTCTCTCTACTTTTTCCTATACAAAGTAATCCTTCATTTTATGAGGAATCAATAGTGAGTTTCCCTAATGGAGATGAGTGACAAGATAAAACTAATATCCCTTGGTGTCTACCAATAGTTGCTTCCAGAATTATAAAAAAATTCAAGGATAAAAAGTCTCCTGGAAGGGAGATAGAAACTGTAACCCATGAAATGAATTAAAGAATCAATGAGCTTAATTAGTTTGCTAATTTCTTAAAGGAATCTAGGTAAATGTGTGGGCATGGATTTTAAGGGTATAGAATAGTGTCAGAAGGAACATACAACTAGATCAGGATGAGTTCATAGATGTGGGCTCAGTGAGTGAAGATTCTTGGACCAATATGGAATCATTGAATAGTTACAAAACATGCCAATATTTTGACTGATGGGTAGGATGAAGCATTTTTTTTATTATATAAATAACTGAAAAGGATTTGTAGATTCCTTATATCACTTGGCTTAGTGTCTATGAGGAATTTGGAGAATAAAAGGGAATAGCAATTTTAGAGTAGGTATATTATATAAAAGCCAGTCTTCTACAATGATAAGGCACAGAAAGCACATCCTTCACTAATGGTTCAACACACAAAGCAGTGAGCTGGACAACAGCATATTTGAAGACCTTCATTACTTCCTTCCTTTCCTTGTGCTAGAAGTTAGGGGCTTAGAAGCTAAGACTCAGTAGTATAAATTAAATTTGTTGGGTTTAATTGTTCTCAAAATATCAGGGGTCAGTTGGCAGCATTGGATTGAGAAAAGCAAGATAGCAATAATTATGGCAATGCAAAAACAATGTCTTCGGTGGCTTGACACAATAAGACTACAGAGACAAGAATTTTTTATGGTCATACAACTCATATGTGTCACACAGCACTCGTCTACTTCAATTGTGTCTGTATGACAGGCTTAAAAACCTGAGGCATATGTTTCAAAAGGAGCCAGTCTCCTGAGGTTGTCAACCACTGACATCTCCAAGCTGAGATATGTTCCAGATTGGTCTCTGCTAAAGTCTGTGGAGAGATCTGTATACTTTCTTTATTCAGGCATAAAGGTGGCCTAAGAAATATTTCATTATTAGCTAAAACTGAGATTCAACATTATTTCCTGGCCTCCACAGTGTTTCAATAATCCTAATTGATTTCTTAGTTATAATTAGCTTGGGATTTTTACTAAGAAGTTGTCTTACAAGACAGGGTGTCTCAAGAGTTAGAGATAGTACTTAGGCACTTATTATCAGAGCAGTCTTACACAAGGCAGAATTGTTTTACTACCAGAGACAAGTTGTAGGGCTTCCATCACTAATTATCTGTGTTACAGCCATGGAATGCTAGTATTACGACCTTCAGCTACTTGCCTCAGATAGACCCAGAGAATTTATCTTGGGGCTACCAAAATAGCCTAAGAAGAAGGACACCACTGTTCCTCCACTTTCTACCTGGCTGCTTGTTCTCACTGACCTTGATGTAGCCATCTCTTGCCTATGTGACTTCTGTAGTTTGCCCTGTTCTCTGTATATTATATAAGCTTGATTTTTACTTTGTACATATTGCATTCAGATACTACACACTCTTGTGTCATTTCTGTTTGTCACTCACCGAATTATTTGCCCACTAGGACAGAACTTTTATCACCCTACGGAACAAGGGGTCCCTGAAGCAACCCAGTCTGTACCACAAATGGACCTGTTCTGTTGGACAGCCCGTTTCCCAACTATAACAGCAAATGTCTAACAGGCTTATGAGCAAAGTGGCCATGGTAACTGAAAGGAGGCTATACATTGGTTCAACATTATAAAATTCTACTTTCTATAGGTAACCTTGCTATAGCTACTGCTGAGTGCTAGATCTGCTAACAGAAGAGATCAACACTGTATCCATGATATAGCATCCTTTCCTGATGTCAACCAGTGACCAGGTTGACAGCATTTGACCTGGAAAGGTAAACACATTCTACAAAATATTGCTTCTAATTAAGGAACTCACTCACAGCCACAGAATTACAACTGTGAGTCCATGGTCACAGAATTCACAGGTTTTAACATGTTCTCAATATTCTGGAGCTGCTTACATAGTAGAATGGTGAAGTGGACTTTTGCAGACAGAAGTATAGTACTGATTATTAGGCAGTAGCTTGCAAGGCTGGGGCAGAAATCTCCAAAGGACAATATAGTGTTCACTCAGCATCTAATTTCTGGTAGTTTATTCCATGGGGAAGATACACAGGACCATAATTCAAGGAACAGAAATAGGAAGGTTTCCACTCAATATCTTCCAGTAACTCAGAGGAAATATCCTACTTCCTGTACTTAGGCCCTTACTTCTGTAGGTATAGAAGTTTTGATTCCCAACAGGGGAGTGTTGTTGCCAGGAAATGAAACAAAATAACCATTAAATTGCATGCTTATATTTCCCTCTGGAAAATTTGATTTTCTTAAGCCAACAAGTTAAAAAAGAAAAACAAAACAAAACAAACAAACAAACAAAAACAATGTAATAGTATTAAGAGTACTGAATTATTCAGATTATGGAAGGCAGTTAAATTGCATCTTCACAATGGATTATGTCTGGAGTGCAAGAGTTCCTTTACTGAATTTCTTGATGGTACTATGGTACACTATGGTAGTTTGAATAGGAATGCCCCCAATAGGTACATCTGTTTGAATTCTTGGTCCATAGTGAGTGGCACTATTATGTGCCCTTGTTGATGTAGGTACATCCTTGGTGGAGGAAATGTATCACAAAGCAGTAACGTTTGAGCTCACAAAATCTCAATCTAGGTCTAATGGTCAGTTCACTTCCTATAGTCTGCATACCCAAGTTATAAAACTCTCAGCTCCTTCATCCTAAATACCCCCATCCTTTCTGCTGTGATGATAATGAACTAACCCTCTGAAACTATACAACAGCCCCAATTAAATGTTTTTCTTTATAAAAGTTGTCTTAGTCATAGTATCTCTTCATAGCAATAGAAAGCCCAAGATACATGTCCTGAGATTAAAGTTTATGAAAAACTACAACTACTAGTTTGCAATCAGGATGACAAAGGGCAAAGATCATTCAGAAATAAATCTATGGTTCATTTCTCAGGAAAAGAAGCAAGAATTCTTAGGTACTCACTGGAGAAAAGGGAATATTAACAGAACACGGTATTTTAAAAGAACTGCTAAAATCTTTTAATGAATTAAAAAGATGAGGATTTTAATTAGCATGAGAATTTCTATTTTATATTGTTAAAAACATGTTTGTGCTTGTATACATATTTTAAAGATATATTTTTCTTTATATTCATTGTGCCATCAATTGAGATAATATCAGCAGTTGCTGTCATATTTAACTTACTAAACACTAAAATATGAATCATTCTATAAGAAAATTACTATGTATTCAATAATAAATAATGTGTTTGTATTTGTACATGGTACAGTCATATATGTTAGGTAGAATCATGATGTAGTTATTGTCTTTTATTTATAATTTAAACATGATAAAAATGTGCTTATCTTATGTTGATAAGGGTTGGATGTGTAATGCCTAATTTCAGCAATCTATTAGATTAAGTCTGGAATCAAACAGAACCCAAGTAACTGTTCATATTCTTACCCCTCTCTTATGAGATATTCTTGATTGGATCATATATGTACGGTGAATGACCAACCATAAATTTGGCACATACCTTTTGGTCAAACCTACTTATGACATGGAAGAAGAATCATTTTGCTTTTGCTTACTTGCTTACTCTCTATATGGCAAGGTCCTATCTTGTTTCTGAATCATTTCTTCACTAATATTTGAACTTACTTCTGTAGACTGCAACTTACACTTGAGATCGAATGAGGCATCCAGCCTGGTGGAATAAAAAGCTGCCATATTTTTAGTCCACTTATTTAGATATAGTCATTGTTGAGATTTCTGTCTCACACCCTGTATGTCACTCTAATAAGACATATACATAATATATATGTAAATATATATGAATATATGTATATATGTATTGAATAATGTATTTTTTTTCTTTAGAGAGCCCTGACTAACATAGATTCAGTTTCTTCAAGGAAAATTATAGCATTGATGTAAATTTAATAAAACCTTCCAGAGATTTATATACTGTGAATTTTTAAATTCCATTTAAAAAAAATAAATATGATGTAAATAAATGGGGAAAATAACATTAATACAAATGATGCATTCTAGAAAAAATGTCAAATTTGTTCAAACCCATCATCTGTCACATGGAGCAATATTTCAAAATTTTAATAATTCTGTATTATAAAATATATGGTAGATTATTTTGAAATCCTAGAATGATGATAAAACAATATCAGGAAAGAACAAAAATGAAAATAGGAGGGAACATTAACATTATAACAGATGCTTAGGTAGACTTCATAGCCCCAATAATAAAATAATGTTACACACACAGTGCAGTAGATAGATATATAGTATAGATCTATGGGATAGAATAGAGAGTCAGAATTTGACCCACATAGCTGTGTTTGTTATAGGTTATTTTTTATAAACTTTAAATGGATATCCAACTTAAATTTCTAATTTCAAAATGTGTTTATAAAATAATTTGGAATAGTATCTGGGTTTAAATAATCAAATTATCTACCTAGTATCATGAACTGGATAATATGTAGAAAGGATGTGTTCATCTACTTTTCTGTTTTATGTTTACTTTAATTTTGTTTATCTTCTCAATAAATCTAATTAATGCTCAAAAGATATCATAACATGCAAGTAGGCATGGTCTCAAACTCTTTATTAAAAAATATGAGACTCATGCAAATTATGAATTGTTCATGTCATTTCACTTTTAAAATTATAAATCAAGATTTTTGAAATATATATAAGGATAAAACATTTCTCTCTTAAAAGTTTATTTTGGATTTTCAGTCACTCAACCATCAAAGGAATTGCAATATGCACTGAAAATGAAAGACCTCAACTGTTTTGTACTGTCTTCATGAGTAAAACTATAAAGATAAAATGTAATGAAGTTCTGAAAATCTGTTCTTATACTTTTATAATTATGTTTACTTATTAAAAATTCGCAGACGTGTTTATCTCCAGAATGGTCTTAGTTTGCTAAGTCAGTGAGATTCCAAAATGATCTATCTTTACATAAGGCAAGAATATTTTTAATGAAAATATAAATCCAGTTGTAAGTAGGAATTAGTGTTCAATTTCTTTCAATTTCTTGAATTATAAGAAATACCTCAACAGTTAATATTGTTTCCTTTATTATAATGCTAGAGGAAATAGAACAAAATCATTCAAATGTCCACTTTCATGTACCATCATGTCTCAAAAATTCACTAAAGAAATAAAATATTTTCAGGCAATTAGAAAGAAAACCAATCTCAATGTATAACTCTAACATGGAGTCAAAATTTGATATTTTCTTATGAATAAATAAAAAAATAAACAGTAGGGTCATTATGAAAGCTTAGAAAAAGGGTTTGGCAGAGTCTTGGGACATAAGTTAATTGGAACATGTTCTCTAGCGTGCTAAACATCCTTAATTCATTCTCTTGTACTAAGATAAGTCAGGACTTTCCTTTTTTTGAGATATTATTTTTACTTTTAATTGCATGTGTGTGTGTATCTTTGTGTGTGTGTGTGTGTGTGTGTGTGTGTGTGTGTGTATGTGTATGTGTGTGTATGAGTATGTTTGTGACTATGTGTGGAACATTATGTACCTATGAGTGTTGCGGAAGGGAGAAGAGGGCATTAGATGTCCTAGAACTAAAGTAACCAGATGTGAGCCACCTGACTTGGATTTGGGGATTGGGAACTCTGAATTCTTCAAGTGTACTACACTTTCTTATATACTGAGCCATTTTGTTTCATCTCCCAGCAGCACTTCTAGAGATAAATATTATAATTTTAAAGATGGGCTGAAATTACATGAAAAAAATCAAATAAGAAACGCAGTAAATAGTATGCTTTAAGATATATTTTAAATTTGTTAGGCTTATTTTTATAGTATGTTTACAACTGTGCCTTCTGTCTTTGGCATATCATTGTTATTGTGGTTTGATATAAGTAAAATGGTGTATTACCCTATGTTTTATATAAAATAAATAAATGAATACTATATTTTCCCAAAATTTAATGCATATGCCAATAAAGATATTTTATATAATCATGAATCTATTACTTGGAAGTGTAAATGAAAATGTACAGCAAAATTATTATATTCTATATTTAACTTTGACTGTAATGATTATCTTTTTTCTATGTATAGGCTTTAGCTGTGCACTATAGTGATTAAGAGTGAGAAATCATTAACTCTGAGACCTCGGGCAAATTACTTAAATTATCTCTACTTTAGTAGCTTCAGCTATAAGTTAGAATAAAATGAAATTAATAAGAACAGTGTTCAAGAAGATACAATAGGCTTTTTTTTTAATATTTTCTTTATTTACATGTAAATTTCTCCATTCCCAGTTTCCCCTCCAAAAAACAAAGAAACAAACAAAAACAACAAAAACAAACCCCTGTTGCCTCCCACTTCCCCATGCCTACCACCCCGCCCTCTCCCACTTTCTGGCCCTGGCATTCCCCTACACTGGGGCACCGAACCCTCACAGGGCTAAGGTCCTCTCCTCCTATTGCTGATTGAATTTGCAATCCTCTACTATACACATGCTGCCAGAACAATCAGACCCCTCCATGTGCAGTCCTTGGTTGGTGGTTGAGACCCTGGGAGCTCTGAGGGTACTACTTAGTTCATATACAATGGGCTTTTATATCAAAAGAGCTCTTGTAAATTAAATACATTTTAAATCTTAGATTTTTATTTATTTTTATAATTTAAAAATTGGTAATTGTCAAAATCTTTGTGATGTTAAATCACAATTTTCAATCTGAAACTATTAATGTTAATAATTTTGTTCTTGTGACTGAACTTCTATTATACTTGTAAATCTATATATGGTACAATAAAAATGGTGGGGCAGTCATCTGGTAGAACATTATTTCTTGGAGTATCCTTAAAAGTAATTATGAATGATATAAGTATTGTATTTGAGGGACTAAATAAACCAGATCATAATCCTCCACACAGGTTCAAATAATAAAAATTAATTGAATTGATGAGTAAATCAAAACAAAAAAATTATAAATCACATTGAGAATCTTTTTTTTTTGGTGTAAAATCTGAGTGTATTTCTTTAAAAATGACATGAGGCTTTTACAATCATTGCAAAAGAGAAATGAAAAATCTGGCAGCTCAACAGTTGAGGTACCTCTGAGGCTATCTGAAACATACTGGGTCTAAAGCAGCAGCTATCTCCTCTGAACTGGTGTTGCATCCCCCGGGCCCAAGTGCTCTGGGCCCGGGGGACTGCGAGAGATACATGAATCTGAGTCCTAGCCCATCTAAGTTCTAGTGCTAGTCTTGCATGTGAGTCTAAGTCCTTAATAGAACAAATTAGGTAGAGGTAAGGTAGGTTGTATTTTCTTTCTATCAGAGCTACTGAAATAGAATAGCAAATTATTTTATTGCCATTGTTTCTGCAGGTTTCATACTTGAACTTCAACCAGGCATGCACAATTTTTTTGATATTGTGATGCATTTCATGTTCATGAAAGTTTGAAATCAAATAACAAGGTTAAATTATGATATGAAAGTAATGGTTAAATACACACATGTACTCACACTCACTAAATGTGTTTTTTCATAGGTTTACCAGAAGTAAATAAGTAAGTAGCCTTTTTACACCTAGTTTTTTTATGATTTAGTGAACATGTTCTTACCCAACTGGCAACTCTCTCAGTTATATCAAGGTTTGCAACATAATGTTAGGGAATCACCACTCTGTCCCCTGATGAAACAGAAATGATCAATCCTGAGGCAGTAAACACAGTAGATAATTTTATTATACTTAAGAATCACTTCTATCAGGTCTTTTGCTACATTCCCAAGCCTAGACTCAAAGTGTCAGTAAGCTTCCAAATGACTGGAGTGTGATTCTTTAGGACATGTTCTTCATGTCAAAGCATCAACTTGAGTTTTCAAGTGAACACAATAAAAGTTCTAGGAAACACTTGTGAGCGTGTTTATTGAGAAAGTACAGTAATAGTCAGAGGTACATAAATTAAAATGAAGGCAAATTTATTGGTACAATCTCACTAAACAGAGATCTTGCACTTAATGTTACATGCATTGGTTTTGAATAGAATGACCAAAATTTGATGATTGTCTGACACATCTACATAATATTTTAACATTGTGACTAATCAGAATTGCCTGATCTCCCTTGTTTCAATATATCCAAGTAATTAAAAAGCTGAGGAAGATTGAATTGTTTATTATACTTTTCCTTCAATTCTTCATTATCAAAATTATCAGTATTTTCAGTCAGTATATATTATGTATATTGTGTACATGAAATATGCTTTCACAAAAATAGTGAGGAGCATCCACAATTCTTGAAGTGTTGGTGTTATTGTTCTTTGTCAAATTGCCTATTTGTCTTATGCAGAAAAATGGATCTTGGAGAAAGACAGAAGACAATTACAATTTCTTCCCCTTATTTCTTTTTCTTTAACAAAATACTACATGTGTTTAAATCTGGCACATTGATTAAAAAATCCCCATTTTCTCAAAGTTTCTTATGATCAAAAAACTCAGGCTACTTTCAGCTGGCATTCCCAGCAATATACTTTGTATTCTTTTTCTCAGTGGTATTTCAATTTTCTAGTTCAATGTTTTAATTGATTTTTCAGGGAATTTAATTCTCCCTGGCTTCAAAAAGATATCATACTGGCTCATTGCACTGACAATATTACGGTGATTGGATTTATTAACAGCAAATAAACAGAAGTAACAACTACTGTAGATTTATTGGTGAGATATTTACTTGCCAGAGGGTGAGTATTCTATCTGGTATTTTAAAATTTGTGGTCAAATTTCTAAGGACCCATTGATGTACAGATACTAGTGTAAAGATGAATTATATACATTCATATATTTGGTGCTTTATATAATCAAAGAAGAGGTACAAACCTAAGAATACAGAAAAGATAGAACATTTCAATGGAGCTTCAAAGAGGGGAGAATGTTCTACCATAGATGTAGGCTGCTATCCAAGTTGCTTTGCCACATAATCTAGCAGATTCATAGGTCATGAAGTTTCAGTGACAGATGGAGATGCTTTTTAGAATCTTGGCAAGTGCATTCAGGTGAATTACATTCCTGCTCCTTAGGATTCTGGAGCAATGCCCTATTTTTCCACAGAAAGACTCAGCATTTGAGAAACAGTTAATGGCTTGACACTAGGCCTGAGGCTAAATGCTTGTTACATATACAATCATTGTATATTACTGTGTAATTTCAGCTATTTTCCATGAAACTTGTGTTTTTGACTCATTGACACAAACACTCTGACCAATCCAAGTGGCATTTAATTATCAACCTGAAGTTGAATAGTTATACTTACACAAATGAAGTTATTGTCAGTTTAGATTTTCCTTTCCTGATATGCAATACAATGTTTTTTATTAAAGCTATGATCTATAGATTAAAATAATATTTCATATATTATCATGATGTTCCATGTAATATTGCATCTCTTTAAAGAACTCATTTGACAGCACAATAATGTTGTCAAGGGATCTATGTTATTCTCCATTCTGAAATATTTTTCTTGATAAGACTTGCCCTCTTGAAAATACTATAACTGTAACATGTATATGTAAGGTGCTTATAAGAATAGGTACAGATATTTCAAAATGGAGTATATGTTCTCTCTCTCTCTGTCTCTCTCAGAGAGAGAGAGAGAGAGAAAGAGAGAGAAAGAGAGAAAGAAAGAGAGGTATACATGATATAGATGATATAGATATAGATATAGATGATATTGAGATAGAAATAGATATAAAAATCTCAAATAATGAAGATAGATATATAGATATGTAGATATATCACATATACTATCTACTCTTAGTAATGATTTACTAGACCAGAAATTCGTGACTAAAAATTTGGAGTGACATCACTCATGAATACCACTAAGGACCCAATAACTTTGCTTCTTGTCCCTGTGATATCATTTGCTGTTTGTTGATTAGGTTTAGTATCCAAAGGAAAATTAGATTTACTAAGAGATGTAATATGACTACATTATTAAAACTAAAACTGTAGCCTCACTATTTGAGATTTAGAATACCTATATATCTACAGACAGAAAGGGAATTTCCTATCCTAGCTCTGGTAATTTATTCCCAATATCATAGAAAAATGGTCTGATAATTCACAATGAATAAAAGACAGGATGTATTTAAAAGACAAGAGACACTTTAAGGGATTAAGATGTGTGATATGCAAGCAAATATTCCTTATCAAAACTAAATTATCAGTGATTCAAATCCATCAGGAACTAAGGAGATTCTGATATCAAAGGAATACAGACTATATATACCAGATATGATTGTGTGGGATGGAATGCTTGCTTAAGTGAAGGTCACAATTATCATAAATTTTCTTTTTATCTTGATTTAAATACAAATAAAATTATCTTTTTTTTTATTTTGGCACTTCCTTATGTTGCACTCAACTTGATTCTAATTGAAAGTTTCTTTTTGATACTAGCTTTTTTTCTCACTGTACTATGTAAACCATGGTATTATAAGAGGATGAGTACACATCACTTAAGCGTTTTGTCCATTGTGTGCATAACAGTTCCAGCATACTAGTTAATTCTTGTTATTTCCTTTATTTATAATTTGAGCTTAGCCTGAACAGATGTTAGTTGTTAATTTGACAAGGGGTGGAAATGTGGCTAATTTTGTTCTATAAATTCACTACTCCTTTGGTGTCTGAATATCTGGTAAACATTATTTTGGTCCCATCTGGAAGAGTACTTCTGAAGAGGTTAGCATATGAATAAGTAGAGCAAGAACAGCAGATGGTCCTCTCCAATGTGAAGAGGCTTCATCCAATCAACTGAGCACCTTAAGAATTGTAAGAATCTTTGAGGCAGTTTGAATTATCTTGTTTTGACAAACTTTGTGAGCCAGGACATTGTCTCTTTGCTATCCTTGGAGCTACTGCATTGTAAGTTTTCATAATTTGGACTGGAATCTCAACAATTGTCCCTCCAATTTGCAGGAATTTGTAGATCACCAGCAGCTTACCAGTACATTCAGCTTGCAAGTGGCAAATTGCTGAATGGCACAGATTTCAAAAGTTTATGAGAGAACACCTTGTAATAAAACTTGTATTTGTTTTAGTTTGCTTGATATCATGACTGATGGATTTCATTTCAAGGAGATTCAAAAATACTTTTAAAATATTTTCTAAAAATCAAATATTTCCTATAATGAGTTCTATATGCTGATATTTAATATTTCTCTCCTCTGTTACTATTTTCCAGAAGAGGATATTATAATGATGCTACTTATTATTGTTTAGATTATTATGGGACATACATGATTTATATTTATATTATGGTACTAATATATTATGGTACTAATGTATTATGGTACTAATGTATTATGGTACTAATGTACATAATGTATGGTACTAATATGTTGGTGCATGCATATATATATATATATATTCCATGAATTATAATGATTTCTTTTATAATTGGTTTAATTTATAAGGTTAAATTAGTATTTATACAATAGAAACCATACTTAGAAATGTAACCTTTTATTCTAGGCTTTTGTTTTAAAACTAATACTAGTTGTGATGATGAACAACAAAGTGAACTTACTCTTTTCAAACATTTGTACAGTAAGAAGAGAAAGGAGAAAATAGTCTAGTGTGCTATGTGTTGCTAAGGTATGATGTTTTGAAAACTTGGTATGCTAAATGGCTATTTGACTTACATTGTTTACTATGTATAGTGAAATGTAGCTACTGTTCACCACTACAAACTATTATATGTCACTCATAAAAAAAATCTCAAAATTACTATAATCCTACTTCCTTAATAAATGTTTGTCTTTGGCTGAAGAACAGTGAAATAATAAATAAGCAATCCACTCTAAGCTCCCATTGGGTTCCACTTCTAGCCACCCACCAGAACTCTCTGGATTCACAAATGAAAGACAAACCCATACAGTATTATTTTTAATATGCCTTATTAGATCAATGGTTGAGCACTTCCTGAACCTCCACAGGGCTAGCACACACTCCCCTCTGTATTTCTGAGTTAACAATTTCTAAATCTCTATTTTATCTTTGCTGTCCTACTTTCTTCTGGGTAACCCTCTGTGGGGGCTCCTTTCTCTATGTAACTACACTTCAGCCATATCACCCTCCTCTTCTTCAGGATGCAGTCAGTCATAAGTCCATCTCATGGTGGACTTCTTTCTGTCCCCTGTGTTTCTTGCCCAGGGAACCCTAAAAGTTCTGCCTTCTTTACCCTGCTTAGCAATTGGCCATTGGCAACATTATTTCCCAATCAAAACCAACTGGGGGCAGACATCCTTGAGTCTATTTGCAGGACATTATAAACAGCTTCTTTGGGTAACAAAATTAGCATAAGAACACAAGCCACTACAGAACAGGATGTCTATTTGTGGGTTTCTTAAAGTTTCTGTTATATATATATATATATATATATGTGTGTGTGTGTGTGTGTGTGTGTGTGTGTGTGTGTAAAAGAGACTATGTCAAATGTGTGTGTGTATATGTGTGTGTGTGTATGTGTGTGTGTAGTGTGTGTATTTTAACTTAACTCTGGATAATTATACAAATACCAAATATTTGTATGCACTGTTTCTTTTTTTTAATTTGGTCATATTCTTTAAAATTTATAAAATATTGTAACAATAAAAATGAGTAGTATAAAGTTGTCTGATATAAAACAATCAATTGAACAGTCTTATGTAGATGCTTGTCTCCAGCAATACTGAAAATACATATGTCTTTTCAATATAAATTTTAAATAACTCCAAACATATTAACTGTATATTGTAAAGTAATACATCACTACTAGTTTTTCTTAAATGAACATGAATAGATAAAGTCATTTTGTTTCTTTGTTTGTTTGTTTTGTTTTTTATAGAGCTTAAAATCTTGGCTCTTACTATGTTATAAACCCAGAATAAGTACAATTTTTAGACATTGGAGTTAATTGTAATAAGGGTGTAATTCAATTACCCTAACATCACCAAAGGATTTTATCTCAATAGTAGCTAAGCTCAGAGTTGAAAGTTCTACTGGGATAAGAAGTAAATTGTAGGCATGATTTTTGGATAAAGATTTCCTGCTATGGTCAAAGCTATTTGACCTGAGTGATTGTTTTCATTCTCAGCCCACTGAGAACAGGGTAAATTTATTTAAGAAATGGTGTGTGTATTAAGATGGTCTATCCCTGAAGTCATCCACCAAATATTTCAATGAACAATAGTTCTGCTTGGAAGGTGGCACAGACATTAGGTGAGAATAAGAATCTGGTTCATTGGTTGTGATCATTTTGAAAAGCATTCAAGATCTCAGAGAAAGAATAACTTATAAAGTCTTCTTCAAAATTGATAGTCGTTATTAGCATCAAGCAAAGCATTCAGTCTCGCTCTTTGTTGTTTTCCTACAAGCAATCTACTAAGTTAATTGTCTAAGTTACTTTTGGCTGTATAAATATTTTTGAAATATATAAGCTGTTCTGAAACCATAGTATAGTGTAAAACCATGAAATAAACAATACTACTAATAGAGAGGCTGAGATAGGAGAAGCAAGATCTCAAGACCCTTATGTTGTACACAGCAAGACACTGTCACACACAAACAAGCTGAAAGTGTATATGGACTATACAATATTAGACCTATTTCTCCAATTACCAAATTAGAGAGACCATTGGATGACAATTAACATATTTCTAATTCCTCATATTTTTAAATTTCAATTGATTAGGTTATGTTGGTAATATTAATTTTCATAATATGAGATATTAAGAAAAAGTAATTGTTACTTCCTGCTATTTTTGTTATAAGAGGTAGAATTAAGTTTATGTGGGTTTGTTGAAAGATTACTTTCCTGCTTCTCCTAGGGTGTAGTTTTGCTCCTTATGTTGATGTTTTCCATCTATTATCCTTTGTAGGGCTGGATTTGTGGAAAGATACTGTGTAAATTTGGTTTTGTCATGGAATATCTTGGTTTCTCCATCTATGGTAATTGAGAGTTTTGCTGGGTATAGTAGCCTGGGCTGGCATCTTTGTTCTCTTAGGGTCTGTATGACATCTACCCAGGATCTTCTAGCTTTCATAGTCTCTGGTGAGAAGCCTGGTGTAATTCTGATAGGCCTGCCTTTATATTTTACTTGATCTTTTTCCCTTATTGCTTTTAAAATTCTTTTTTGTTTAGTGAATTTGGTGTTCTTATTATTATGTGATGGGAGGAATTTCTTTTCTGGTCCAAACTGTTTAGATTTCTGTAAGCTTCTTCTATGTTCCTGAGAATCTCTTTCTTTAGGTTAAGGAAGTTTTCTTATATAATTTTGATGAAGATATTTACTGGCCCTTTAATTTGGGAGTCTTCACTTTCTTCTATACCTATTGTCCTTAGGTTTAGTCTTCTCATTGTGTCCTGGATTTCTTGTATATTTTGGGTTAGAATCTTTTGCATTTTGTGTTTTCTTTGACTGTTGTGTAAATGTTTTCTCTGGTATCTTCTGCCCCTCAAATTCTTTCTTCTATATCTTGTATTCTGTTGGTGATGCTTGCATCTATGACTCCTGTTCTCTTTCCTAGGTTTTCTAACTCCAAGACTGTCTCTCTTTCTGATTTCCTTATTGTTTCTATTTCCATTTTTAGATCCTGGATGATTTTGTTCATTTCCTTCACCTGTTTGATTGTATTTTCCTATAATTCTTTAAGGGATTTTTGTGTTTTCTTTTCAAGGGCCTCTAGCTGTTTACCTGTGTTCTCCAGTATTTCTTTAAGGGAGTTATTTATGTCCTTCTTAATGTCCTCTATCATCATCATGAGGAATGATTTTTGATCCGAATCTTGCTTTTCTGGTGTGATGGTGCATCTAGGACTTGCTATCGTGGGAGAACTGGTTCTGATGATGCCAAGTAACCTTGGTTTGTGTTGCTTATTTTCTTATGCTTGCCTCCTGCTATCTAGTTATCTCTAATGCTACCTGCCCTGGTTAAATCTGACAGGGAAATATCCTCCCTGTGATTCTGGTTGTGTCAGAACTCCTCAGATTCATGCTTTCTCTGTGATCTTATGATTCTGGGATCCTGTTATCCTGGGCCTGTTAGTGCACCTGGAAGTAGATCTTCCTCTGGGTGTTATGGGACTCACTGCTGAGTTTGTGCCCAAGGTCGGCTCAGGGCACTGACCCAGACAGACTGGAAGGAACCCTGTGCCACTGGTCTGTTGGAGTTCCTGTGAGCCTGGATCCTGCTTGTCCAAGATACTCGGAGTGTTAGGACAGATGTTGTGTCATCCTCAGGTCTGATTTTATGATCCTGGGAATGTCAGAGCACCTGGGGGTAGAGCTTCCTCTGGTTGTTGTGAGACTGGCTGCAGAATTTGTGCCCAAATTCTGCTTAGTGTATGCCCTGTTTCAAATAACATTTATTAGATAACCCACATTCCACGTGTTTACATACAAAAGCAGCTATTTGTGTACTCCATGTGGTCTATCAATTGATACAGATACTCAGTCCTACATTTTTTATGTTATGTTCCTCAAATTCTTGCTTAGCTAGTGCTCAGATTTATATCATGCTGATTTACACATTTCGTAGTAGATATCAACTTTTAGTTTGAGATATCAGTGGGGTACCTACACTCAATTTCCCTATTTATTTTTGTTTTTTTTCTTTTTTTATTCTATGGTACAAAGGACAGAACTCAGTTATTCTGTCATTTTTTGCATACTAAATAAATACTCTACACTATTCTATAATGTCAGGCCTTCCTTATTTCTTAACAGAGTGGATTGTTTTTACTTTCATTCATGGCTACTTTTCAAATTTCAGAAGTGGAACTTATACGAAACAGATTTTCCAATATGGTTGTGTCAACCTTTATACAATACTCACAACCCCAAAGCATGAATTAATACACAGTTCTCAGCATCACCTTCTAAATATTTCAGCCCATAAGGGAATAAGGTCAGAATCCTCAGGCAAAGAGTGAGATTGAGAGTTTCATTTTATTTCTATATCAAGCAAAGGAAGGCATATAATGATAAGAGATGATGGTTGAATCATGAAATTCATAGCTAATAGTTTGTGGCTCTAGTCGTTATTGCCTCAGGGACAATAAAGGAGGAAGACAATTCTCCAAGAAACTTCTTGTATTACTCAATGTCAGATGATCATGTAGTTGTTTTGTTTCTTTAAGAAACTTTATGGTACAGTTAAAATTTTAGTTTGAATACATACATAAACAATCAGAAACCAAAGGGACAGATATATCAGAAACATTTAACACATATGATGTCTTTAAGTAGTTATTGATCCTGTTTTAAATTTTTCAGCTAAGCAATTTTATCAAAAGTAAAATTTGGCAAACAGATGAACTAGAATTCCAACAATATCAACATACATTGTTAGCACAAAATCTCAGTTATTATTCTATATTTTGTTCCAAAATTTAATGCTATAAAGCATTATTTCATATTTTCTATATATTTCTATAGTTTTGTACTTACTGTAATTCATGCTGTTAGGAGCAGAAGCACATTATATGCTCAAGAAAATTTTATGACCCCGGACTAAAACTTGATATAGCAAGCACAAATATTTTAGTTAATAAATACACAAAAGTATTTGAGATAATATATTGTTTTGATTGTACTGTATAAATACTGCAAAAATTCTATTATTTGAAATACTCCTATTTCTAATATATATGCACCAGTCATTTAAAATGGACATTGATATCTAAGGATCACATTGTAAAATAGTTCTTTGGCTTTGTTATTGAAACTATACAACCTTCCAATTTTTTTTCAATTATGTGTTTACATATAGGCACCATGTATATGTGCAACATGTGTGTGTGCACCATATTCATAAGACCAATGAGGCTGTGAAATTACCTAACAGTGAATCAGTAGATGATTATAACCCACTATGTGGGTTCTGGAAACCAAAATGGGGCCCTTTCTAAGAGTAGCAAGCACTCTTAATCTCTGAGTCATTTCATTGTGTTTGTGTGTATGAAACATTTGACCATTTGTAATTTTCAGAAAGTAGGAAATATATAAGAATAAATTAACAAAGCCACTTTCTATATTCAATATAGGTAACAAATGATAATACAGATGGAGTTTGATGTTACAATCTGTGATGTAATCATAGATTTTTAAAAAAATTATTTTGAGACATCTTGTTCTGTTTTTGTTTGTTTGTTTGTTTTGTTTTGTTTATTGAGACATTGTATCCCACTGGACTTTTTTATTGAATCTTCAAAATTCTAATGATATATATGTCTAATGATATATATTTAGCTCTGGTCATTTGTTATATATTGATATGCAGAAAATTCTCCACAACCTAGATTTTATGAACTCTCTTGAGTCCAGAAAAGCAAGAGCAGAAGACATCAGAAAATGTAAAAATTGAATGGTTAGGTTACAAATTATGTCAGTGAGAAGGCAACATAAGGAAGGAAAAAAAAACCCAGCAGCCTATAGCATTCTGAGCATTTTGGTGATGACAAGCATTCAAGGTTTGGAAGAGAAAGGCCAAATCTTATTTTGATTCATTTTTTTCAGAGTATGCTTATCTGTGGTATAAGCAGAGGAGCCTCCCATAAGATATTTCTAAGAAGTTGTCTTGGTTTATACTCTTGTGATGGCTACACATGGTTGTCAACTTGGCTACATCTGGAATGAACTACAATCCAGAAATGGATGGTACACCTGTGATTCAGATCTTAAAGCTAGAAGATACAGGATTCTGACCCAGATCTTGGCATGAAAGTCTTTGGGCACAGTGGCCATGAAAAGCTTAGACCTAGGCAAGATAGTGTACACATTTAATCCCATGAGACTGAGGGAATTAGATCTCTGAGATCAAGGTCAGCTTGGAACTGAGAAAGATAAAAAAATCCAGGTTTAGTAGTATATACCTTTAATCTGGACCACAGCTTTACTAGAGGCCTACATAAGGACATATATTTGCCAGCCCATCTGTTGGAAAATATTTTTCATGATTTCTGCTTATACAGAAGACCAGGTGAAACAACTAGCCTCGTGGGACTGAGTAACTACTAGATTTTTGGATATTTCAATCACATCCCATTGTTGGGTTAGATGTTCTACAGACTGTATGTCATTAGAGTAAATTCCCTTAACATAAGGAGGTGTTACATCAGTTCTATGCCTCTAGAGAACCCTGGCTAATATATAAGATGGTGCCAGGAATAATTCTAGAGGAGCAGAAGTAAAGAAATAAATCTTTTATGTATGTGGAGTGGCTTAATAATTTGCCATCCTGTTTTAATTCATAAGTTTCTTCAATTACTGAAACCTCTACAGACACTCTCTCTCTCTTGGGAGCTCAAAGAAAATGTAAGGTCC
>NC_045030.1:116398210-116408386 GCF_008632895.1 Mastomys coucha
ACTTATGGAAGCAAATACCTTTGATTACCTTGATCCATCTATTGTGACTGGTAATGAATAAGATAACTTGGTATACAGTTTTTACTACAGTTTGGGGGAATACGCTGAAATGATTTTGCTAGCTTGTTGCTACTAGTATCACTGAAAACATTGATTAACAAAAAGAATGAGCTATCTGATAAAATCGAATGACTTCTGTTTTTAATAAACAACCTAATGGTTTCTAACTATTCAATTAAGAGAATCTTCTCTCCTGCACCATAGAGCTTAAGTTGTGAAAATCAAACTGCAGCCTTCGTTTTAAGGTTCACAGAATTACAGGAAAATTCAAATCTCAGCCTCTGATGGTGTCAGCAGTTAAAGTTAGGGTACAATTGGCAAATTGGCAAACAGTGGATCCTATAACTTGATATGGGGATGTATGGGAGGACCATGTTGAAGTTAAGAATGCTGAATCTTCAGATTCTCAAGGTATAGCCTCACCTCAGAAAACAATACTTTCAGTCATACTCCTTGATATAATGCCTTTTTCATAAGAGGAAATTAATTATTCATTGCTTGATAAACCAGCAGTGACTTTCTCTGAAGAAAATGACAGGCAAGACAATACTGATGATCCTCAAGGATCACCAATAATTTCTTTCTAGACCTATAACAAAGGCAAAGTAGGCCCCCATAGAGGGGGGTAGAAAATGTAGTCTATGAGGAAATGTGCTACACTACTAAGGATCATAATGATTTTGTTAATTCATTCCAGCAAATTTTTGAGAAATATGTGTGGGAATGGATTTTAAGGGTGTCAGATAGTGGTGGAAGGATCATAAAATTATATCAGGCTGAGTTTATTGATATGGGCCTTCTGAGTGGAGATTATAGGTTTAATATGGAAGCTTGAACAGTTAAAAAGGTTGTCAGAAGTTTGTTTAAATATTTAGCTGAAGTGATTATCAAAGATAACCTATTGGAAAGGAGGTGGAGATGCATAATGTTCCTTGGCTTAGTGTTGATGAAGCTATTTTAAGGCTCAGAGAAATTTCAGTACTAGATAGATATTTTGTGTAAAACTGATTCCTCCACAATGGGAAGGTAATTTAAACTGACTAGTATCACTGAGATAAAATCTGTGAAATATGTTCTGTGAGTGCAAAGAAGCTGTATTTCAGAGAAACCAAGGATATGCTAGTGGCTGAACTTGGCAATGTATAAGAGTCATCCACATGATACTAGTTTGAAGGTATGAAGAGGTCATGCTGAGCAGATGAAGCTTGGCCCATTAAGAGGTCATGAAAGGCCATTGGTAAAGGTACAGCTTCAGCTGCAGCTGAGAGCCTAGGACTGAAGGGGTTAGCCAAAGAAGTTGAGGATTGACACCATAGCGAAAGCCTATGTGAGGCTAATGGTAAAGCCTAGTTTCAACCGAAGACCTCAGGGTACTAGAGATGCCAGTACCATTGGATAATAACCAAGAACATCAACAGCAGTGGAGTGAAGTTATCCAGACCCTACAGTGCTACAAAAGGTAAAGTTGGAGAAGTAATCCAAGCCATTTTGAGAAGCCCAAAAGATCATGTGTGGATATCAGACACTGAAACAAGAGGCTATAAAGCTGAAGTTGCCTTGGAGGCACCATGATGTTGGAGATGCCACAGCTGGGGGATACCTGCTGAGGAAAGTTATTAACAGGGTGTGGAAAAAGCCCAAGTGAAATAATTGTGTTTCATTCAACAAAGCTGAAAGGAGTTGGGCATCTGACACCAACATGAAGAAATGGAGTTTGCCAACTGTATTGTAGTCCTGCTTATGTCCATGATTTCCTCACTATGTCATTTTAGAGTGACAATATTTATCTGTGGGGCTATATGTCTCACTTCTGTGGCCTGGGGCTCTCTTTTCTGCTGCTGAGGCCTGTGGCAGGGTGCATTAGTCAAAAAGGAGGCAATATATAAATGAGATTTTTTTTATAGGAAAGAGAAAATAGGCCAGTCAAGTAGAGAGGAGGAAAAGAGAGGAAGGAGAGGAGAAGATAAGGACAGAGACAGTGAGAAAGGAAAGAAAGGAAGCAAGAGAGCAAGAAGGCAAGAGAAGAGAACAAACAGCGGAAAAGAGAGGAAGAAGGCAAGAGAGGAAACAAAGAGCAAGAGAGGAGGAAGAGGGCAAGAGAGCAAAAGAGCAAGAGAGGAAGAAAAGATGTTAGAGGGAGACAAAGAGGAAGAGAGGAGACAAAGAGCAAGAGAAGAAACAAAGAGCAAGAGAAGGGGGAGGGGATGAACTGCCCCTCATATAGTATGGAGCGTGGCTATCTGTCTGTGGGATAGGGCATGCCTGGCTGTGGTCAGAAGACTGGTGGTAGAGTCCAGCTAGAATGCTGGGATCTTGGGACATTATCTGCCTGATAGAGCACACATCTCCTGTGGGTGCACATATGAGGGGTTGTGCCTGAAACAGGAGCCAAAAATTCAGGAGTTATAGCCGAATTCCTTCCACCCCCTGCAGACAGAAACTGCCTACTAGGGCTATAGGGCTACCTACAAGGCCTATTACTTGACTGAGCCTAAGTTACCTGAATAGACCATTGCCCTACATATATCCTGTGATGTTGGAGATAATTGACCTACTTTTTAATTTTGGTTTTATAAGGGTTTACATTTAAGAGATATGAATCTCAGAAGAGACTGAACTTTGTATATAATAGTGCTGAGACTGTTATAGATTGTGGGACCTTTGAAATTGTACTAAACATATTTTGCATTGTTCTATGAATAGATATGCCCCCCATAGACTCATGTGTTTGAACAAGCCTATGGGGACCAGGCAGTGGAATGTGGTGGTTTGAACATGCTTGGCCCAGGGAGTAGCATTATTAGGATATGTATGGCCTTGTTGGAGGAAGTGTGTCACTGCGGGTGTTCCTTGAAGCCAGTCTTCTCTTAGATGCCATAAATCACCTCTAGTTTTGGAGATAAGTCTCTTGCATGCTCAGTCTCTTCAGGACTTTTATCATGATGTGGAAACAGATTGTCAAAGGTCTTTAATCAAAGTCCTTTAACTCATAAGTTTTTACACACAGAGAAATTCAAGTATGAATTTGAAGGTTTGAAACAATTCACCTAAAATTTTCAGGGTCAAAAGCTAGCTATAATCTTCTCAGTTCCAAGACCAGCCCATCAACCTCTGATGTTCTGGGCTGTCTACACCAAAGTAGCTGTTCCTCTACTACACACAATGGTCACTATTTTAAGGTAAAAAATTCATCTGGTTTTTCTGATAATAATATTATGTTCAACATTGTTTCATAGCATATTCACAAGAAGTGGGCATTTTAATTTGGTCACCTAATCTTCAAATTATTTTTTTCTTGGTACCTCAATTTCTTTTGTACTGAGAGTAAACATAGATTAACATAGATTCTTTTTTTTTCTTTTAAATTGCAAGGAAAAATATTCATGTCACAGAGATACTTTATACAGCTGTCAGAGTTAGGGTTTCAATTGCTATGAAGAGAATACCTTGACCAATACAATTCTTATAAAGGACAACATTTAATTGGAGCTAGTTTACAGGCTCAGAAGGTTAGTCCATCATTTCTGCTTTGAATGTTTTTTTTTTTTTTGCATTCTAACCCTAGGTTTCATTCAATACCATCCTTTCACTCTACATAAGTATAAACACAACCTTATCTAAAATACTAAAAAGTTATAAAACTCAAAACAAATTTTATAGAACTGACTGTACAATGAAAGCAAAAAGGGGCAATGTACACATGGCCAAGGTTAATCTGCAACATCACAATGAATGGCAGGTGACAATGGGGCTAGGGTAGGCTTCATGAGGACCCTGTAGAACTGGCTCACCAATTCTAGAAAGTAAGAGACATGTGGGGACAGAAAAGATAACCATTTGTGGAAGAATCCTTCAAAGGTTTTAACCCTCTAAGTTGAGTACTCAGCGAGGGGAATGGGCAGGCCTAATAGCAGCAGCTTGGTCCTTTCCACAGGTGTGGCATAGCAACAGCAAGGGCTTGACCAAGTTGTCTGACTGGTTCTGGGTCATCTGTGGAAAACGGTGAACTGCCATAGGTTCCAGTCGGCTCTGCTACCAGACTATCAAGAAATGAAGGGGTGAACTTTCTAGCCAGAAAATTACAGGGTACCTCTATGGGTACAGTCCTGAATCAACACACCTCTACAAGCCAGAATCCTCCTGCAGAGGAAAGATCTCAACTGCTGGCTTCAAAGCCTACCCGATAAGGGATCCTTCCCTACAGATCCTCATTTGGCTAGAGAAAAGGACAAAATTGACTCTGGGGAACATAAGTTACAGAGGTACGAATCAATGTTCCTGCTTATTGGGAGGAGTTGGAGCTGGATCCGCTCCTGTGGCAGAGGCGGCCAGGAGAACAAGACCTTCTATGCACAGGGGACCTGCGTCTTGGGGATCTAGACCTTCTCTTCATCCTTGGGAGTGACCTACCCCACATGGGAGGTGGTGGAAGCATTCTCCTGGGAGGGCTGAATTGCTGAGGTGGTGGCCGAGGCCAGGGTGCCAACACAGCAGTAGCAGTGATCTCTTGGCCATCAATTTGTCCTCCATCCATGTGTTTCAGTGCCCTCTCTGCTTCACCTGGATTCTCAAATTCCACATATGCATAGCCTTTGGACAGATGAGGATGCATCCTTTCTACAAGCATGTCAATCATCTTAATTTTCCCATAAGTAGAAAATATTTCCATGATATGATCCTTGGTCATATTCCTGGTGAGCCTTCAAATGTGCACTTTGGTAGGTTTAGGTGAAGGGCTCCGTCTTTTCCGCTCTTTTAGATGGTTTGGATTTGGAGTGGGACCGCCACCTGTTGTCATTCTTGCACCGAGAAGGGCTTGGGGAGCCAGAAGAGCTGCTAGAGCTGAAGCTTCAGGATGTGCTGGAGCTTCCTGAGCTGTTGGATGCAGAGGATGAGCTAGAGCCACTGCTAGAGCCTGCACTGGTGCTAGAGCCCAAGCTGGAGGTTGAGCTAGACCTAAACCTGGTGCTGCTGCTTCCGCTTGAAGCACTGTCACTTCCGAGTCTTATCTCTGCCACGATCCTTCTCACTTGACTCTTTAGTGGCCCCTTTATCTTTAGATCAATCCTTGGACTTCTCATCAGATCGGTCCTTGCATTTGGTAGGAGAAGGAGCCATCTTCCCAAGGCCACCACCTCCTCCCGCTCTTCTCAGACCTCAACTTGTTATATTTATTCAGATAAAGGTTTCTCTATCAAGTTGATTTCTTAAAGAATCAACTTTTTGTTTCTCTGATTTTTTTGTATTATTGTCTTTATTTCTATTTATTGATTTTTGCTCCCATACTAATTTTTTCCATCAACTCCTTTTGGCTGAAACCACTTCTTTGTTGTTCTTGTTCTAGAAGTTTCCAGTGTTCTATTAAGTTGTTAGCACGAGATTTCTAAATTTTTGTAATAAAGTAGTTAAAGCTGTGAACTTTGCTATCAGCAAAGGTTTCATTTTGTCCCATAAGTTGAAATCTATCTTAAGTTCATGCTGATATGAAAGGATGCAGAGAATTAGTTCAACTTTCCTTTTCTTTTTTTTTTACTTTTGGATTGGATATTTTCTTTATTTACATTTCAAATGTTTTCCTCTTTCCAGGTCTCCCCTTTTGAAAATGCCTATGTCATCTTCCCTCCCTCTGCCTCTATGAGGGTGCTTTCCCACCCACCCACTCCCATCCTCCTGCCCTGGCATTCCCCTACACTGGGACATTGAACACCCTCAGGCCCAAGGGCCTCTCCTCCAACTGATGTCCAACAAGGCCGTCCTCTGCCACATATGTGGCCAGCACCATAGGTAACCTCATGTGTATTCTTTGGTTCGTGGTTTAGTCCTCCGGAGCTCTGGGAGATCTGGCCTATTGACACTGCTACTCCCTTCATGGGGGTATAGACCCCCTCAGCTCTTTAGACCCTTCTCCAACTTCAGCATTGAGGACTCTCTAGCTCAGTCCAATGGTTGGTTGAGAGCAACCACCTCTGTATTTGTCAGGATCTGGAAAAGGCTCTCAGGAGACAGCTATATCAAACATCCATCAGCAAGTACTTCCTGGCATCCACAATAATGTCTGGATTTGTTGACTGTATATGGGATGGATCTACAGGTGGGGCAATCACTGGATGTTCTTTCCTTCAGTCTACTTCCTTCATACTTCCTCTTGTGAGTATTTTGTTCACCCTTGAAAAGTGTACTGCAACATCTACATTTTGGCCTTCCTTCTTCTTAGGCTTCATACAGTCTGTGAATTGAATCTTGGGTATTCTGAACTTTTGGCCCATACCTAAACATAGTAAAAGCAGTATACAGCAAATCAGTAGCTAACATCAAATTTAATAGAGAGAAACTTGAAACAATCCCACTAAAATCAGGACTAGACAAGGCTACCCTCTCTCTTACTACTTATTCAATATAGTATTTGACATTCTAGCTAGAGCAATTAGACACCAAAAGGAAGTCAAAGGGATACAAATTGGAAAGAAAGAAGTCAAAATATCACTATTTGCAGATGATAAGACAGTATTCTAAACTGACCCCAAAAACTCCACCAGAGAACTCCTATAGCTGATAAACAACTTCAGTAAATTAGCCAGATATAAAATTAATTTAAAAAATCAGTAGCCTTCCTCTACTCAAAGGATAAACATGGTGAGAAAGAAATTAGGGAAACATCACCCTTTACACTAGAGATAAACAATATAAAGTATCTTGGTGTGACTCTAACCAAGCAAGTGAAAGACCTGTATGACAGAAACTTCAAGTCTCTTTAGAAAGAAATCAATGAAGATCTCAGAAGATGGAAAGATCTCCCATTATCATGGATTGGCAGGATTAATATAGTAAAAATAGCCTTATTACTGAAAGCAATCTACATATTCAATACAACCCCCATCAAAATTCCAAATCAATTTTTCATCGAACTAGAAGGAGCAATTTTCAAATTCATCTGGAATAACAAAAATCCCAGGATAGCAAAAATTATTCTCAACATTAAAAGAACTTCTGTGAAAAATTAGCATCCCTGAACTCAAACTGTACTAAAGAGCAATAATGATAAAAACTGCATGGTATTGGTATAGTGACAGGCAAGTAGATCAATGGAATAGAATAGAATACCCAGAAATGAACTCACACACCTATGGTCACTTGAACTTTGCCAAAGGAGTTAATACCATTCAGTGAAAAAAATGATAACATTTTCACAAATCGTGTTGGTTCAACTGGTGGTCAACATGTAGAAGAATGGAAATTGGTCGATTCTTATCTCCCTGTGCAATGTTCAATTTTCTTATGTCTTGTGAGACTTCCTTTGTGTAAAATTATGTGGTCAATATTGGAGAAAGTTCCATGAGTTTCTGTGAAGAACTTTTGTATTTGAGTGAGATATTATGTAAATAACTATTAGGTCCATTCGGTTTATAAGTATTTGTTTAGTTTCTCTCTGGATTATCTCGCCATTGGTCAGAGTAAGATATTGAAGTCTCCTACTATCTATGTATGAGAGTCAATATGTAATTTAAGCTGCTTGATCATTTGTTTAAAAATTTAGATCCCCTTCTCTTTGAATTTAAGAGTTGAAGTGTCTCCCCTAGCTGGACTGCCTTATCAGGCCTTGGTGGAAGATGATTTTACTAGCCCTGTTGAGGCTTTATGCCCTAGGAAATGTTAGTAACCAAGAGGTAATTCCCTTAATTAGAGAAGGGCTTTTGAGTGTGGGACTGGAAGACGAACATGAGGACACTGTGATCAGGATGTAAAGTGAATAAATTAATTAATAATAAAAAGGAATTAAAATGTCATCTTGTGAATATTTTATTTGATAAATATGTAGTATTTTTCCCCAGATCTTTTGATTTATTTTGGCTTGAATTCTAATTTGGTGTATATTATAATGACTATAACAGTTTACCTTGTTAGTCCTTTTACTTGGGATACCTTTTTATAAACTTTTCCCTGAGGTAATGTCTATTCTCAATGTTGAAGTATATCTCTTAGTTGCAACAAAAGGATGGGTCCTGTTTCCCATTTCATTCAGTTAGTGCATGTCTTTTTATTGGTGAGATGAGACCAATGATATGGAGAGATATCAATGACCAATAATAGTTGATTCCTGTTATAGTGTTGCTATTTCTGTTGTTTGTGATGGTAGTGTGTGTGTGTGTGTGTGTGTGTGTGTGTGTGTGTGTGTGTGTGGTGTTTATATTTGAATGAGAGAGAGGTGGGTAGGGAGAGGGGAAAGAGAGAGAGACAGAGAGAGACAGAGACAGAGACAGAGAGAGACAGAGAGATAGAGAAAGACACAGAGAGACACAGAGAGACACACAGAGAGAGAGCAGAGAGAGAGAGAGAAAGAGAGAGAGAGAGAGAGAGAGAGAGAGAGAGAGAGAGAGAGAGAGAGAGAGAGAGAGAGTCTTTTGCTTCTTTTGGATTTGCCACTGTAAGATTATTTTATATGTTTTCATTGGTATATATGATTTTTTCAGTTCTATGGTGATTGTGTATAGTAGTCTATAGTGACTTATTTTTGGTCTCTTCATGTCTTCAGGATATATTTCCAGGTCCTTTTGGGTTTTAGAGTCTACATTGAGTAGTTGGGTGCAATTATAATATAGCTGCTTTTATATACTATTTTCTATTCTTACTTTCCTGATGTTTGTAATATTGTTTCTTTGTAGGTTTAGTGTTTTGATTATTATATGTTGAGAGAATTTTCTTCTCTGGTCCAGTCTACTTGCTATTTTATATACTTTTTGTGTAGGCATTTGTCTTGGCATTTTCTTCTTTAGGTTGGGAACTTTTTCTTCTCTGATTTTGTTGAATATATTTTGTGGGCCTTGTAGCTGGTTTTCTCCTCTTTCCTATCTATTCCAACTGTTATGTTTGATGTTTTTTAGTGTTTCAGATTTTCTGGTTGCTTTGTGTCAAGAATTCTTTTGTATTCAATATTTTCTTTCACACACATATGTGTATATATATATATGTATATATATATATATATATATATGTATACACATTTCTTCTATCATTCCTTCAATGTCAGAAATTCTTCCATCTGTCTTATTCTCATGGTGATGCTTTCTTCTAAAATTCCTGTCTGAATTCCTTTTTTTTTTTTTTATTTTCAGAATCCCCTCATTCTGTATTTTCTTTATTGCTTCTATTTCCATTTTTTGGTCATGAATAGTATTCTTTATTTTTCTAAACTACTTTATTTTCTTGGTTTTCATTGAGATTAAACAACATTTTTCTGCATTTCTATAAGAGGTATATTCATTTCTCCTTTAAGGACTATAAAGTTAGTTTAAATGTCTTTTTGTGTGTGTATATATCAGATATGTTGGAATATCCATTGCCTGCTATGTTAGGATACCTTGGTTATAGTAGAGATATGTTGTATTGGCTGTTATTTACTATGTTCCCATGCTACCAACTAGACATCTGGGTTCCAACTCACTATAGGTCTTGTTGGTTATTTCCAGGGTTGTTTTTGTTGGGTGGGTATTTACTTCCTTCTTTTTTTTTGTTTTGCTTTGTTTTTGATTGTTTTTTGTTTTGTGTTTTGGTTTGGATATTGGGAGAGTGTGTGTTGCTTATCTCTCTTGCCTGGTGAGCTGGTGTGTACAAAGGAAATAGCTGATGCTGTAGGAGGTTAGATTCCAGTGACTGGTGGCAGGGTTGATTTTAAGAGGGTATTCTGTAGGATCTATAAGAGATGTGGCTATAGACAAAAGGAGGTTGTGGCTGGTAATCTGTTGCAATGCTAGGGATGGGACTGAGGGACTGGGAAGAGAGAAAGATGGAGGAGAGAATATGTGTAGGCAGCTTACCTAGTTTTCTAGTAGGTATGACCTATGGTTGAGTGGTAGGTACCCAATTGAAGTGCCTGCTTGGATACAGAAATGAGTAAGAGTATACAAGTTAGGAGGGGATCCTCTACAGGAGCCATTGAAGATATGGGGAGAATTTAACATCAGAGAATCTGATCATACTCACTTCTCAGTCCTCTCCAGTCCAGCCCCACAACCTGCTACCCCTCCATCAAGAAGAAGAAGAGGAAGAAGAGGAAGAGGAAGAAGAAGAAGAAGAAGAAGAAGAAGAAGAAGAAGAAGGAGAAGGAGAAGGAGAAGGAGA
>NC_045030.1:116408456-116430606 GCF_008632895.1 Mastomys coucha
AGGAGGAGGAGGAGAGAAGGAGAAGAAGAAATTCTAATTTTTGTTGCCTGTATGCTCATGGGAGTTTGGTCGAATTACCAATGGCCAGCCCCTAAAGAAAACTGAGTCCTTCCTCACCTTCACCCTTGCCAGAATCCATATTTGTGGAAAACTATAATTGTATGTTCTTGTAACAATTTGTAAGAGTTCCTGCAATTATTTTTTAAGGAGTAGGAGTGGGGATTGAGTCAAGGGTTGTCATAGAAGCCGTCTATCTCTGTCCCTTTTAACTGTGAGGATGCCATCAATAATACCCATGCAAAAGTAGCTTCTTTGATCTTCACTGTCAGTGGGCATATACATCATAAACTTCCACAATATTTCTGGAATCAACCTGAGCCATGGACTTCAGCATGGTCTCTAGTCACAGTACAGCAGTACAGAACATGGACATCAATACAGTTCTCCTCCACAGTACCCTTCATTTTTGTTGAACATTATTTGTATTATTTTCCCATATACTGATTATATTATAGTTAGGCTATAGTGTCTGTTTCTGAGATATTTATTGCAAATATTTATTAATTTCGCTCAGAGTTTGTGGTGGTTTAAATAAGTTTGAATCTATTAGATTCATATATATAAATGTTTGGCCCATGAGGAGTGAGACTTGTTGGAATATGTGTGTCCTTTTAGGAGAGAGTGTGTCACAGCAAGAGTGGGCTTTGAAGTCTCTATGTTCATGCTTCATACAGTGTGGAATTCCAATCTCTCTTGGCTGCCTGTGGAAGAGTATCCTTCTGCTGACTTCAAATCAACATGTAGTACTCTTGGCTCCTGCCCAACCCATGGGATATTCAGCAGGGACCTAGGGCAGGGGAGTGAGACTGAGGTGGGAAAAAGACACCAAGAATGTGAGTAAGACAAGTGTGTGATAAAGCTCTGAAAACTTTACTTAAGTGATGGCAATATAAGCATAAACAAGAGGAGGCTTCAAGGAGGGGGAAGAGGCCTGGGCGCTTTCCGAAGGCCAGGTGGCAATCTTCAGTCTCTGGAACCAGCAGTCACAGTGTCCTCCACACCCACAAGTATTCTTACTGTTAGACTACACAAGTTCTCTCAGGGCTGTATGTGTAAGCTAGTAAATTTCCACAAGTCCATGTTGAAGGCCATGGCTCCCGGTAGGCTCCTCCAGCACCATGCTTGCCTGCACATTGCCATGTTTCTCACCATGATGATAATGGACTGAAACACTGAGACTATAAGTCAGCATTAATTAAATGGTTTCATTTATAAAAGTTGCTTTGGTCGTGGTGTCTCATGGTCCAAGACATTCTCTTTTTGTTTAAAGTAAAGCAAACATATAAAATATCCATTGAATATAATCAATAACATTTAATTATGGTTTTATCAAAAAACTGTTAATAATGACATTGTTTCCATGTTATAGAGAACTATGTCATGCAAGTTAAGTGAATATTGAACATTTTAAGTTATTTTTGAGAAAAAACATATGGGGCAAATATCATAATTAACTTTGTTCAGGTCAAGATTTTCTTTTATAATAGAAATATTTATAATAATTTTGATAGTAAAAGAGATTGCATTGATAAATAAACAATATGAAATTTGTCAGGCATAAAATAGTATCGGATATCATTAAAATCACCTGAGGAGAGAGAGGGAATAATTATCAAAGGAAATGAATTGCAGGTACAGAAAAGAATGCAGAAATGCTCATATTCTTCATGACGGTGATATGCAAATTTTTTTTATTTTAAAATTTTTTGGCTCCTAAGTATAGTAAAATGTGAACACATTTGTAGAAAGCAAAAGGTGAAGTGGAGATTAATGAGGTACAAAAGTCTGGTAAAATAGAACAGTTATGAAACCTGAGATGATGAGAATATTTTAATTATAAATTAATTGCTGTCTATCAGATAATTTAGAAATGTCTCTGAAGGCTAGAGATATTTTAAGTACACAGGAACAATATCAAATGCTACTATTCATGTAGCTACAGAAATTTATAATCTGTATCTTATGTAGGTAATGCTTTAAACATCATGATGAGAAATTAAATGGTATGATAAATATGTACCTGCTACATAAGATGTTCATAAAATTCTGTAAAATTGACAAAAGTTCAGTTTGGGAGGTAAAGTGGTAAAATTGAAGCATATAGAATAACTATGAATAAATAACAGTGTGAATATAAGGTAACAGGGAAAAAGTATTTCTAATAATTCATATGTGAAAGAAAGTATGGAGAAAAATTAAAGTTCTAATTCAAGTATTAGTGGTACATACCTTTAATACCAACAGTTGAGAGGCTGTGGTAGGTGGATCTCTTGTGAGTTTGAGGCCAGACTGGTCTACAGAACTAGTTCCAATACTACCATAGCTACACAGAGAAACCAATTCTCAAGAAAACCAAAAAGATACAAACAAAAGGAACAATGAAAAACAACAAAAATTATAGTTCTGTAATACATTTTTAAAGAAAATCACATTCATGAATGTTAGAATTGAGAAAACAGATTTAATTTTATAGGTGTTCCTCATTTTATATAAAATAATGTTTTAATGATTAAATATAATTTTCATAGTGGGTAAAAATAACTGATTCATAAATAGCAATGTAATTATCAAATTCTAAAAAGCATATTCATGTGAATCCAGTAAATGTTTCTCTGTTGATACTAGAGTCAATTTCTCCTTCTAAGAACTCATAATTAAAGAATTGAAATTCAATCTCTCCTCAGAAAATGTTACCCTTAGTTTTCATCTTGTTTGTCAGCAAAAATTTACAAAGAATCCTTTAGTATAAGTGAATTGTAAAATGAATTAAGTATTCTGTTAAAAAAAAAACTAATTCAGAACTCTAGCTAATATTCATCTAAGCTGTCTGAAATATTTAACTAAATTTTCCACAAATTAAACTCCTTAATTCAATGTTTGATTATTATTTCTGCTCCCACAGGAATGTGGGACATATAGTCATTTCATAAAATACTCACATCAGCATTCTTCTGGTGTAAAGTTTTTTGTTTGTTTGTTTTTAATTTCACAATTTGTATGATGAGAATTGTGTAATTCTGTATGATATATATCTTAAATATTTCAAATATTTCACTGTAGTCTGTTTGCATATGTAAGCAAAGAAGACACATCTAAGATCAATTTGTAATACTCCATAAATGTTTAAATCTTAGTGAAGACAGGATGACCTACAGACAGCATTCATTGTGGACTAAGGTTTCAAAAAATCATTCTTGGGAATTCTGAAAAAAAAATCATCAGAAAATTACAGACAGTCTAAATAGCTTGAGAAAATTGGGCTGACACTACAACAGCAGAGGAAAATGAGTAAAACACTTTCTCTCAGATTCTGTGTGTTTTGGCAACTGAAAGACAGAGATAAGATGGATTTCCTAAAGACTTCTGCAGCTGTGGTGGCTCAGCAGCTGGACACCCTATGCTCTTTACAGTCAAACCAAGTATTATGGGAACACTATTGTGAACACTACCAACCAGAAAGTTGGGAAAATACGAATAAAACTTAGAACCACGTATTTGGAACACATTTAGCAAGCTGAAAACCTGGTAGTAACTAAATTACAAATGGAAATTTCATACATATTCTACAGAGTGAGCATGATGTTAAAAAGAGTTACTCAGAGGTAAAATATACTTTTGCAATCCTAAAGGGATTTACAGAGGTTTGACTAAAACTGAGACTCTGAATATGAAGCATTGGCCATCAACTAGATCAGTATCAATTATAAAAACACATAGGAAGACTCATCAGAGAAAACAGAGCTTTCTACCTCAGCAGAACTCTTGAGGGGTGTAATATATATGCTATATTCCAGGAACAAGGGAATGAAAAAGAGAGAGAGTTTAATAAAAGCCAATAAGCAAGACAACTGGTTTTCATAACTGATTTTTCTGCCCAATTCTCTCTTTGCATCTATCACAACTTTGTTTTAATACTAGGTATCATTTTTGCCTGTCATAGTAGTCTCACTCTGTTTTTGGCATGTATGGTATCTATTTCCTCTCTTTATTTGTTTCTCATTCTTTTTCTTCTCCCAAATTACAAAATCTGGCTTAGATTGCAAGATATATGTGCCTTAGGTTCCTGGTCATATAACTTTACTTCTCTCTTTCCAGCACACTTGTTGTCAACATTCCCTCAATCTCTAAATTTTTGCCTTTATAGATTCCCCTTCTATTTACATGCTCTTGTGGTTTGAATATCCTTTAGCCATAGTGAGTGGCACCGTTGTGAGGTGTGGCCAAATTGAAGGAAGTGTGTCACTGTGGGAGTCAATTTGGAGACCCTCCTAATAGCTACTTGGAAGACAGTCTTCTCCTGTGGATCAAGATATACAACTTTCATGTCCTCCCAAGCAATGTCTGCCTGTACTCTGCTATGTTCCCACTTTGAAGATAATTGACTGAACTACTGAATCTGTAATCCAGCCCCAGGTAAATCTTGTCTTTTATAAGAGTTGCCTTTGTCATGGTGTGTATTAAGAGCAATGGAAATTCTAAGACATATGTCTATCTTCTTCTCCACTTTGTCATCTCAATACTAGTTACTAGGCTTAAAGTTTTATTCGTTTTCTTTTTCTTTTTCTTTTGTTTCATGCATATTCAAAATACTTAATATTGAAACTGCCCGCAGTTTCACGAACTGGGTTCTCTCAGCCAGGAGGGAACAAAGGACCTGAAATAGAGGGTTCGAAATGCAAAGAGAAATCACGAATTCAAGTTGAAATAGCCCAATCAAGATGTCACATTACTTAGAATAAGCCAGGGTTTTTATAGTCACAGGAGAAACTGAAACCAAATCTCTAGATTACATGATATTTGCATACTACAAAAAAGGTACAGGTGCCAAGGTCCCCAGGTTCGGAAGATCTTCAGGTGGTGGGCATACTCAGGCAGTGGGCATGCTCAGGCAGCTTTTTCAAAGATGAACTGACAGTCTGCATCTGTCCCAGCTCCCCAGGTGTTAGCCACCAAGCAGAGACTGCCAGAAGCCCAATGGCTGAGGGGAAGGGGAAGGTAACATAATGTATTAGTATACATTGTATCAACAGTATATCCTTGCTCCTTAAAATGACTAGATCTTAAGAGCTAATTGTTTATAGTTTAGTAACACTTTTAATTGTAGTGGGTTTATTGGTAGACATTTACACTTGTGGAAAGCAGGATTCTACTCATAAGGGAAGATCAAGACAGAGCCTGATGCTTTGAAAACAACTCTAATAGAGGAAGTCAACAGGGCAAATCTACTACAACTATGTCCATTATGGATATTGGAAGCACTTCCTTTGAAAGGATAGAGCTAACTTAAATAGAAATAGAGAGAAGGAAAGGAGAGGAAGGAGGGGAGAAGAGAAAGAGAAAGAGAGAAAAAAGAAAAGAAAACAAAAGAGCAAGAAAGTAAGAGAAGAGAACAAAGAGCAAGAAAAAGCAGAAGAAGGCAAAAGAGGGAAAAGGGCAAGAGCAAGAGAAAAAGGAGGGGGCAAAATGAACCTTACATTATTTGGGGCATGGCTATCTGTCTTTTGTGGGAGGCATACCTGGTTGTGGTGAGAAGACTGGGGTAAGGTCCAGCTAGAATGCTGGGAGCTTGGGGCATTGTCTGCCTGATAGAGCACATACCTCCTCTGGTGGCAGTTTTGAGGGGTTGTGACTGAAGTAGGAGCCAAAGACTCAGGAGTTATAGCCAAGCTCGTTCTGTCCCCTGCAAGCAGAAACTGCCCACTGAGGCTCCAGGGTTCAAGGCCAATTACTCAACTGAGCCTAAGATGCCTAAAAGGACCATTGCCCCACAGCAGGAGGCACAGATGCAAGCATCACGAAAAAAATACAAAGGTCAGAAGAGAGAATCTCAGGTATAGAATATACCACAGAAGACTTTGATACTACAGCAAAATAAAATAAAATAAAATAAAATAAAATAAAATAAAATAAAATAAAATAGAAAAAAAACACCTCCTTACTAAAAACATCCAAAACTCCAGGACAAAATGAAAAGTCAGATCTAAGAATAATAAGTACAGAAGAGAGGGCAAACATTCCCAACTCAAAGGACCAGTAAATATCTTCAAGAAAATTGTAGAAGAAAACTTCTCTACCCTAAAGAACGAGATACCTATAAACATAAAGGGAACCTACAGAACACCAACCAGATTGGAACAGAAACAAAATTTCTCCCATCACATAATAATCAAAAACCAAGATGCAAAGAATAAGAAAGACTATTAAAAGCTATAAGATAAAAAAGTCAATTAACATTTAAAGGCAGGCCTACCAGAATTACACTAGACTTCTCAACAGAAACTCTAAAGCCAGATCTTGGGCAGATATCATACAGATCATAATATAACAAAAAGGCTAGCCCAGGCTACTATACCCAGCAAAATTCTCAATCACCATAGATGAAGAAACCAACGCATTCCATGACAAAAACAAATTTAAACAATATCTTTCCATGAATCCAGCCCTATAGTGGTTAGTAGAAGGAAATCTCCAATAAAAGGAATGAAACTACACTGAAGAAAGAGCAAAAAAAGTAATCTTATTACAGCAACCCCAAAAGAAGATACCCACACAAACATAAATTTACCTCTAACAACAAAAATAACATGAACTAAAAATCATTAGTCCTTAATATCTCTCAAAATCAATGGACTCAATTCCCCAATAAAAAGACATAGGCTAACAGGCTGGATAACTAATCAGGACCAAGCATTTTGCTGCATACAGGAAACACACCTCAGTGACAAAGACAGACACTACCTCAAAGTAAAAATCTTGGAAAAACTGTCAAAGAAATATTCCCAAGAAACAAGCTGGGGTGGTAATTCTAGCATCCAATAAAATAAATTTTCAACCATCTGTTATCTAAAAAGATGGAGACTGATACTACTTACTCATCAAAGGAAAAATCCCCAAAGATAACCAGAGGGCTCAGAGACAGTATCCAAATTACTAAAATCAGAAATGAAAATGGAAACATAACAAAAGAAACTGAAGAATTTTGAAAAGCCTATACTTAGCAAAGCTGAAAAATCTAGATGAAATGGATGATTTTCTAGACAGATACAAGATACCAAAGTTAAATCAGGATCAGAAAAACCATCTAAAGAGTTCCATATGAAAACAAAAACAAAAACAAAAACAAAAACAAAGCAAAACAAAAAGAGTCCCATATGCCCTAAAGAAATAGAAGTCATTAAAATTCCCCAACCAAAAAAAAACCAAAAAACAAAAAACAAAAAACAAAAAGCAAAAAAGCAAAAACAAATCCTTGGACCAGATGATTTTATTGCAGAATTGTATCAGACCTTCAACAAAGACCCAACAGCAATACTCTCCAAACTATTCCACAAAATAGAAACTAAAGGAACCCTACTCATTATGTTCAATGAAGCTACAGTTACACTGACACCTAAACCATACAAAGACACAACAAAGAAAGAGAACTTCAGACCAAATTCCCTTACAGAAATTGATGCAAAAATATTCAGTTAAATTCTCACAAACTGAATCCAAGAAAACATCAAAATGATTATTCACCATGATCAAGTAGTTTTTATCCCAAGTATACAGGGTTGGTTCAATATATGAAAATCAATTAAAGTAATCCAATATAAACAAACTCAAAGAAAAAAAAACCACATAATCTCAATAGATACTGAAAAAGCATTTGAGAAAATACAAAACTCATTCATGTTAAAAGTATTGGAGAGATCAGTGATTCACTGTCCATACCTAAACATAGCAAAAACAAGATACAGCTAACATCAAACTAAATAGAAAGAAACTTGAATCAATCCCACTAAAATCAGGGACAAGACAAGGCTGCCCACCTTCTCTCTATCTATTCAATTTAGTACTGAAAATTTTAGCTATAACAATAGACAACAAAAGGATATCAAAGGGATGCAAATTGGGAAGGAGGAAGTCAAGATACCACTATTTGCAGAAGTTATGACTGTATACATATGCAACCCCAAAAATCTACTAGAAACCACCTAGAGCAGATAAACAGCTTTAGCAAAAATGGCTGAATATAAAATTAACTCAACCAAATCAATAGCTTTTTCTCTACTCAAAGGATAAACGGGAAGAGAAAGAAATTAGGGAATTGATACATTTCAATATAGTCACAAATAATATGAAATATTTTGTTGTGAGTCTAACCAAGCAATTGAAAGATCTATATGACAAGAACTTCAAGTCTCTGACACAAGAAGTCAAAGAAGACTTCAGAAGATAGAAAGATCTCCCATGGTCATGGATCAGTAGGGTTATCATAGTAAAAATGATCATCTTACCAAAATTAACCTACAGATTCAATGCAGTCACCATCAAAATTCCAACTCAGTTCTTCGCAGAGATAGAAAGAGAAACTCTCAAAGTCATCTGGAATAACAAAGAACCTTGATAGCAAAAACCATTCTTTACAATAAAAAATCTTCTGAGAGAATCACCATTACTGAACTCAAGCTGTACTACAAAGTGATAGTGATAAAAATAACATGTATTTGTACAGAAACCAGCAGGTAGATCAATGAAATAGAATTAAAATTGCAGAAATAATCCCCCCACAATCATGGTCACCTAATCTTTGACAAAGAAGGCAAAACCATCCTGTGGAAAAAAATCATTTTCAACAAATAATGCTGGTTCAATTGGCAGTATGTAGAAGAATGCAAATTGGTCCATTTTTATCTTTTTGTACAAAGCTTAAGTCCAAGTGGATCAGGAACCTCCTCATATACCCACATACGCTGAATCTAATGCAAGAGAAAGTGGAAAAGAACTTCTAACATATTGTCACAGGGGAAAATTTCCTGAAGAGAACACCAATAGCTCATGCTCTAAGATCAACAATTGACAAATGGGATCTCATAATTGAAAAGTTTTATTAATGTAAATAAAGCTTTCAATAGGACAAAATGGAAACCCACAGATTGGAAAAAGATCTTTACCAACCTTACATCTGACAGAGGACTAATACCAAAAATATCCAAAGAACTCAAGAAGTTAGACTCTCCATAACCAGATAACTCTATTAAAAATGGGGTACAGAGTTAAACAGAAAATTCTAAATAGCTGAGAAGAAATTAGAGAAATGTTCAACATCCTCAGTCATCAGGGAAATGCAAATCAAAACAACTCTGAGATTCCACCTCACACCAGTCAGAATGGCTAAGATCAAAATCTCTGGTAACAGTAAATGCTGACAGGGATGTTGAGAAAGAGGAACACTCCTCCATTGATGGTGGGGCTGCAAGCTGGTAAAACCAATTTGGAAATCCATCTGGAATTTCCTCAGAAAATTGGAAATAATTCTACCTGAAAACAGAACTATACAACTCCTTGACATATACCCAAAAGATGATGCAACATATAACAAGGACACATACTCCACTATGTTCATAGCAGCCTTATTTATAATAGCCAGAAGCTGGAAACAGCCCAGATCTCCCTCAATAGAAGAATGGATATAGAAAATGTGGTATATTTATGCAATAGAATACTACTCATATATTAAAAACAATGACTTCACTAAATTTTCAGTCAAATGGATGGAACTGGAATATATCATCCCATCCTGACTGAGGTATCCCAGATACAAAAGAACACATAATGTATTCAAATGATTATATTTTAGCCCAAAATTTCAGAAAACCATTGATACAACACACAAACTACATGCAGCATAAAAAGAAGGAAGAATAAAATGTAGATGCTTTAGTCTTACATAGAATGGGGAACAAAATAATCACAGGAGGTAGTGAGAGGAGGGGAGGGCAAAATGGTGGCAAGAACAGGTACTAGAAGGGACAGGAACAAAGTATAGAGAGTCAAAAACTGAATAGTAGCATGCAACCATGGGGGATGGTGAACTGGGAGTAGCCACTAGAAATTCCTAGACTTCAGTGAAGTGAGAGGCTTCTAGAAGCTAATAGAGTTGACTTTTGCAAAAATACACAACAAAGGGGAGAGACAATGTATAAAGACCACCTCCAGTGTAGAGGCATTGCCCCCAGTAGAGGGATGGGCCCACAATGCATCTCAAATTTTTTACCTCAGAAATGTTTCTGTCCAAAGAAAAGACAGGGACAAAAAAATTGAACAGAGACTGAAGAAAAGGCCATCCAGAAACCACCCCACTTAGGGATCCATACACTCTTCAGACACCAACCACACCCCAGCCACACACACACACACACACTATTGCTGATGCCAAGAGGTACTCACTGACAGGAGCCTCATATGGCTGTTCCCTGAGAGGTTCTACCAGACCCTGACCAAACAAATGCAGACACTAATAGTCAACCATTGTACTGAGCCTTGGGAGCCCAATGGAAGAGTTAGGGGAATAACTGAGGGAGATGAAGGGGATTGCAACCCCATAAAAAAAAAAAAAACAGTATCAGCTAACTGGATCCACCAGAGCTTCCAGAGAGTAAACCACCAACTAAAGATTATACATGGAGTGAACCATGGCTCAAGCTGCATATATAGCAGAGGATGGCCTTAAATTCTGATATCAAAAGGAGGGGAGAGAAGCTTGATGTCCCTGTATAGGAGGATGGTAGATGTGTGAGGCAGGTGTGGGTAAGTGGGTGGAGGAGTACCCTCATAGATGAAAGGTGGGGGTTGAAAGGGAAATGATATGGGGTTTTGTGGAGGGGTAACCGGGAAGAGGACTATTATTTGAAATGTAAATGAATAAAATGATTAACAACAAAAACAGCATGGAGACTTTAAACCTAAATTATTCAATAGAGGTAATAAAAACCACTTCAAAAAAGAGAACTATCCATCAATAGGAAAATTTAAACCTAGACTTATAACCAACTCAACAGAGATGTAAGCCAATTGCCTTAAAAATATATTACCACATATATAAAGTAACAGGAAATGATTGTTTCACTCACACTTTTACAAGACTTGGTGTTGCCACCTCACTGACCAGTGGAAATAAGGAGGCAACCACGAACTCTTCTCCAAGCAGTTTATTCAGGAACCTTGTACTACAGAATCATTCATTCATCTCTCCTCTCAGCCCTCAGAACTCACGGGTTAAATACTTTCCCTGGTCCCAATCAGCATCGGCTACGCTGCAAAGCATATTAAGCTACGAGAAATCATGTAACAATCACCATTTTCCTGATTTTTTTCTTTATTACAAAAATAGGGGTATTCCATGGTGAAACCGAGGGTTTGATATGCCCAATTCAAGCTGTACTTGTACAAGGTGAGCTGCAGCCATCAATTCTTCAGAGGATAAAGGCCACTGAGGAACCCACACTGTTTCCTCTGTCTTCCAAGTGATGGGGATACCTTCCTCAGCGGCCCCTAGGAAAAACCCAGCCCCTGCCTCCCTTCACGTGGCTGAGCAACAATGGGGGACTTTCGGCTTTGCAAATACTTCCCTAGACCAAAGGAAAGATGATATCCCATGGCCTGCATAATACCACGAGAAGTCTCAGTATAATTTCCTTCATTAGTTAATGTAAATCCCATTTCTAATAATAGATCTCGTCCTCATAATGATATCGGAAGTTCAAATACAAACGGCTGGATTTTCCCTGAATGTCCCTCTGCATCTTCCCAGGGCAATTCTCTTGTACTCCTGGTGGGGGTTTTTGCATAACCTAATCCTTGGAGAGTTTGATAGGACTCTCGAAGAAGCCATCCCTTGGGCCAATCCTTCTTTGCTATAATACTTCTATCTGCACCAGTATCAAGAAGTCCTAAGATTTTCTTTCCATCCACTCTTATCTCCAAAAGAGGACGTTGATCTAGGTGTAAGCTTACAAAGGGTCCATCTACTCCCGTAGAACCAAACCCTCCTTTTCCTCGTTTTTTATTTTGTGATGGAAACATTTCATGACAACTGGGAAGAATAAGAACCTGAGCTAATCTATCTCTGGGGGAGATGGAAACAATCCCTCGGGGGGGAGGAAATCATAATCTGAACAACCCCAGTATAATCAGAATCTATGACATCAGGATGAATTACTAACCCCTTTAATGCTGATGATGAATGGCCAATTAATAACCCCACTGTTACCTTGGGGAGTGGACCATGGAAATCTGTTTCTATTAACTGAATGCCCATCTGAGGGGTTAGTACAAGTCTGGTGGCAGAGCAGAGTCCAATCCTGTGCTCCCCTTAGTGGCTCTCGCACTGGTTGGGATGCCACAGGGTTGGCCAATTCCCCTCTGGCTTGCTCTCCATCACCCCATATATTTGCGAGCCCTGTGGGCGAGGGCTCCACTGCCCATTTTTTGAACTGGCTCCACCATAGCCTGTAGTAAGTGGCTGTCCATTAATATCTTTCACTGATCTGCATTCATTGGCCCAATAATTTCTCTTTTTACATCTTGGACACAATCCAGGTTGTTTTGGACCGTCCTGCGTAGCCCCTGTTTCTGCTCTTCTTCCTCTATTGGGATATTTCCTTTTAAGGTGTCCCAGTTGTCCACGCCGAAAGCATGTACCCAGGTTCTGCTTGTTACCTTGCGTTATCTGCATAACCGCAGCAGCAAGGCCTGCATTAGTTGATGGACCACCCAGTTCCCTACATACTTTCATCCATGCCTCAAGTTCCTTATGTTTGTAGAGAGTTATGACAGCCTTGCATTCCTTATACATTGCTCATAAACTAATTGCTTAATCAGTGGCATGGCCACATCCGGGCCTCTGAAAATCCTTCCAGCTGCTTCTACCATTCTAGCTACAAAATCTGAAAAGGGCTCCATGGGTCCCTGAATAATTTTAGTCAAATTTCCTGCAACTTCTCCCTTGTTAGGCAATGCCTTCCATGCTTTTGTAGCAAGCATATTAACTTGCTCATACACCTGCAGCGGATATCCAGTTTGCTGCTGTGCAAACCTGCCCTGCCCCAAGAGCATATCCAAATCCCAGGCAGGATTACCAGCTGCTCGATTAGCAGCAGCCTGTTCATTGGCATATTCTATTAAAAAGGCTTTCCAGTCCAGATATTGACCTGATGAGAGGCAGGCTCTCACGGTGCTCATCCAATTAAAAGGAATCATGCAATATCTGAGAAGAGCCTCTAACTGGGAAACAGTAAATGCCGCAGTTATACCATAAGTGCAGACTGACTCGGGCAAGTTCTTTATGACTTTAAAATCCAAATGAAACCTTTGCCCTTGGGCATCTTGAAACACAGGGAAGCAATGCTGACACCTAGCTTCCTGCCAAACTTCCAGACAAAAGGAAGTACCATAAGTGGCAGTGTTATGGGGGGCGGGGGGGTTACAGGTGACCCTGGGCCTGTGGGCTCCACCCTAATAGTGGACTTCTCCATTTTCTGTACTAGTTTCTCAAGTTCCCCTTCAGAGTCCGAGCCACATTCATCAGTCTGATCTTTCTCAGACTTTGCTGACCTCTCTTCCTTCAGCTTTCGTAACACTTCCTGTAACTTCTCTATTGCTTTAGAACACACTTTATCCTCCAGGCAGCTCCTAAGCAGTTTCCAGATTGGTCGCACTCCACCTTTTAAGATTCCTTCCTCCCAGGCGAAATCCAGATCTCTCCCTAATATGTACCAGATGGACAACATCAGGTGACCCGACACTGCGAACCAAGGGGCAGCAATATCTACCTCTGACAGAAAACTTTCTAGAGTTCCTCTCTTTAATTCTAATTTTTTTTTTTTTGCTTTTAGCTCCTTAAGAGCAACAAACACGGGAGAAGATTGCAAGTTCCCCATACTATCACTTTTGATTTGCCCTTAAAGGGTCTTTATCGCTCCAACCCAGAGAACTTGTTGCCTCTTTACCGAGGTCCTTATTTGCCATTAAGGGAACTTTATCGCTCCAACCCGGAGACCTTATTGCCTCTTTACCGAGGTCCATATTTGCCTTTTCGTCTCACCTTACCTGGGAACTTAACAGTCTACTGCCCTGACTGCAAGGAGTTCTGAGCCATAGAAGATGTCCCTGTACGAGCCACCAATTGTCGCCGCCTCACCGACCAGTGGAAATAAGAAGGCAACCAGGAAACTCTTCTCCAAGCAGTTTATTCAGGAACCTTGTACTACAGAATCATTCATTCATCTCTCCTCCCAGCCCCCAGCACTCGCGGGTTAAATACTTTCCCTGGTCCCAATCAGCATCGGCTACATGGCAAAGCACAATAGGCTATGAGAAATCATGCCAGCTTGCATCATAAACTGGAGGCTCTCAACTTTTCTAAGTAAGGACTTGTTTATCGCGATGCTCCAAATAAGGACTTGTTTATTGTGGGCGCTCTCTGCTCTGGCCAGAGGCCAGGCGCCATATTTAGGGTGGCAGCTGCAGCTCTCCACAACTTGGTCATTCTAGAGACATGTCAAAGAATTTGCAAGACTTAATAGACTTATGAAGACCCATGGCCCCAGCTGCATATGTAGCAGAGGATTGCCTTATCTGGCATCAGTTGTAGGGTAGGCCTTTGTTTCTGTGGAAGCTCGATGCCCCAATATAGGGAGGTGCTTGGTCCTTGTGGTAGGAGTGTGTATAAGTGGCGAAGTATCCTCATAGATGCAGGGAAGGGAGCCTGGGATGGAGGTTTGTGGAGAGTTCCTGGGAAGGAGGACATCATTTGAAAAATAACCAATTTTAAAAAAAGAAAATGAACATGAATTAATTTGCTTTTCATTAATCATTCTTTCTCAAAGACAAAGTGTAAAAGATTCTTTTTTCTTTTTTATTTATTATTATTTTCTTTTTGTTGCTATTATTTTTGTGGACAAGTTTTCTTTATGTAACCCTGGATGTCCTGGAGCTTAAAGTGTAGTCCTGTCTGGCCTTGAATGCCTGGCTCTGCTGGCCATGGCTCTGGCTCTGGTACTTGCTCTGGCTCTGGTTCTGGCTCTGGCTCTGGCTCTGGTTCTGCCTGTGCCTCTGCCTCTGCCTGTGCCTGTGCCTGTGCCTGTGCCTCTGCCTCTGCCTCTGTCTCTGCCTCTGCCAATTGTTCTGATTAACAATGGAGAACATAATGAACCATAAGAGAATATATTTTCCATCTATGTATCAATATACTTTGTGGGATAGTAATTATTTTACCATGCAAGGAGCTGAAGATGGGACAAGTCAGAGCTGAATGAGAATAGTTCAATGTGCAATGTAGATGCAGTTGCATCATCAGTTGAGTTCAGGCATTCCTATATTACAGGAACTTATTAGAGAGTACTGATGTGGGGTGAAATAGGATGTTGATAAGGAGAATCACAGGAAGAATCACATGTTTATAATTTCTAATTCTATATTTGCACAAGCTACTAAGAAAAATGACTAAACATTTGATAATAATATTTGAAAATGATGATTTCTGATAATTTTTATTCAGATAAATCAGTTTTCCTCTTTATAAATAATATTTTTTCAAATTTCTTATAATATATTCTGATATATTCTTTAATTTTACTACTTTGAAAGAGAAATGTAGTAGATTAAAATAAAATATCAATCTTTAGGAAGCTATAAAAATGTTGTGATACATGGAAATATGTTATTAACTTGAGAAATTTTTGTTCTATTTTAAAAAGAATAGGTTTAGGATGTAATAAAAATGAGGACAACTTATAGTTTTATGTCTTAAAGAAAATAAAAGTTATAAAGATTCAACACATCAGATATCAATATAGGAATCTTCTAACTTAAAGAAATATCTAAGTCCTTATATGCTCTGAGCTGTACAATATATGTAAAAAGTACATGTGAGCTATGTAGAAATGAAAGAAATGTCATCTTCTGAATACTTGCTTCATAACTTGTAAATAACTCTTATTTTTAAAATACAATTGTCCTCTTGGAGGTTTACTGCTGAATAAGCTCATACTTTCTAATTCTTTCTGAACGATGCTGGCTGATTCAACTCTGCTATTCTGGCTCAAAACTCCTGTCTAAGTTGACAGATTCAAGATGGCTTCTCTTGGCTTTTCCTGAATTGATCTGCTAGGAAAAACTACCTCTCAACTCCATGAACCAAACTGTTTTGAACTTAACTGCTCTGAACATCAATGAACTGAACTTAGCTGAACCCCACTGCATTGCCTGAGCTCAACTCAACTGCACTCACTGAATTGTACTCACTGAATTACACTCCATTCCTGACTCACTCTGTACTGTTCATAAGTATCCTCTTTTTCCTTTCTCTTCTCATAAGAGTTGGGCATATCCTATATCTGACTCATTCTGATATTTTTGTCACCCCCTATATTAGACATCACTTTCTAACATAGCTGCTTCCTTCTGCAAACTAACTTTACCATTATTGTTTTGGAATGAAGGTGTGCACTAAGGGTGTGCTTGTATACAAGCCAGATCATACTGTAATCCAGGTCATGTGCACATCCCTGCCAGATATTTTTTTTTTTGGATATGATTCCTTGCGAGAGAAGTTTTGCAGCTGAATTAATATTCCTGTACAAGAACTGGTCCATAAAATATAAGCAATGCTAGGCATTCATTTACTTCCTTCTGTCATCTTAATAAAAACAGATCTTGAAATTGTATTTGTTACATAGTAATAACTAATAATATTAGCTCATGTATCTCTTCACAATTTTAAGGAATTAGTGATTTTTTTCACAGAAAGAATAAAAGATTCAAATTAAGGAAGCATTTATGCTTTTTATAAGAATATAGATATATTTGAAATAGTAAGGATTGATATTTAGGTAATCATTATTTTAAATCTTATTTTTATTTTATGTGTGAGCTTTTTCCATGTGTATATATGGGAAACACTTAAATCCAGTACCTACAGAAACAAGAAAGAATCAGCAGATCCCCTGGCACTGGAGATGCAGATGAATGTGAGCTGTTATGTGGGTATTAAAAACTGAACTTGAAGAGGAATGATCCTCTTCAAGAGCTTGTTCTGTTAAGCACTGAGTATTTCTCCAGGCCTTAATTTTACATTTTTAAGTTCCATAAATTATAGCTACTAGTAAAATAAGAAAAGAATGTATCAATTTACTTAAAAATGTTTTGATTACTACATATGTGATACTTTTGTAGAACTTAACTAGAGTATTTACTTATTTTTTATTACATGTCAAAGAAACATGCTATGTCATTTTCAGGAAAAATTAGGCCAGAACATGTTAATATATATATATATATTCCTTCCTTGGTTCTCTTGTATCAATAATCCCTAAACATTAATAAAATTAATCTTAAGTGAACTAGAATGCTTAAGATTTAGGAATATGTTCCTTTCAAGGGCATTGCTAAGTGTTTAACCCATGGATCATGGACTGTATTGGATTTATCTGAGAAAAAACCTTAAAGAAATATTTTACTGCACATCAATTTCAGTTGAACTTTATGATTCAATGGACTTTCTAAAAAAAATCTAGCCTCCACATATTCAATTTTCTTACCTCCAGGTATTCACTCAAGAGGAATAAAAACACATATGTTTCAAAACATAATGCTCTTGGATAGTGACAACATTTTTATTCACAATATCCCACATGGGAAGCCACCCAAAATGTTCATCAAGAAACTGGATAAACATTTTCTAATTTATTCAGGCAAATCAAATCACTCAGCCTCATAAACAGAATCAGCTGCTTATTCATAGTCATAAAATTTGGAAGGATCTCAAAAATGATATTCTGAGTTAAAATGAAAACATCAAAGTGTAAATTAGAACTCATTTCACTTTATGGCATTCAACATGTTGCCAAATTGACAAGTTAATAGATATTTAAACACAAAGGCTCTGGATGATGAAGAATTGTAGGTATTCAGTGACCATGTAAGGGAGACATTTCTGTGCTATGAATATTGATGGTACATTATTAGATTTGTTAGGTACTGTAGAGGAGATTGATTTTAAAGGTAAACCAGGCACATACTGAGGGTTGGCATATTTTAACATCTTTATATGTTGTTGATGTAAGCAGATGTAAACTATGATTATCAAGTATTATGAAGAAAGACATTTCATTTATACCTCCCACCCCAAGTATTCATACATTTTATGAATAGACCAATCCAGAAGTCAACATGATTTTTGGTTGTTGAGTTTTAAGAAATATCTTGAGATTTTATCTTTATCATCATTGGTTAGATTTGGGGTTATACAACAGCATTTGCAGTTATTGAGATGCTGCAGTGCTCCAGGATCTGTCTCATTCTTTATCAAGAAAATATTCAGGGAGGATGGAATTCTTTACAGATGATGCAGCTCAATTTCTCAGTTTCCAACTGTAGGTGATAAATCAGGAAAAAAATCTGTATGTCTTTACTTTATCATGAATCTGTCTCTTCCTTGTCCTGCTGTGGATTTCACTCTATTCAGATTTTTTTAGTAGGATTCCTGCTTACATGAATTTTGAAAACCCTGAAGAAATGTTTGTTCTAAGGTTGAAGATAAGCACCAAATCATTGACTTGATGACAGGAATGGCAAAGAATAATTAAATAAATGCAATATAGAGTTGCTAGTGGAAAGGAAAATAGAATGAAATCCATATTAACTTCACAATTTGAAAGAAAGGAAAGTTTCAAACTACAAAATTGAAAAAGAAAGAGTAAACAATGCTAAGTTACTAGGAAAGTTCATGAGAATCACTAAATTACACTGTTTCTTTTTAATACCTGCTACAAAGTAAAAGAGTCAAGTCACTGGTACTTCCTACAGGCCTGTATATCTCAAGCTGGCAGGCTTCACTCACATTTTTATTTCATTTGAGAGTCTTCTAAGCAAAACTTCTCTCTCTTGTGGAGTTCATTCTCTTTCATATGGTAGAGAAAATAAGCAGTTTCTGTTGGATTCAGCCCTCCAAATCTGAATAAAACTGGCATGTTTAATGACTCATCAAGAAATGATAGTATGTCTCTTCAAAGACCTCAGCAGTAGTGAAAAGAATGCTGTACTCAAGTGAGAAACCTTTTACCAATATCAAATCTTTATCAAATTACACTTGTCAAGACAATGGTTTGTAAATATTATTCATGAATTAACATAACATAAAGCTTTTATTTTTATTATACACTAACATTGCATTGTAATTTTGAAATAAGTTGAAGGTAGCAATCAAGGACTTTTTGTAATAGATAATATTTTTATTCCTGATGCTATAATACAAATGATCAGTAATAGGACTCTATTTTTACTTTAGCAACTATCCACTGAAAAAAATGAATGTGTTTCTTTGAGGCTCTAGTTAAATGGGGTGCTTAGGGATATATTTCTACTAATTAACAATATATCAATATTAAATGCATATATTTATCTCATATTTTCCTATATTTTGTCATAATATTTTATGACAATACTCACTGTCTTTTGTTTTATAAATATCCTCAATCATGTGACCCTCATGTGTTCACTAACATCTATGAGCTGTTATATTCTATGGATTCTCTAAGACTCCCTGTTGAATGTGTGTTTTGGTGCTTCCATGGATGTTACTTGGAGAAGACACATTTAAATCAAGAGGTCTTTCATTTAGATATCTGTACTTCTATTCAAAAGTATTCTGCACTCTACTCTTCAGCAGTAGTGAACAAGGCTGTTAGCATTCTAGACACTGAGTACGAAAAAGGATGGTATATGTTACTAATATTTTGATTACTGTTTTTACGGAATCCCTTTCAGAGCCCAGGATTTTCTCTTATTAGGTACTACAAAATTGAGCATTAAGTACTCATTAGGCTTTTTATCTGTGTTTTCTTAAAGAAAAAATTCTAACATTTTTGAGTCCCTTTGCCAGTTTGTAATCAATACCGTTAAAAATGTTTAGCAACTTTTACTAATTATATTGAGTGATAGCAATTATATGCTTCTGAATTTATATAATTTCCTTTCAGTTACAACTAATAATATCTTCTCTAAGTCTGTTGTGTTGACCTAGTCAATATACTGATGCCTTTGCTTTTAATTCGTGCTAATGAATTCATTATACAGTGAAAATATTATATCTAAAAGACCACATTTCCTGACACTTCCTCTTATCGTCTAGCTTTTAAAACTTTTCTGCTCCTTCTTATGAAGCATTTTTTATGCCTTTGCAATGGGTGATGCAGATGTCTGATTCATGGTTCACTACTCAATAATCACTTTTACACTAATCACTTAGCACTTAGATTAGTTGTGGTTGTTTTGAATTACCACCTATCACTTCAAAGAAAAGTTTCTCTCTCTAAGACTGGGTATAGCACTAGTCTATAGTTATAACCTAAATATTTGAAAGACAGTCTGGATTTATGTCTATTTGGCAAAAGTAGTAGATTCCCCCACTAAGGACTGTAATATCTCCAGCTGTAGACTTTAACTAAGTTTATAGTAACAGCCTTATATTCATTCAAAAGAACCAGCCTCAAATTTAAGCAGAAAGTTGGTGGTTAACCTCAAAACAATTTCTTGTCTTATGAGTTAGTACTGCATCATGCACAATTCATGGCTGAGTAAGACTTTTGATGTCTTTTCTACTCCTGAAATCTACATAGCACCTTCTGAAAACTAGACAGCAAAGACAAAGTTTCTAGTTCTTTTTTCAGCTTGATTTTCTGTGTCCCACATCTGATATTTATGGTGTTTTCAGCATTGGGGATTAACAATCTAAATTCTGCTGGATAATCAAGAACAATAGCACTATCCTGGAATGTTCTGGGGGCTTGGCACCTCGCTGAAATATATGTAATAAGGAAATGTACTGTGATCTCTAGGCAACTACTCTATTTTGAACACAGGTCCCTGCACATTTATAACTTTGCACCAAGTTGTGGAATGAAGATGCCTGCACATTAGAACCCCTGATGCCCACCCAGCTCCCTAGTCCCTGAAAAAATAAAAAACAGACAAGGCGTGTGCAGGAAATCAGGGCCACCTCCCATAGCAACAGCCAATCAGGCAAAACCTGTTTTTTATGGGGGACCAAATGGCTTTAAGTGATTTAACAGTCATAAAGACATCCCTGATGCCATTTGTAACTGTCCCCTCTTGTTTGCACCAGAGAAACAAGTTTGAAATACTAACCAGTCCAGATACTACTTATGTGGAAACTTATTGAATGTGTGATGTACCCTATACAAACTTTGTCTCCCCTGAACTCTTGGCTCTCATTTCAAGTCTACTGTGTTGAAGATGGTGAGAGAACCTGCTGGAGCTTGTAATTAAAGACCTTATGTGAATTGCATCAGAATTGGCTCATTTGGGGTATCTGAGATCTGAGAATAATAGTACCACTTCAGACAATGGAATTTGTTTACTGAACAATGGCTTCTAGAAAAATGTAATGTTTCATCAGTGTACATTATCCACTCATACAAAAAAAAAAGAAAGAAAGAAAATATCTTTATACCTTTAATTCACAGTTTTCATTTTCTCTTGGAAACTTGACTGAATATAAACTTAGAGCTTCATAACGTGTTTTTCTTCCATTTAGTTTTAAAGCTATTATTTATTTCTTTACTTATAAGGTTTTGTCCTGTTGGAATAAACCATTTTCATATTGGCTTCTTTTACTTATAGTAATTATTTAAGCTTCCCACCATGGCTTGATAGTACACTCATTTTCATGACTAAACATTGTTTCCATACATGGATATACTTTTTCTTTTAGGAATATTGTCAGAATATAATTGTCATTCCCTTTAATTCACCAATTGAAAGAGTAAAGAGCAAATGGTTTTGTCATATCCTGTCTTGATAAATATTTAGGTGTGGGGAGCCGTGAAGCTGGAGAGGCATTCGCCATGGCGGGATGGCACCTACTTCCACTGTTAACTCCTAGTGGACAACTGTTTGTGCATGTGCGTGGAGTGAAAAGGATGCCATGTCACGACCCATCCCGGGGCATTACATAGGGTAATGAGCGGACAGCCAATCATGGGCAGACATGCCACGCTGTGGGCAGATACGCCGCACTGTGGTGTATATAAGCAGTGCGGATTTTGGGCTGGACCCTTTTTCCTTATGGATGGAGACAATAAAACGTTGCTGCAGAAGGAACCTAGTGTGTCCGTGTGTCTTCTTGCTGGCGAGACGACTGCGCGGGCTACAGCTGGTGCCGAGAAACCCGGGAGGCTGGGAGAACTTTACAACAGCTGGTAGGTTTCAGAACTGCAGGACAGAGTGAGCTCTGAGAGGCATGCTG
>NC_045030.1:116433789-116435141 GCF_008632895.1 Mastomys coucha
TGGCACCTACTTCCACTGTTAACTCCTAGTGGACAACTGTTTGCGCATGTGCATGGAGTGAAAAGGACACCATGTCATGACCCATCCCGGGGCGTTATGTAGGGTAATGAGCGGACAGCCAACCATGGGCAGACACGCCACGCTGTGGGCAGATACACCGCACTGTGGTGTATATAAGCAGTGCGGATTTTGGGCTCGACCCTTTTTCCTTATGGATGGGGACAATAAAACGTTGCTGCAGAAGGAACCTAGTGTGTCCGTGTGTCTTCTTGCTGGCGAGACGACTGCGCAGGCTACATTTAGTGGGAAAGGAAATTTTATATACCATTGGTAGGAATATAAATTATTACAGATACTACAAAATCAGTGTGAAGGCTCCTAATGAAAACTATAAATTTCATTTGATCTAACTATACTACTCTTACGTGTGGCCCTTGCTCAGCATTTCAGTAGTATTACAGCCATAGGAGTCTGAAATATCTAGTCATATCATATTTACATTCATGAGAAGAACAAGAATTCATGCATACTTTCTTGGGCATGCTATATATTTAATGACACACTGTTCATTATACTCAAGCTGCAGATTCAAGGTAGATACCATCAATGATTAATAGATGAAGAAAATGTGATATGTATATATCATGGAGAATTAATGAAGAAAATATGGTATGCTGGCTACCAGTCTCACAGCTGTTGCAGTACATTGAGCTCCATAGAGACAGTGCCAGGGCAAGTGAGATCCGGATAGGCACTGGGCAACTAAATATGGGTAAAGGAGATCCCAAGAAGCTGAGAGGCATAATCTCCTTTTATGCATTCTTTGTGCAAACCTGCTGGGAGGAGCACAAGAAGAAGCACCAGGATGTTTCTATCAATTTCTCAGAGTTCATTAAAAAATGGGGTATAGAGCTAAACAAAGAATTCTCAATTGATGAACACCGAATGGCTGAGAAGCACCTAAAGAAATGTTCAACATCCTTAGTCATCAGGGAAATGATAATCAAACAACTCTGAGATTCCACCTCACACCAGTCAAAATGGCTAGGATAAAAAAACTCAGGTGACAGCAGTTGATGGAGAGGTTGTGGAGAAAGAGGAACACACCTTCATTGCAGGTGGAATTGCAAGGTGTTACAACCTCTCTGGAAATCAGTTTGGCGGTTCCTCCAGAAATTGGACATAGTTCTACCGGAGGACACAGCTATACCACTCCTAGGCATATATCCAGAAGATGCTCCAACATGTAATAAGGACAAATGCTCCACTACGTTCATAGCAACCTTATTTATAATACCCAGAAACTGGAAACAACCCAGATGTCCCTCAACAGAGGAGTGGATACAGAAATT
>NC_045030.1:116436528-116444340 GCF_008632895.1 Mastomys coucha
TTGTTGATGTTGCAAAGAAACTAGGAAAGATATGCAACAACACTGTAGCAGATGACAAGCAGTCGTAGGAGAAGAAAGCTGCCAAGCTGAAGGAGAAGCACAGGAATGCTATTGCTATCTACAAAACTAAAGGAAACTTTATGCATATATATATATATATATGTGTGTATATATATATATATACACACATATATATATATATGCAAGGTAGTCTAGGTTTTGTTTTGTTTCATTTTTCTTTTGGTTTTGTTTTCTGGATTTTTTTTTCTTTCTTTCCATCTTCAGTTGTCTCTGATGCAGCTTATGTGAAGATAATTGTTGTTTTGTTAACTGAATACCATTCTGTCATTAAGAAAAAGAGTGGATGTTTTGTTGACATTCTTAATGCTTCTAAGTAAATATACATTTTATTAGTATTGTTGACCTTTTCATAGGTCTGAAAGTTTTCTTCTCAAGGGGAAGCTCCTGTTTTGCTTTTGTCCATTTTGGTTCACATAGATTATTACAGGGTTTAACTTTTCAAATCATTAGGTGGAAAAAATGCTTTTGTTCACATACCCTGACCATTGTGGTAGTGGTAACATTTTCATCCACAGTTGAATAATCTTCAAAGTTGTAATCAGGTGGATAAGAGATATTATATATCCTACTTGGCAAAGCAAGGGGTGTTCAACTCTGTCACACCATGGGGTTATTAGAATCAAGAAATCTGAAAGTCTGTCCTTGAAGGACTAATAGAAAAGTATCTTCTAATCTTTACATGAGGACTCTCCTTTAACTGCCATTAGAGTGTAATGAAAATTATATTTTGCTCTTCTCCCTACTAAATAAAACCTGAGAATAAATCTCCAAAAACTGCCATTACTGTGTAATGAAAGTTATATTTGGCAGTTTTCCCTACTAAAGAAAACCTGAGAATGTATCTCCAAAAACATGAGCTTAAAAGAGAAGACTGCCTTACTACTTGTTGACTTTGCTATTACCAGCAAAGGCTATCATGAGAATGCTGGCTATAATGCCTTTGCCCTTCTATCTAAATATGGATAGCTCAAGAAACTTAACTAGTTAAGGGTATTTTTATTTAGTTGAGCCAGATTTTAAAATTATGCCACATTTACAATGAAGGGTATATTTTCCTATATTGTGGTTTGTCCCTTTATAAATCAGATAAAAGAAAAGAGGATAAACTTTGTATATTAGTATCAGTTGTTTAACTCATTTGCTTTGTATTTATAAAATACAAACTCATTCATTAATCATGTTTAATCTGCTTATTTTAGGGAACAATTTGGCAACTTGGTGGGGTTTGAGATTATCTTTCTCTTAAAGTTCCAGTGCTTTAAAATAGCATTCTTGTAATTTTACACATTTTTGTTATGAAGTGCTGTTATATAATTTTGACTTGGTTTCTTTATATTTGCATTTTTATGTAATTTGAGGAGTAGTACTGAACATGAATCCTGGATGATACTAATAAACTAATGATTATAGAGGTTTTTAAAAAAGAAAATTATATATATATATATATATATATATATATATATATATATATATATGGAGAGTAGGGAGCCATATAAAAGAATAATTTTCATTATTTGCAGAGAAAATTGAGTTGGCTGGAGTTAATCATGTTAGGAGAAAAAAGCTATACTAAAACATTATAGGTACCTGCTTATCCTCAAATATGTACTTAGAAAACAGAAAATAAAGAGAAGATAAGGATGACTGTTAATCAATAGCACAAGATGGAAGAGTATTTAGATGTTGAATATAAATTAAATATTTTATGCATGCAGAAAATGTCATAACAAAACATTTATTTATATAATTAATTTATGTTAACTATGAAACAATAAATAGAATCACTCACAATCACTTCTGCACAGAACTAGATATAATATTGAGATAGATTTAATTAGTAGATGTTCAGAAAAAGGATTTTCTTTGTGATATAAGCATAGAGAAGAAATAAGTTTTTCTACTGTAGAAATGTTCTGAAGTCATATGTAGGTTCTTTCCCTCAAAGAAATACAAGCTTTAAAACACTTAAAGTTGCTCAAAGTACATTTTCAGCACTAAAGAGGGAGTAACCACTATTGTGCCTCAGGTAAATGAATAAGAAAAAAATACTGCCAAAGGAAATGCACTCAATTTACTCTCATTCCAAATGATTAAAATCTTCTAAAACTTCTGAAGAGATTCACTGAAAAAGCCTAATCTCTCAGATTCTCTAACATAGGTCCTGCCTAAACATAACTCTAAACCAAAACTAACAAATAAAAAAGTGTTCATACCCTAGAACCATAGTAATAAGTATTAAATTACAAGAGACTGAATTTTTTCTTCTAATTGTTTTTTTATGTTTGTTTTACTAAGCATTCCTATTGTTCTGATGAAACACTATGAATTTCAAATAACAACTTGTAGAGGAAAGGTTTTAGGAAAGCCCATTAAGGAAAGCCAAGACCAGTCCTCAAACAAGGCAGAGACTGTAGGCAAGAGCTGATGCAGAGGCCATGGAGGAGGGATGATTACAGTTTGTTCATCATGGCTTCCTCAGCCTTCTTTCTTAAAGTGCTCAGGGTCATCATCCCAGTGTAGCCCTACCTAAAATATGCTGGTACTCCCACATCAATCACTAATTTAAAAAATACCCTACAAGCTTGCTGATATCCTGACCCTATAGTATCATTTTCTCAGTTGACTTACCTTGTCTCAAATGATTCCAAATTATGCCAAACTGGCATAACATTAGCCAGCATAGTCTTGTCCTTCTATTCCAATTTATCAATAATTTTTTCAGATATTATAAAATTATTTTCAACATGAAATTTTCTTTAACTGCTTAGGCTACTTTGTTATTGATGTCTGTAATATGCTGGACATTAAATCTCATACTAAGATGGATTCCTATGTATTTGTATTCCTTTTTCCATTTATTTATGCACTATCTTCAAAAACAAATAATTCTTTTATTCTTAGAAATCAATAGACATGCAAAACTTGTCTTGAGCATTTTATTTTTGCCTTAACATCTTAAGTTTTGAGATTATACCTGTGTACTCTCATAACAGTATGTCATGTTTGTCTGTGTGATACAGCTTCTAGACTTTATTATTTTGTTTTGTTTTGTTTTATTTTGTTTTGTGGCATTAGGTGTACAACCTAAGATATATCCTACATACAAAAAACAATCATACAACCATTAAACCAACTACCTAGCTTACACTACATTTCTGAAATGATAAATTATAGGAATTTGTCCAAGGCCAGATGAACTCTATTTCATTATTTGATTTATTTTCTTTTGTGGAAATCCTTTTTAGTGGAATCTTGCTAAAATTCCGAGTCAGTTTTTGAGGTCTAGGGTTCAGGGATCCTCCAGTCTCATTCTTCCCAATAGTTGAGAATATAGTGAACAGTGTGTGTGTGTGTGTGTGTGTGTGTGTGTGTCTGTGTGTGTGCACGTGTGTGTGTGCCTTAGTAGAAAGTGACAATTTCTACATGTAGAAAAAATAACATAGTGTTTTAGGGATGTGATCACTTGGAGTACCTGTGGCACCTGATTCAGCACCATATGTTATTATAACTGCATGCAAGGGATGAGGTTTGATAAATGCTTTAAATAACCAAGTATTTCTGTAAAGTCACATAAAGAAGAGATCAAAAGTTGTGTGTTACCTCATTGCTTACAAGCAACACCACATCTTCTAAGACCCCAATTATAGCAAACATTTTTATATCCATATAATCCTCCCAATTTTGATTAAATCACCATATCATCTAAAAACATTGCCATTGCACAAAGCTGTGTACTATTTTATTTCCATCTCCACTTGGAGCTTATTCATTCCTTTGTAATTATCAGAGCAAACATTACATATGGATTTAGTAAATCCTCAATGATAGACAGAACCAATCAAATACAAATACCTGATTAAGTGGGATGCTGACAGAAATATGGGCTGGAAAAATATAATAACTACAGGTGCTCCAATAAGATAACATGGATATATGGTTCTGAGAATTCAAAGAAAATTAGGACACACATACATATTAAATAAGAAAATACATAGATACAGTATATGAAATACAGTTGACTTAATTTTGGTCTTTGGTATATTGAATCAAATAAACTATTCATAAATTAGCATCAAATAGATAAAATTTTAATGGGACATTAGTTTTTAAAAACTTTTCTAAAATTATAAAAATATCATATGAATATGGAAAAAAGACAAAGCACTCTTTTTAAATACTCTAAGTCATTGAGAACACAAATTATTATGATTACTATTAGGTATTATTATTCAAATTATATCTTAAAGTTAATATTAAAATAAAAAAATAGTGTTTGTCATGTACAAGGACATTATGAAAAGTCTCAAGACCAACTTCAAAATCAAGGAGGAATAAACAAACTTAAAGTCAAATACTACCAAATTGAATTACGAAAGAAAATTCATTCAAATTCAGATAAATACTTCTTCCAAATCACCATCAAAAGTGGTTGAAATGCTGCTGAGTCCAGTCCTTCTAGTCATTTACTTATTTGGATACAAATACTACTGAAATAATATACAATTTTGTTTTAAATATCTATTAATCTAAAAATTATACTGAAACTAAACATTATTATTTCAGTCACAGAGTTAAATACTTAATTATAAGGGGATTTGATTTATTTCTGAGTTTAAATATGTCAAGTAATTTATTGGAATGCAACTAAAGCCATGGTTATATTGGAACTTATACTAATAAACACATATTAAATCTGTACACACATACCAAATAAATAATGTAACCAATGTATATGTCAAATAAATAATCTTTTAAAAGGCAGAAGGAAAGTTAATATTAAACTTCAAATTCTATCTGATTTCTGATATTTATAAAATGAAGTGAATGGGATTTTTAATTTAAATACAAAAATTTAAGGTAGTATTTTCCCCATATTGAATTTACACTGACTTAGTTTGAAAATATATGTCACAAATAATAAGATGTGATCTTTTTTAAAAACGCAATTGCTAAGAATCAGCTGTTATTCAAACAATAGAAAAGTACCAACATATTTGGTCTAAGATGATCAGGAAGAACTCCCAATCCAGAGAGACAAGGCTTCATATGTCCATATTTCAAAGGCTAGATTCATTGATATGATACCAATGCTATATTTTATATTCATGCAAAGATTCCAAATACTTTTATTTTCTTCTGGAAGTTGTAAGTTGTCTACTCTTCTCATTACTCACCTTTTCAGAACAATATAACACAAAGGGCATTATATGTTTTGTCTATCATTTTAGAACCCTTGCCAATCCAAAGTAAACCAAACCTTTCAAATCTTTAGAAGCTTATAAAATTTGGGTAATTCTATTCAGTTCCAAAAGGCAATAAACAAATTTATTCTCCAGAGAGATTAACCTAAAACTTCATTTATTTTGTGGCATTCTACTCCTCTTATATGTCTTTGTTTTATTTAGATTTTTTTAAAGGTTTTATTTTTATTCTGTGTGTGTTTGTGTTTGTGTTGGGGGCAGTTGTTTCTCTGAGTTTATGGCATACATGTACCGGTGTTTACATAGAAAAAAGAGAGTCAGATATTCTGGAGCTGGAGTTACAGAAAAATATAAGCTACTCCTCTGTGGAAGGACATCTGGGTTGTTTCTAGCTTCTGGCTATTAAAAATAAGGCTGCTATGAACATAGTAGAGCATGTGTCCTTGTTTTAGGTAGGAGTATCTTCTGGGTATATTCCCAGGAGTGGTATAGCTGGGTCCTCTGGTAGTACTATGACCAATGTTTTGAGGAACTGCCAGATTGATTTCCAGAGTGGTTGTACAAGCTTGCAATCCCACAAGCAAAGGAGTAGTGTTCCTCTTTCTCCACATCCTCACCAATATCTGCTGTTACCTGCATTTTTTATCTTAGCCATTATGAATGGTGGGAGGTAGAATCTCAGGGTTGTTTTGATGAATAAAGATGTTGAGCACATTTTTAAGTGCTTCTCATCCATTAAATATTCTTCAGTTGAGAATTTTTTGTTTATTTCTGTACCCCATTTTTAACAGGGTTATTCGATTCTCTGGAGTCTAACTTTATGAGTTCTTTGTATATATTGGATATTAGACCTCTGTCAGATGTAGGGTTGAATGATCTTTTCCCAATCTGTTGGTTGGTGTTTATTCCTATTGAGAGTGTCCTTTGCCATATAGAAGCATTGGAATTTTATGAGTTCCCATTTTTCTATTGTTGATGTTAGGTCATAAGCCATAGGTGTTCTACTCAGTAAATTTTCTCCTATGCCAATGTGTTCGAGACTCTTCCCCACTTTCTCCTCTATTAGTTTCAGTGTATCTGGTTTTATCTGGAGGTCTGTGATCCACTAGGACTTGAGCTTTTTACAAAAAGGTAAGAATGGATTAATTTGCATTTTTCTACATGCCGGCCTTCAGTTGAAACAGAACCATTTGTTGTAAATGCTTTTTCCACTGGATCGTTTTAGATTCTTTATCAAAGATCAAGTGAAGAAAGGTATGTGGGTCCATTTCTGGGTCTTCAGTTCTATTCCATTGATTTTTCTGCCTTTCTCTGTATGAATACCACACAGGTTTTATCACTATTGCTTTGTAATGCAGCTTAATGTTAGGGGTGGTGATTCCTCCAGAAGTTATTTTATTTGAGAATAGTTTTTGCAGTCCTGAGGTTTTTGTTATTCCAAATGCATTTGCAAATTTTTCTTTTTAACTCTATGAAGAGTTGACTTGAAATTTTGATGGGGATTGCACTGAATCTGTAGATTGCTTTCAGCAAGATGGCCATTTTTACTATATTAATCATGCCAATCCATGAGAATGAGAGTTCTTTCCATCTACTGAGATCTTCTTTGATTCCTTTCTTCAGAGACTTGAAGTTCTTGTCATACAGATCTTTCACTTGCTCGATTTGATTCACACCAAGGTATTTTATATTATTTGTGACTATTGTGAAAGGTGTTGTTACCATAATTTATTTTTCAGCCTGTTTATCCTTTGAATAGAGAAAGGCTATTGATTTGTTTAAGTTAATTTTATATCCAGCCACTTGCTGAAGTTGTTTATCAGGTTTAGGTGTTCTCTGGTGGAATTTTGAGGGGTCACTTAAGTATTATCATATCATCTGCAAATAGTGATATTTTGACTTCTTCCTTTCCAATTTGTATCTATTTGACATCCTTTTTTGTCTAATTGCTCTAGCTAGAATTTCAAGGGCTATATGGAATAGATAGGGAGAGAGTAGGCAGCCATGTCTAGTTGCTTATTTTTGTGGGATTACTTCAAGTTTCTCACCATTTAGTTTGATGTTGGCTACTGGTTTGCTGTATAGTGTTTTTACTCTGTTTAGGTATAAACAGTGAATTCCTGATCTCTCCAATACTTTTAACATGAATGGGTTTTGTATTTTCTCAAATGCTTTTTCAGCACCTAGTGAGAAGATCATGGTTTTTCTTTGAGTTTGTTTATAATGGATTACTTTAGTTGATTTCCATATATTGAACCAACCCTGCATTCCTGGGATGAATCCCACTTGATCATAGTGAATAATCACTTTGATGTGTTCTTGGATTCAGTTTGAGAATTTAATTGAGTATTTTTGCATTAATTTCTGTAAGGGAATTTGGTCTGAAATTCTCTTTCTTTTTATGGTTTAGGTATCAGTATAACTGTGGCTTCATAGAACATACAGGCTAGGGTTCCTTCAGTTTCTATTTTGTAAAATAGTTCAGAGTATTACTATTAGGTTTTCTTTGAAGGACTGATAGAATTCTTCA
>NC_045030.1:116444350-116448210 GCF_008632895.1 Mastomys coucha
GGATATGGGACAATTTAGAAGGTTTATCTGATCCTGATTTAACTTTGACACCTGGTATCTGTCTAGAAATTTTTCCATTTCATCCAGATTTTCCAATTTTGTTGAATATATCTTTTGTAGTAGGATCTGGTGATTTTGTTTTTAATTTCCTTGTTTTCCATTGTTATATCTCCATTTTGTTTCTGATTTTATTAATTTTGAAACTGTCTCTATGCCCTCTGCATAGTCTGGCAAAAGGTTTATCTGTCTTGTTGATTTTCTCAAAGAATCAGCTCCTTGTTTTGTTGATTCTTTTTGTTTCTACTTGGTTGATTTTAGCCCTGAGTTTGATTATTTCCCACCATCTACTCTTGTGTATGTTTGGTTCTTTTTGTTCTAGACCTTTAAGATATGCTGTCAAGCTGCTAGTGTATGCTTTCTCTATTTTCTCAATGGGGGCACTTAGATCTATGAGTTTTTCTCTTAATACTGCTTTCATTGTGTTCCATAAGATTTGGTAAGATGTGCCTTTGTTTTCATTAAATTCTAAAAATTTTTTAATTTATTGATTTATTTACTTATTGACCAAGTTATCATTGAGTAGAGCATTGTTCAGCTTTGTATGTTCTTTTGTTTTAGGATGAAATGTTCTAAAAATATGCCTTTGGTACATATCTTCCATATCTTCCGTTAGTTTCGCAATGTCTCTGTTAATTTCCCTTTCCTTGATCTGTCTATTGCTAAGAGTGGTGTGTTGAAGTCTCCTACTATTATTTTGTGAGGTTCAGTGTGTACTTTGAACTTTAGTACATTTTTCTTTTATGAATGTGAGACCCTTGCATTTGGAGCATATATGTTCAGAATTGAGAGTTTATCCTGGTAGATTTTTCCTTTGATGTATATGAAGTGTCCTTCCTTAATTTTTTGATAACTTTAGGTTGGAAATAGATTTTATTCAATATTAGAATGGCTACTGCAGCTTGTTTCTTGGGACCATTTACTTGGAAAATTGTTTAACAGGTTTTTACTATGAAGTAGTGTCATTCTTTGTCACTGAGGTGTGTTTAGTGTATACAGCAAAATGCTGGGTCCTATTTACATATCCAGTCACTAGTCTGTGTCTTGTTATTGTAGAATTGAATGTTAAGATATATTAAGGAGTAGTAACTTTTGCTTCCTGTTATTTTTGAGGTTATTTTTATTTTTGTGTGGCTATCTTCTTTTGGGTTTGTTGAAACAAGATTTCTTTCTTACTTTTTCTAAAATATTGCTTCCCTCCTTGTGTTGACTTTTTTCATCTCTTATCCTTTGAAGGGCTTGATTTGTGGGAACATATTGTGTATATTTTTTTGTCATGGTTTATCTTTGTTTCTCCATCTATGGTAATTGAGAGTTTTACTGGGTATAGTAGCCTGGGCTGGCATTTGTGTTCTCTTAGGGTCCATATGACATCAGCCCAAAATGCTCTAGCATTAATAGTCTCTGGTGAGAATTCTGGTGTGATTCTGATAGGTCTGCCTTTATAAGTTACTTGGCTTTTTCCCTTACTGCTTTTAATATTAATTTTTTGTTTTGTTCATTTAGTGTTTTGACTATGATGTGGCAGGAGGAATTTCTTTTCTGGTCTAGCATATTTATGGGAATCTCTTTCTTTGGGTTAGGAAAGTTTTCTTCTATAATTTTGTTGAAGATGTTTACTTGACATTTAAGTTGAGTATCTTCATTCTCTTCTATGCCTATTATTCTTAGGTTTGGTCTTCTCATTGTGTCCTGAATTTTCTGGATGTTTTGGGTTAGGAGCTTTTTGCATTTTGCATTTTCTTTGACTGTTGTGTCAGTGTTTTCTATGGTATATTGTGTACCTGTGATTGTCTCTTCTGTCTCTTTTATTCTGTTGGTGATGCTTGCATCTATGATTCCTGATCCCTTTCCTAGTTTTTCTATCTCCAAGATTTTCTCCCTTTGTGATTTCTTTATTTTTTTTTCTACTTCCATTTTTAGAACCTGGATGGTTTTGTTCAATTTCTTTACCTGTTTGGTTGTATTTTCCTGTAATTCCTTAAGGGATTTTTCTGTTTCCTCTTTAAGGGTTTCTACCTGTTTACCTGTGCTCTCTTGTAATACTTTAAGTGATTTTTATGTTTCCTTTTTAAGGAAATCTGTTTCCCTGTGTTCTCCTGTATTTTTTTTAATGGGGTCATTTATGTCCTTCAAGTCCTCTATCATCATCATGACAAGTGATTTTAGATCTGAATCTTGCTTTTTTGGTGTATCCAGGACTTGCTATGGTGGTAGTACTGGATTCTGATGATGTCAAGTAACCTTCATTTCTGTTGCTTATGTTCTTATGTTTCCCTCTCATCTGGTTATCTCTGGTGCTATCTTCTCTCACTGTATCTGACTGGAGCCTGTCCTTCCTGTGATACTGGTTGTGTCAGAACTTCTCAGAGTCCAGCTGTCTCTTTGATCCTGTGATTCTCTGATCCTGTGATCTTGAGATCCTGAGATCCTGGTTGTTTCAGAGCTCCTGGGAGTCGAGCTGAATCTGGGATCCTGAAATCCTGGTGTGACCTAGCTCCTGAGAGCCTGTCATCATATAATCCTGTACGTGTTAAAGCACATGAGAGTTGTGCTTCCTCTGGGTGTTGTGGGACTGGGGTGTTGTGGGAGTGGATGTGCAGCTAGAGCCCAAGGTATGCTTAGGGCAATGGCTCAGACTGGAAAGAACTCTTGCAACTGGCCGGGTTGGGTTTCCTGGATCCCTGGATCCCACTGGTCCCAGTTACTACAGATTTGGCCACAGATGTTGTGGCCCCTTTACCTTTGATCCTGGGCATGTCAGGGCAGCTGGGAGTCGAGCTTCCTTTGGGTTTTGTGGGACTGGGTGTGGATCTAGTGCCCAAGGTCTACTCAGGGCACTGGCTCAGACCAGTAGATATTTTAATTTTCTGACATGATTGTTCTTATCTCTGAATGAAAATGAATGAGCCAGACAATTATTTTAATTCTTACATGGCCTATATTCTCACTACACTCATAAGTTTTTTATGAGACTCAATGTGAATATTTTTGGATTTGCAGGCAGATGGCCTTTTTTCTTAACTACTTATCTGTGCTATATGAATGAACATATTCATAGATAATTCATGAATTGGGGGACTGGCTAAATTCCAGTAAAACTGTCTTTAAAAAAATTGGGCTGGGAGCCAAGTTGGACTGTAGGTGCATTTTTGTCTAACTGTCATTTAGATATTCAGAAAGTTAGTAACAATCATACAAAATTAGCTACTTACGTTTTTCTAACAATGAATGTGAAAATAAGATAGATTAAAAAAAGTATCTCTTTTCTATTCTGTCACTGAATTATCTTGATTATATAGTAGAATAAGGATATATTATTGTTTAGTCTTGAATGTTTTATTTTTACTTTTTTATTATTGTTACACCAGAGACTTCATACTTTATGTTTCTTTTATTATTATTTGCAATGGTAAATTTGGTATTTATGTGTGACTAGGAAGATGATTTGAAAGATAACTCAGCAGTTAAGTACACATTTTGGTCTTCCAGACTACCACACTTTTGTCTACAACACACTTATTTGGCAATTAACAACTAACTGTGACTCTAGCTCTAGGACATATGATGGCCTCCTTTGGACTTGGAACATCTATATAAACATACACACACACATACACACACATACAAACACAGAAAGAGAGAGAGAGAGAGAGAGAGAGGGAGAGAGAGAGAGAGAATGAGTGTCTGTGTGATCAACAAAAATCAGTTAGAATAACTGCTAAACTTCCACAGGTAATTAATTTTCCATTGGTATTTTAATTTCAGAATTTGAAATACTACTGATATGTATAATATTGGAA
>NC_045030.1:116448220-116451391 GCF_008632895.1 Mastomys coucha
GTTATAGTCAGTATCTTTGCATATAACAAGATGATACTGAAAAAGTACAATGGTATTAAGACTATCTCTGTTATCATTAATTTTCACTTTCAATTTGATAATAACTAGAATTTCCTGGGAGTTAATCATGTTAATATACCTGTCTATGATTTTCTTAACTTTAATTGGGGAGGGAATACATACTCTAAATCCAGATGCCATTTCATAATGTGTGCTCTAGAGTAAAAAACAGAGCAGAAAATGAGATGTTATACAATTATGCATTCATCCCATGTAGTCTCCATCTTTACTGAAGATTTAGTATACCTTGTTGCCTCAAACTTTCACCACTGTAACTTCCTGGTAAGAACTGTCTATAACACTGAAGCAGGAATAGAAATAAGCCATTTCCTCTCTAAGGTTTCTGTCATCAGAACACTTTATTATAAAAATAGTAAAATAAACTAAAATAACACCTTGAGTGCTTTTACAATGTGTTAATTTAATGCTACTAATTGGCATTCTATTATGTAAACAAATCATAAACATTAAGGCTTAGTCTAACCATGTATATTGAGGCAGTTTAGATAATGGAAGAGAGAAAAAACTTCTTAATCTCTAATAAGATATTGGTAAATCCTCTGTTTCTAACATAAGTAAATTCATAAACAAGACTAATATATTTATATCACTAAATATGAATTTATTTTGAAATCATAGATGTGTATATGCTTTCAAATAAAGTGAAATAATGAAATTTCATATAAAATAATGTTAATAACTGTCCTTTATTTTATTCAAAAGAATTATTTTATTGATTCTTTACCAACATTGTATCTATGTTTTTTATTTAGAACTGAAAAGAATAAATATTTTTTCATATTTCAAATTTAGAGCAAAACAAAATTTACCACACTACACAACACCCAATCCTTCTATTTTATAGGAAAGGAGATATTCCTGACTTTGGACACCTAGAGCATGGTAGGAGAAAATCACAAGGCATGAGCAGAACACTAGAAGTTAGAACCTGCCAAGTCTGCTGGTTTTGAAAAGACATAACAAAACTATCCAGATGATACAATCTTTCCAGAAGGGGCTCTCTAATCTACTTCTTCTATGTGAGATATATCCCCATCACTTTTTTTGCTGGGAAATTCCATGAGAAACAGATATAGGCTCTCTTGATTTCCACTTATCTTCACCAATCCATACTTCTAGTTTGATAATGCAAAAGAAGCTGGTGTACATCTGATGATTTTCAATGGAAAAGACAGTGTAGAAGAACTGTTTTAAACAGCAGAACTAATAGATCTTTGACAGCTTATCTTTACTTGATTCCCTCAATTTTCTGCTGCAGATCTCCACAATGGAGTTGTAGGTGTTGATCTCTATGTCTCTTTTGGCCATCATGTAACACATTGTATCTTATTCTTGAAGTCACTGGTTCTTCATAATCTGTTTAATCTGGCTGCCCAGGCATAGGTTCTAATCACAGTGAAGCATGATGAAGATGCTAACTTTTTGGATATTGTCACCTATTCAGCCTTCTTATACAAGGTCTCCTTCATGAGCATGCAGAAATTCTCAAACTTTGCCTTAATTTCCTCCATTTTATTTCTTCCTATATCAATCTCCTTTTACCTCTATGCCCTACTTAATCACTGTCAAAATACTTTTTTATTAAATGCTGTGAGTTTTTGAACTGATTACTAGTCTATATTCTCAGTCATTTACAGCACCTCAAAGCTCCTCTTCTGCATATGTTCCATAAGTAGAGTTAGCCTCCTGTTCTTTCCTCTCACCAGTGATGAAGAGAATGGTTCTGTGTCTCCTTTATGTGAGACACATGTTCTGACATCTCATTTCTACACTGACAGATGTAAGAGTGCAGGAACTCAGAGATGCATCACAGAGATGTATCACTTGGAATCTTCTGGGATTTCAAGCTTTAGATTCTTGGAGAATACTTTATAGAATTTTTCTTTGCTCCATGAGCTCCTAAAAAACCTCATAGTAATTCTTCATAGTGTTATTAAGTGTGTCTTTCAAGTTCTTGCTCTGCTGGAACAACTCTTAGGAGGTGTTCAGGGTTAGGTCCTCAGATTGACTTACATCACAGATAAAGTTTAGGTACTTAGGTATCACATCGTCACAACTGCTCATAGTGAATGCATGACAGAATTTAATGTTCTTAAAGATTTTCTAAAATAGGTCTAAAGGAGCTTGAAGAATGATGCCATGAATTCCAACTGAGCTTTTATGGGAAAATGGTTGACCACTATTTTAACTTCTCAACACTATTGTTATTCTTAAAGAATTTGTCATGTTCCTTGATTAATGACATCAAGATTTCTCTTCCAGATGGGCTTGATATTGTTCAATTATTCCTGATCAATGAATTTCTACTTGATCCTTGCCACTGTTATTTCCTCATTTGACTCCACATTTTTAATTTACTAACTCACATCTTCTGATTTCCCAAGTATCTAAGTCTCTGTCTCATCATTACTGACCTCCTCCCATTCTCCAAATAAAGGGTTATGGGAGAGCTTATTATTATGAATGCTTTTCAACCACTTTCTTTTTACTTCTTTCCTATAAGTATCATACCTACTATTCTTTAAGTTGAAATATCACTTTTGTACCCCAGCTAATAGGTTCACCATGGTCTGCTCATATAGTGAAGAGACTGCTAGCTGAAGACTCTCAAACTTGCTGTTCATAATAATTGTCATCGATCATCAAGATCATATTCTCTAAAACAAGATACACAGAATAGAATCAGACACCAAATTGTTCAAACTGTTCAATCATGGAGATGTCTGCTCTAGTCTAGAAAGCACTTGTGAATGCCTTTAGCAATTGCTCCCATTATTTATGAGGTTAACATTGATCCTGCCAATGCCTGTGTCTGTCAAAATAAGTGGGTGCTGCTGAGGTTTGGGTATAATGTCAATTTTCAGCTCATTATCACTGTACAACTTGGAAGGGTTTGTCACCTTTCCACAAAAAAAAATTGTCCAAGACATCAGAACTGTTAAAAATCAAATTCTAAAGGAAAATTTGTATGAATAGAAACAATTAGCTGGGCAATGGTAGCACATGCCTTTAATTTTAGCACTTGGGAGGCAGAGGCAGGCAAGTTTCTTAGTTCGAGGCCAGCCTGATCTACAGAGTGAGTTCCAGGAT
>NC_045030.1:116452227-116457420 GCF_008632895.1 Mastomys coucha
ATGAATATTAAGCTGCACATCTGCTACAAATGTCAGGGGATGGGTCCAACTCCTTTATGCTCTTTCCTCGGTAGTTCACTATATGAAACAGCATGGGCACAGGTTAGTTGACTCTGTAGGTATTCTTATGGTAACCGTGACACTTATGGCTTGCTCAATTCTATCCCACACTCTTCCTTAATTCTCCTTGAGCTCCTTGGGTCCTTTCTCTGACTCTTTCATTGTGTACCCTGCGCTCAGTCCAATGGATGGCTGTGAACCTCTACTTCTGTGTTAGTCCAGCACTGTCAGAGCTTCTCAGGAGACAGCAATGTCAGGCTCCTGTCAGCCAGCACTTGCTGGCATCCACAATAGTGTCTGAATTTGGTGACTGAATATAAGAAGTATTCCAAGGTAGGACAATCTCTGGATTGTCCTTCCTTCAGTCTCTGCTCCACACTTCGTCTCTGTAACTCCTTCCATGTATATTTTCCCCCTTCTAAGAAGTATCAAAGTATCCCAGTTTGGTTTTCCTTCTTCTTGACTTTCTTGTGGTTTGTGGATTGTATCTTGGGTATTCTGATCTTCTGGAATAACTAGTACCCACAGAGCTCACAGGGACTAAACCACCAAAGAGTACACGTGATGGAACTCATGGCTCCAGCTGCATACTTAGCAGAAGATAGTATAGTTGGCAATCAATGGAAGCTGAGGTCCTCAGTTCTCTGTAGGTTCTATGCCTCAGTATAGGGGAATGCCAGGGCCATGATGCAGGAGAGGGTGGGTTGGTGAGCAGGGAGGGAGGAGTAACAGGCTTTTTTTCAGAGGGCAAACACGGAGAGGGGATATCATTTGAAATGTAAATAAAGAAAATAACTAATAAAAAACAAAAAAGACTCCTTGAGCAGTGTCTGAAGGTTAGCAATGAGTTCATCCTTTGTTGGAAGAAGCCTTTCAGGAGACAGTAATGCTAAGGCTGCTGTCTGCAAGCATATCAAAGTATCATTAATAGTGGTTTGTCTCTCCCCCACGAGATGGGTCTCAAGTTGGCCCAGTCATTGTTTGGGCATTGCCTCAGTCTTTATATTTCCTTTATCCCTTGTAGGTAGGACAAATTTTGGGTTGAACTTTTTGTGGGTGGGTTAAAGTCTCCACCATTCCACGGAACTCCTGGTTATAGAAGCTGGCCACTTCTGTCTTTTTATCCACCACTGAGAGTAATCTCAGCTGGGGTCACTCCCATTGACTAACTGTAGCATCCCCATCCCAGGTCTTCACCTAGTTCCAGAGGTACACCCTACTGATTTCCATTTTCAATCTATTCCTTCTACCACCCAGCCTCATAGTCATCTGATAGTCAAAGAAGTACATCTTCTCCCTTTCACTTCCATCTCTCCATTCTCCTCTAATGGCTATTTAGTTTTCCCTTCTGAGTGAGATTCACACATTCTACCTTGGACCCTCTGTATTATCTACTATCTTTAGGTCAGTGTATTGTGGTATGGTTATACTGGACATTACAGCTAATGCTCAATTATAAGTGAGTATATACCATTTGTGTTTTTCTGGGTATGCTTTACATTACTCAGGAAGAAATTCTCAAGTTGCAACTATTAGCCTGAAAATGTCATAATATCTTTGTTTCTAAGAGCTGAATAGTATTCTATTATGTAGATGTACAATGATTACTTTATTCATTCTTCATTTGAGAGACCTCTAAATTGTTTCCAGTTTCTGGTTATTATGAAGAAAGCTGCTATGAGCATCATTGTTCAACTGTCCCTGTGGTATAGTGGGCATGTTTTCAGTATATACCCAGGGGAGATATAGCTGGGTCTTGAGGAGGTAGAACTCTTTCCATTCTTCTGAGGAACCACCAAATTGATTTCTAGAGTAGTTGTAGAAGTTTGCTATCCCACTAGCAATGGAAGATTGTTTCCCTTGTTCCATATCCTGACCAGTATGTGCTGTGAGTTGAGTTTTTGAATTTAGCCATTCAAATGGGTGTAAGATGAATTATTAGAGTCATTTTGATTTGTATTTCCCTGATGAATTAAACATTTTATTAACTGCTTCTGGGAAATTTGAGATTCCTCTGAACAATCCTTGTTTAGCTCAGTACTCCTTTTTTTTTTATATTTTATTTGGGTTGTTGGGGTCTAATAGCTTGAGATTATTATATATTTTAGATATATACCATTGTTGCATATGGGATTGATGAAGATCTTTTCCCAATCAGTAGGTTGCTGTTTTGTGCTATTGATTGTGTCGTTTGTTCTTCTGTTTTGGGAGGTCCCATTTATCAGTTGTAGATCTAAGATCCTGAGCCACTGGAGTTACATTCAGAAAGTTGTCTCCTATACAAACACATTCAAGAGTACTCCCATATCAGAGGATTCTAGGTTGATAGTTAAAAATAACTAGTACAAGGTGCTATTGTTATTTCTTGGCTAGAGGATGTGTGACTATCCAAATATTTCCTATTTTGTACATGGTTCACCTTTTGGATGTCTCTTTTTTTGTATTAGATATTTTCTTTATTTACCTTTCAAATGTTCTCCCCTTTCCTGGTTTCTTCTCTGAAATACCCCTATTTTCTCCTCCCTCCCCCTGCTCTTTACACTTCAATAAATCAATTCAACTCATGAAAATGATAGGGAAAAATAGCCATAATTGTGAGTGTCAGGAACTGCATCAAGAGAAATATGATATAATTTTGTAATAGATATATAAATTCTGTATTAGAAAATATAAAATGTTTTTGTCATTGGTAATACATTAACATATGCAACATAGCCCAATTCCACTAACCCACTGAAGAGTCTCTCATACCCTTATGAAATCTAAATCAATTTTGTCACAGAAACTTATTTGGTCCTATTTTTTAAACTTTATTTAATTAGGATTATAATATAATTACAATATTATTCCATTTCTTTCCTTTCTTTCCCCTAAACTCTCCAAACATCTCTCCTTTCTCTCTTTGAAACCCACGCCCTCCTTATTTCATTAGTTGTCTTTGCATGTGGGAATATGTATATACAAACCTATTTAACAAGTATAACCTGTACAGTCTTTATAAGGTTATTTGTATGCACAATATAAGCCACCTACTTAGATTGGCATCTTAGACATATATATATATATATATATATGTCTTATACATACATATATATATATACATGCATATATATATATATATATATATGTATGTATGTATCAGCACAGACAGTGGACTGAGCCCTAAATACAAATCTATAATCAATAAAATACTGTACATACATGTCCATGAGTCAACCTGATCAAGGTGGCCTCCCAGTTGAGAATACATGAGTAAATCTTAGTCGTGTCAAGTTGTCAGTATGAACCTAAGTAGAAGACATAGGAATCATGGTATTTATTCTCCTTGATTTTTTATAGATCACAGGGAGTCTCTACTTTAAATATTTTGAGGTATTTCTGTTTGTGTAGATGGCAACTGCTGAATTTTTTTCCCAACAGCTGTATGTAGGTGTAGTAATAATTTCACAGCTTATTATTTTGTTGTTGTTGCAAGATTTTTGATAATGGCTATTACAGTAATTGTGAGATAATACCAGATTTTCATTTTGATTTTTAATTCCCTGAGAACTGATATTGGATAACTTTTCATATACCCACTTGGCATTTGTATTTCTTCCTTAATAGAATTAAGTTTTGTCATTTGCCTCTGCACTACTAAACCCACATAATTTTTTCACATTTAGTTATAAAAATACTTTGCAAGTGTTGTTGTCACACGCATTTCATGCATGCTCTGTAACAGCTTTCTCTTGCTCAGCAGGTTTCCTTTGGTTTTTACTAATTATTTCTTTCACTCTCCAGAAACATCTTGGTTCAATACAGTGGTTTACTGGCTCTTCTTATTTTAATCTGTTTTTTTTTTTATTTTTAATTGGATATTTTATTTATTTACATTTCAAATGCTATCTCCCTCCAAGGTTCCCCTCCACAAGCCAACTATCCCCTCCTCCCCTCCACCTGCCTCTATGAGGGTGCTACCCTAACCCCCCACCCACTCCTGCCTCAACAGCCTAGAATTCCTGTGTACTGGTTCATCAAGCATCCACAGGACCAAAGGACTCCCCTCCCAGTGATAGCAGATAAGGTAATCCTCTGCTACATAACCAGTTAGAGCCATGGGTACCACCTGTGTACTCTTTTGTTGGTGGTTTTCTTACTGGGAGCTTTGAGGTGTCTGGTTGGTTGATATTGTTGTACTTCCTATGAGGTTACAAACCCCTTCAGCTCCTACAGTTCTTGCTCTTCCTTCTCCATTGTGGTCCCTGCACTCAGTCCAATGTTTGTCTATGGACATCTGCACCTTTATCTGTCCAGCTCTGGCAGAGCTTCTCTAGGGACAGCTATACCAGGCTCCTGTCAGTAGGCACTTCTTGGCATCAACAATACTGTCTGGGTTTGATGTCAGCAGAAAGGGTGGATCCCAAAGTGAGGCAATCTCGGGATGGCCTTTCCTTAAGTATTTGCTCCACTTTTTGTCCCTGCATTTTTTTTTTTTTTAACATGAGGAATTCAGGAATAATATTTTTGAGGTGGATGTGTGGCCACGTTTCTTAACTGTTGCTTACTCCTCTTGGGTGCATTAGCTTCTTTTTGTTCTAGAGCTTTCAGATGTGCTGTTAAGCTTCTAGTGTATGCTTTCTCTAATTTTTTATGGAAGCACTCAGAGTTCTGAGTTTTTCAATTAGTATTGTTTTCATTGTGTCCCATAAGTTTGGGTATGTTGTGCCTTCATTTCCATTAAATTCTAAAATGTCTCTAATTTCTTTCTATATTTCTTCCCTGACCAAGTTACAATGTGTATGTGGGCTTTCTTGTTGCTGGCCAGCGGCAACAATAGGAAAGGGTTTTACGGAATATGGAGTCAGGAGGAAATCGGCTAGCCATGTTTATGTTACATTAATCCAAGTGGAAAGTCAAAATTAGACAGCACTCAAGTGTGATCACTCAGCCATCTTGTATTTAATAATCTCTTTGTTACAAGCCAACAGGTAGAATAGGTGAGGCAAAACCCCTCCCCCAAGTTCGTCAGCATGGGGCCCAATCAGCAGCTTCTTTAGTCTCTGTAGAGGCGGGACTTCCAATATAACTGGAACCAGGAGTGAGGCGTGGCAAATAGCAGGAGGTGGGCAGAGAGGTGTGGTTATGAGAGGC
>NC_045030.1:116458217-116477817 GCF_008632895.1 Mastomys coucha
TTTTTTTGCTATTGAAGATCACCCTCATTCCATGGTGGTCTGATAGAATACATGGGATTAATTCAATGTTCTTGTATCTGTATGTTTTGTGTCCGAGTATATGGTCAATTTTTGAGAAGGACCATGAGGCTTTAATAAGAAGGTATATTCTTTTGTTTCAGGATGAAATGTTCTGTAGATATCTGTTAAGTCCATTTGGTTCATAAATTCTGTTAGTTTCACTGTGTCTCTGTTTAGACACAGTGGTGAGTTTGGAGAATTAAAGCTTCCTACTATTATTGTAAGTGTTTCAGTGTGTGCTTTGAGCTTCAATAATGTTTCTTTTATATATGTAGGTCCCCTTGCATTTAGGGCATAGATGTTCAGAATTGAAATTTTCTCTTGGTAGATTTTTGTGTGTGTGTGTGAGTATGCAGTGCCATTCACCTTATTTTTTGAGAACTTTTGATTGAAAGTCTATTTTATTGGATACTAGAATTGCTACTCCAGCTTGTTTCTGGGGACCATTTGACTGGAATTTTTTCCAGCCTTTTACTCTGAGGAAGTATCTGTCTTTGTCACTGAGGTGTGTTTCCTGTATGCAGCAAAATTCTGGGTGTTGTTTATGTATCCATCCTGCTAGTCTATGGCTTTATATTGGGCAATTGACTCCATTGATATTGAGAGATAATAAGTACCAATATTTGTTGCTTCCTGTTTTGTTTCTTGTTAGAGGTGGAATTATATTTGTGTGATTCTCTTCTTTTTCCTTTTTTTTTTTTTGTGTGTGTGTATGTGTGTGTTAGAAAAGATTAGTTTTTTGCTTTTTTGTGGGTGTAGTTTCCCACCTATTATCCTCTATAGGGCTGGATTGGTGGAAAGATATTGCTTAAATTTGGTTTGTCAAGGAATATCTTTGTTTCTCACTCTATAGTAATTGAGAATTTTGCTAGATATAATAGCCTGGGCTGGCATTTTGTTCTCTTAGTGTCTGTATGATGTCTGGATAAGATCATTTTGCTTTTAGAGTCTTTGTTGAGAAGTCTGTTATAATTCTGATAGGTCTCCCTTTATAAGTTATTTGAACTTTTTCCCTTACTGCTTTCAATATTCTTCCTTTGTTCTGTGTATTTCATGTTTTAATTACTATGTAATAGGAGGAATTTCTTTTCTTGTCCCATCTTTTTGGTGTTTCATAGGTTTCTTGTATGTTTATGGTCATCTCTTTCTTTAGGTTAGGAAAATTTTTTTTATATAATTTTGTTGATGTTAGCTGGCCTTTTGAGTTGGTAATCTTCATTCTCTTTTATACTTAATATTCTTAGGTTTGTTCTTTACATTGTGTCCTGGATTTCTTGAATATTTTGAGTTAGGAGTTTTGAGTTTTTGCTTTTTGTATTTTCTTTGACTGTTGTCTTGATGTCTTTAAGAGTATCTTCTATGCCTGAGATTCTCTCTTCTATATCTTTTATTCTGTTGGTGATACTTGCATTTGTGACTCCTCATCTCATTACCAGTTTTTTGATCTCCAGGGTGGTCTCCCTTTGTGTCTGTCCTCTTTAATGTTTCTATTTCCATTTTTAGATCCTAGATGATTTTGTTCAATTTTTTTACCTGTTTGATATTGTTTTTCTGTATGTCTTTAAGAGATATATTTGATTCCTCTTTAAATGCTTCTACTTGTTTACCTCTGTTCTCCTGTATTTCTTTAAGTGAGTTATTTATGTCCTCCTTAAATTCTTCTGTCATATTTGTGAGATGGGATTTTAGACCCAAATCTTGCTTTTCAGGTGTGTTATGGTATCCTTGGTTTGGTGTGGTGGGAGAACTGGGTTCTGATGTTCTCAAGTAGCATTTGTTTCTGTTGCTTATGTTCTTGTGCTTGCCTCTCACTATCTGGTTATCTCTAGTTCTGTCTTTGATGTCTCTGACTGGAGCCTATCCTTCCTGTTATCCTTGTTGTGTCAGAACTCCTCAGAGTCCAGCTGTCTCTGTGATCCTGTGATTCTGGGATCCTGTAATCCTGAATTCCTGGGTGAGACAGTACTTCTAGAAGTCAAGCTGCCTCTGGGATCCTGAAATCATGGTGCGACCAAGCTCCTGAGATTCTATTTTGTCAGGGCTCCTAGAAGTCAAGCTTTCTTTCAGTGTTGTAGGAGTGGGTGGGGAGCCAAAGCCCTGGAACTGCTCTGGGCACAGGTGCCTATGGCTAGGCTGGGATTATTTTTTTCCTGATTCCTGTGGGGTTCCCAGTTATGCTGGGAGTTGGGAAAGATGTGGCCTCAACTGTGATCTTGAGTCTGTCAGAGCTCCAGTGATTCTGGGTGTGTCCAACCTCCTGGGAGTTGAGCTTCCTCTGTGATACTGTGTTACTGTGATCCTGGGTATGTCAGAGCACTTGGGAGTCAAGTTTCCTCTGGATGTTGTGGTACTGGTTGCAGAACCAATTCCCTAGGTCTGCTCCAGATGGAGATTCAACCTGGAAGGAACCTGGGCCTCTAGCTGGGCAGGGGTCCTTGTGTCCTGGGATCCCAGGGGTCCCAGTTACTCCAGATATTGGGACAGATACTGTGATCTCACCTGTGATCCTGGACATTATAAAGCACCTCAAGTAGGTCTCCATCTTGGTGTTGTAGGGGTGGGTGCAGAGCTTGTGTCCCAGGTCTGCTCCATTTGTAGGTTCAAACTGTAAGGACCTTTTTAAATCTTTTGATAGCCAAGGAATTATATCCAAGATCAACATTATTATGATTTTATCTTATAGCCTATCTAGAAATTTTATGATCGAAGATTAGCCATTTATATATATTTTTTTTTGGTAGGGGGTGGTTTTTCAAGACAGGGTTTCTCTATATGGTCCTGACTGTCATGGAACTCACTCTGTAGACCAGGCTGGTCTCAAACTCAGAAATCCACCTGCCTCTGCCTCCCAAGTTCTAGGATCAAAGGCATGCGCCACTACTGCCTGGCACGTAGGGTTCACATTTCATTACTATACTTGTGAAAATCCAGTTATCCAAGCAGAATACAAAAGAAAGTATTCATTCTCCTTTGTATATTCATCAATATATTTTTTTGCTGTCATTCTCCTAAGTATTGCAGAGGCAGTACTTTCCATATATTGCTCTGGCTAGTTATTCCAGGAGCTCGTGGATCCTGGAGCGTTTATGATTCAGGCTTCTTATCACATCTCTGCTACAGTCTGTACCATCAGTATTTCTAGTTTCATTTCAATCTCTCTCTCTCTTTCTCTTTCTCTCTCTCTCTCTCTCTCTCTCTCTCTCTCTCTCTCTCTCTCTCTCTCTCTCTCTCTCTCTCTCTCTCTCTCTCTCTCTCCTTATACTGTTTTCTCCCCTTTCCTCTTTCCTCATTCCCTCCTTGTGGTACATCTAAATTTTGATTGCATTTTGACTGCCTAACCAATCTTTCTCCAGTTCATTATTCTTACAGTGCCTGTACCTTGTTTGGTATAGCACCTATTCCTGATTCCAGTCTCAGTTCCATGAAGTTCAAGCAGGGTAGTGTTGCTGCATGTCAGTTTGTAATGCTTTCATTGATTTTCCTATAGAAGACTTCATACAGCTCACTTGACATTTTCTTAATCTACTATTTTGGTCTGTTGCTCATGTGCATTATTAGATACAGTTCTTATAGGAATAGCCACTCTTTCACATCTCTCTTCTTTGTCTATGTCTCTTTCCTCTCTCTTCTCTCTCTCTCCCCTCCCAACTCTCCCTCTTTTCTCTCCTCTTGTCTTTTAATGAGTCTTACACAGGCATCTTTAAATTGGTCATCTCACACAGAAGCCCTAATATGTTTTTTGACATAAAGTAATATGAGGTTTTTTTTCAGGTTTCTTCTCACTTAAGTTTAAACAAGTATCCTTCACAGATATAGGTCTCATGATACTAGGAGACAATAGTGGGTACTTAAGTAAATATAGTGAAAAATTTATGGATCTTTGAAGTCTGACTCCAAAGACAATTGTGAAACTGGAAAAATTGAGCAAATAGGGACACCTCATAAAAATACTGGGAAGCCAAGAATGTCCATTAAGCTTAAAGATAGAGAGCTTCAAAAGAGTTTACTGATCAAACATCCATCCCCAGGAGATGCCATAATTGTGAGGAGTAATGCCCAGTTGCAGGAAAACATCCCCAGTAGGGGATAGTTCTCCCTCCACCCCTTCTATATGAAACAGATATCTCTTCCTCACCTGAAGCACAAAGATCAATGGACTCAAAAAACAGTGGGCTCCTCCAATGCGAGATATGCAACTCATGCTGTAAACCTATGTTCTGGAAGGGTATATAAAGTGTGTGCTTTTGTTCCTCAGGGTAGCCTTTGCCCTGATTGTGGGAAGACCCCAGTATACTGGATTATTAAACCTCTTGCTTATTGCATCAGTCTCCTTCTCTGTGTCTTTGTGAGTGGGAAGACATCCTGGCCATAAGATTTGGCTCTCTGAATCTTACAAAACTCAGCTCTCTTTTTGCCATTCTTTACCTGATGATGATGATGATGATGATGATGATGATGTTAACTATTATGATGATATGATATAAGCAGTTCTCTAACACCTGCTGTCTCTTCTTACATGATGACTTCATTCAGGACTTAATAGCAATCATGGACTTGGACCTAGAAAATTGTAAAGTAAAATAAACAGTTTTGTCATTAGTTCATTATCTCACGTACAAATTTATAGTAGTGGAAATCTGGGACAAAGGTCTTTCATAGGATTATTTTGTCTGCTTGAAGTCCTTTATAACTATATGTGAAGGTCAAGATGGAATCTCTTTTTACAAAAAGAATATATTGTTTGGTTTTTATTTGATCCTAGTAATGTTTTGTAGTTCATACAGCATTACCTAAGTGTATTTATTTGCATTTTATGTGCTGTTAAATATTAGATTGTGGTTTCAATCTGTTATAATCTGAGAGTCCATTTTAATATATAGAAACACAGCTTAATTGCATTCTACCTCCATTTAATCTATTTATATTTCATAGTCATTTTGTGAAATTCTTGTTGGATCCCTGCATAGAAGACCATGTTATTGGTGAACAGATATTATGAATTTATTTATTATTTTATTTTTTCATTTAATTTATTCTTTTACAATTTAGGATTTCTTACATTATTTTTCTTCTTTTTGTTTCAATCCAATGATGAAACTTTGATTGGATTTTGGAACATACTTAAAAGCACTCTGAAAGAAGTCAAGATGACATGTTTAAAGATAACTTGGGGTATTTAGTGAATTTCAGGCAGGACCAGACTACTAAATAACACTCTGTCCTGGAGAAATAAACCATCACAACAAAAAATAGTGGTGGAACTTCACATTATAGTATGGATATTAATAGAGGTAATGTTTTATTTTGTCATATTTGAGTATAATATTGCTATTGGATATACATATACAACCTCAATATGTAACTATGTTGAGTTAATTACTTATGCCTTTAATCCCTGATTATCTATATCAACAAGTTATTAAATTGTATAATAGCAAATGTTTTTATGCAGTTACTGAATCTGCTATGGGACACTTATTCTGTACTTGATTAATTTGTTTAATTAAATTTAAAATAAAACTATTTGAAAAGTACCTGCACTTAAATATATCCCCCAAAGTTATAGACTCTACTCACTTGACAAAAATCATAAATTCGTTGGATTATTGTTGTTCAGTGTTTGATACTTATATTCATTATGGTTTGCTTCTTTTATGTCATATACATAATATAATAATATATAATATTAATTTTACATATGTACATGTGTATATATTATTATTATATATTATACATGATATATTATGTATCATTATATATTATTATATTGTATTATATGTGTATATATATATGTGTGTGTATATATGTGTATATGTATATTATGTGTATATATGTGTGTATGTATATTATGTGTATATGTATATATATATATATATAAATCATTCTTGCTCCCTGCTGAATTTTTACTTTAACCTTTAAAAATTGATGAAGATCTTTGAATACATGAAATCACTCTTATGTTTAGTTTTAAATATTAGTCTTCTTGCAGCAATATAACCTTTCTACATCCAGATTTGAGAGGTTCTGGTTTACCATTTTATCAAATTTTTTTTCTTTTTTCTACCTCTATGGTCTCTTAGAAACTTTTATTGAGTTTGTTGGTATAATTGATAGTCCTACAAGTTCAATTTCATACTACATACATTGTTAAGAAATATTTTATATCTAACTAATTTCAAATTATCTTTTAGATTTATTTGAATTTATGTGCCTGCGAATATGTATAAATGTATGTGTGTATTTGCATATGTGTGTATGTGTTTGAGAGAGAGAGAGAGAAAGAGAGAGAGAGAGAGAGAGAGAGAGAGAGAGAGAGAGAGAGAGAGAGATGCTGGTGTCCATGGAGACCAGAATACAATGATGTTGGGCTTATAGAAGCAGGAATTACAAGCTGTCTTAGAATTTCTATTCCTGCACAACATCATGACCAAGAAGCAAGTTGGGGAGGAAAGGGTTTATTTGGCATACTTCCACATGGCTGTTCATCAACAAGGAAGTCAGAACTGGAACTCAAGCAGGTCAGGAAGCAGGAGCTGATGCAGAGGCCATGGAGGGATGTTCCTTACTGGCTTGCTTCTCCTGGCTTGCTCAGCCTGATCTCTTTTAGAGCCCAAGACCTCCAGCCCAAGGATGGCATCATCCACAAGGGGCCCTACCCCCTTGATCACTAATTGAGAAAATGCCCCACAGCTGGACCTCATGGAGGCACTTCCCCAACTGAAGCTCCCCTCTGTGATAACTCCAGACTGTGTCAAGTTGACACACAAAACTAGCCAGTACACAAGCCAATTTGAACCATTGAATTTAGTTGCTAAGTTCTGAAGTTTGGTCCTCTTGAAGTCAGTAAGCCTACTTTACTACTGAACTACCCATTCAAATCCCAAATTGTCATGCCATCTGACTGTTCCTCATCCCATTTCTCCTCCCGTGTCTCCAGGAAGATATCAGCACCTATCCCATCAGACCTAACCATTCCCTAGATAATCAAGTTTCTTGAGAGTTAGGTGCCTCTTCTCTCATTCTACCTGTTGCAAGACCAGGTAGTCCTCTGTTGTATACTTGTCAGGGGCCTCATATCAGCTGGCATATGCTTCACAGTGGGTGTCTCAGTGTCTTTGAGATCTAGGGGTCCAGGTCATTTGAGACTGATGGTCTTCCCATCGAGCTGCCCTTCTCCTCAGCTTCTTCCAGCTTTTCCCCAATGGGTCCACAGCTTCTGTCGCAACAAAGAAACAAACCACATGATCATCTCATTATATACTGAAAAAGCCTTTGACAAAAATCCAACACCCCTTTATGTTCAAAGTCTTAGTGCATACATACCTAAATATAATAAAAGCAATATAGAGCAAGCAAGTAAATAACATCAAAGTAAATGGCAAGAAATTTAAAGCAATTCCACTAAAATCAGAGACAGGACAATGCTATTGTCCAGTCTTTATGTATTAAATATAGTACTAGAAGATGTAGTCAGAGCAAGAAGACAAGTAAAGGAGATCAAGGGAGTAGAAATTTTAAAGAAAGAAGTCTAAGTATCCCTATGTGCAGATGAAATGATAATATATATAAGCAACCCCAAAAGTTCTACCACCAAACTCCTATAGCTGAGAAACACCTTCAGTAAAGTACATGAATATAAAATTAACTTTAAAAATAAAATCATTATCACTCCTTAATACAAATGAAAAGTTGCTAAGAAAAAAAAAATAGTGAAACAACCCAGATCCCAAAAGATATGCATGGTTGGTACTTATTTATAAGTGGATATTAGTCATAAAATACAGAATTTTGGAAGCAAGAAGGGTTTCAGGATCAGATATAGCTGTAGAAAGGATAGATGGCAATATGATAATAAGAATGAATGGACATTTGCAACTGGTGCAGGTGAGGAGCAAGGGGACATGTGAAGCACTTGCTAGAAACATGAGATAAGAAGGTACCCAAGAATCAATCGGGATGAACTTAGCTATGACTTACAGTACTGGGAATATGAAAATCAAAGACACAAGGACCCCAATGGACAACATGCCGACATACAGTATATGGACAATGCCATAAAGACAACAACCCACCCCCAAAAATTTCGGTTCAAAATTTATTCTGTCTACAAGGAATATTGGGAAAAGAGGGGAAAAGAGATGGAACAGAGACTGATGGAATGAAGAAGCAATAATCAGCCCAACCAGAGACCTATCCTATGGGTGACCACCAAACCCTTACACTATTAATGAATCTCTGTTATGCTTGCAGACATGAGTCTAGCAAGTGTGCCTCTCAGAGTCTTCACCCAGCAGCTGACTCAGATGGATGCAGAGACCCACAGTCAAAAACTGGATAGAGCTTGAATACTGTTTTTTTTTTAATTATTGTCTTTATTTACATTTCAAATGATCTCCCTTATCCTGGTTTCCCCTCTGAAATTCCCCATATTCACTACCCCTTTCCCCTGCTTGCCAACCCACCCTCTCCAACTTCCTGGCACTGACATTCCCCTACACTGGGGCATTGAGCCTTCACAGGACCAAGGGCCTCTCCTCTCATTGATGACCAACAAGACCAAACTATTAAACATATGAAGCTGGAGCCATGAGTCCATACATTTGTACTCCTTGTTTGGTGGCTTAGTTCCTGGGAGCTCTTGGGGTACTGGTTAATTCATGTTATTCCTCCTATGGGGCTGCAAACCCCTTCAGCTACTTGGGTCCTTTCTCAAGCACCTTCATTGAGGACTCTGTGCTCAGTCAAATGGATGTCTGTTAGCATCCACTTCTACATTTGCCAGGCACTGCCAGAGCCTTTCAGGAGATGGGTATATCAGGCTCCTGTCATCAAGCACTTGTTGGCATCCACAATAGTGTCTGGGTGATTGTATATATAACAGATCCCCAGGTAGGTCAGTCTCTGGATTGTCATTCTTTCAGGCTCTGCTCCAAACTTTGTCTCTGTAACTCCTTCTCTGGTTATTTTGTTCCCCCTTCTACGAAGTATGGAAATATCCACACTTTGGTCTTCCTTCTTCTTTATGTAGTTTGTGGATTGTATCTTGGGTATTCTGAGCTTCTGGGATAATATACACTTATCAGTGAGTGCGTACCATGTGTGTCCTTTTGTGATAGGGTTACCTCACTCACGATGATATCCTCTGGATCCATCTGTTTGCCTAGGAATTTCATAAATTCATTGATTTTAATAGCTGAGTAATGCTCCATTGTGTAAATGTACCACATTTTTTGTATCCATTCCTCTATTAAGGGATATCTGGTTTCTTTTCAGCTTCTGGCTATTATAAATAAGGCTGCTATGAACATAGTGGAGCATGTGTCCTTATTATATGTTGGAACATCTTCTGGGTATATAACTAGGAATAGTATTGCTGGGTCTTCAGGGAGTACTATGTCCAATTTTCTGAGGAACCTCCAAACTGATTTCCATAGTGGTTGTACAACCTTGCAATCCCACCAGCAATGAAGTAATGTTCCTCTTTCTCCACAACCTCTCCAGCATCTGCTGTCACCTGAGCTTTTTATCCTAGCCATTCTGACTGCTGTGAGGTAGAATCTCAGGGTTGTTTCAATTTGCATTTCCCTGATGACTAAGGATGTTGAACATTTCTTTAGGTACTTCTCAGCCATTCGATATTCCTCAGTTGAGAATTTGTTTAGCTCAGTACCCCCATTTTTCTAACAGGGTTATTTGGTTCTCTGGATTCTAACTACATGAGTTATTTGTACATCTTGAATATTAGCCCTCTATCAAATGTAGGATTGGTAAAGATCTTTTCCCAATTTGTTGGTTGCCATTTTGTCCTATTGACAGTGTCCTTTGCCTTACAGAGACTTTGCAATTTTCTGAGGTCCCATTTGACAATACTTGATCTTAGAGCATAAGCTATTCGTGCTCTATTGGGTAAAAATTCCCCTGTGCTATGCTTGAGGCTCTTTCTTGTTTTCTTTTCTTTTTTTATTTTGTTTTGTTTTGTTTTGTTTGTTTGTTTTCTCAAGACAGGGTTTCTCTGTATAGTCTTGATGTCCTGAAGCTCACTCTGTAAACCAGGCTGGTCTCAAACTCAGAAATCCACCTGCCTATGTCTCTCCCAAATGATAGGATTAAAAGTGTGATCCACCACCTCCTGGCTTTTCACTGCTTTCTCATCTATTATTTTCAGTGTATCTATCTGGCTTTATGTATACTGAAATCTGAATGTAATTCACTATATAAACAAACTAAAAGAAAATGGTTATCTCACTAGATGTTATGAAAGCATTTTACAAAATCCAACACTTCATGATAAAATCTTGGAAAGATCAGGAATTCAAGGCCCATACCTAAACACAGTAAAAGGAATATACAGCAAACCTGTAGCCAACATCAAACTAAATGGAGAGAAACTTGAAGCAATCCCACTAAAATCAGGGGCTAGACAAGTCGGCCCACTCTCTCCCTACCTATTCAATACTGTACTTGAAGTCATAGCCAGAGCAATTAGACAACAAAGGAGATCAAAGGGATACAAATTGGAAAGGAAGAAGTCAAATTATCACTATTTGCAGATGATGTGATAGTATACTTAAGTGACCCCAAAAATTCCACCAGAGAAATTCTATAGCTGATAAACAACTTCAGCAAATTAGCTGGATACAAAATTAACTCAAATAAATCAGTGGCCTTCCTCTACAAAAAGGATAAACAAGCTGAGAAATAAATTAGGGAAAAACCCCCTTCACAATAATCACAAATAATATAAAATTCATTGGTGTGACTCTAAAGAAGCAAGTGAAAGATCTGTATGACAAGAACTTCAAGTCTCTGAATAAAGAAATTGAAAATCTCAGAAGATAGAAAAATCTCCCATGCTCATAGATTGTCAAGATTAATATAGTAAGAACAGCCATCTTGCTGAAAACAATCTACAGATTCAATGCAATCCCCATCAAAATTCCAACTCAATTCTTCACAGACTTAGAAATGGTAATTTGCAAATTCATCTGGAATAACAAAAAACCTAGGACAGTGAAAAGTATTCTCAACAATAGAAGAACTTCTAGAGGAATCACCATTCCTGACCTCAAGCTGGGCTACAGAGCAATTGCAATTGTGATAAAATAAATAAATAAATAAACCCTACTATATGGTATTGACAGGTAGATAAATGGAATGGAATTAAAGACTCAGAAATGAACTCAAATACCTATGGTTACTTGATCTTTGACAAAGGAAATAAAACCATCCAGTGGGGGGGCGGGACATCATTTTCAACATATGGTACTGGCTCAACTGGTGGTTAGCATGTAGAAGAATGCAAATCAATCCATTCTTATGTCCTTATACAAAGCTCAAGTTCAAGTGGATCAAAGACCTCCCCGTAAAAGCTTGGAGACTCTTATGAAAGACTTGGAGGCAATGGTTGAGAGCCCCCAATCGAGATAGGAACTCCACAGAAAGATCAACAGAGTCAGCTAACCTGGTCCCACTCATTGACTGTAACACAAACCAAACAACATACATGGGCTGGACCTAGGCCTCTCACAGTCATCTAGCACATGTGCAGCTTGGTCTTCATGTGGGTCACAGAAGACTGGAGTGGGGGCTATTCCAAAAGCTCTTGCCTTTATGTAGAATATATTCTTTTAGTTGGGATGTCTTTTATGGACTCAGTTGGAGAGGATATGCCTAGCCCCATCATCTGAATACAAAGTTAATCTTCTGTACCTATATACTAAAACGAAAATTTATCCTTTACATTATTTTTCTTATATTCATGAAAGCAACAAAAATTCTGGTTAATTCTTTCAGCAAGATCCATTCAATGATGTTGTCATTGCTTTTCTATGAGAATATTCATGTCCTTTGCCAAATTATACTCTGTTTTACTGTTTTTGTCTTTCAAAATAGATTTTATATTATCAAATATATATATAATGTTTTCATGGAAAATTACCTGCATAAAAATAGAATTTCTACAGATTCATTACTGAGGTACATATTAAAGAGTGCAAGTATAGTCAAAATATTGTTTTTGCAAACAATAGTCTATTAAATCCAAAAATACACCTTTTATATTTTAAAATCATGAACAAAAGCAGGAACAAAAAATTGTGGAAATTACATCTGTGTCCTCAATCATAGGAAGACAATGCTTCTATGACTTTATGTCAGTATTTCAGATTATAAAATTAAAGAATAATATTTTCTTCTAATGACTATCTTCAACATTCATTATTAGTGGCCAATAATTGAGACCACATCATAGAAAAGAATAATGCTGAGAAAATAGAATTTTTGTTTACAGTTGTATTCTCTAATATCAAATAATACACTTTTGGTGAAATCACCTCTACTTTTCCTTATTGATAAGACTGGCAGTAGCTGGACTTGTGTTTATTTATATTATTGAAATTGGAAGATTTAATTTAATTTGTTTCTTCTGTCACATTTCTGATCGATGTTAACAGAATTGAGTTAGGACACTATTTTAAATGTAACATATCTCATTCATTGCAGATCACTTATACCTACAAGATTTAATCTTTAGAATGTGTCATTTTAAACTATTTTTTCATATTTTGTACCAAAATTACATTTGTGCACTATGAAATTGAGTGAAATAATTTGTAAAGGTACAAATTATATTAGACTGCTCTTGGATCTTTATTATTAGAATTATTATAGAATTCCAAAGTTCACAACCCCTTTGGGTGATTTTGACAGATATGATGTCATTCTAAACAAATTACCAATGTTAGTCATCTATGAAGAGATTCCAAGCATGCAGATGGATATTCAAATCATGTATTCACTGTCACAAGAACTCAAAAAGTAGTCAGCATCCCTTTCACAATACGATACATTATCAAACCCCATATGCAGGTAATTGACCTAAGCTACTGGTCTTCAAATTACATAAAAATTCAAGAATTTCAGAGACATTTTGAGTATTTAGGATGTATGTGGTAGACTAAACTCTATCAACAACTTATTCAAAGGCTATTAGTTGAGGCTGTGAGAGTTTCACATCCTCTTAATCTTTAAATTAATCACCTAAGAATCATCTGCCAATGCTAGTAATATAATTATAGGAAATTTTTTCAACTAAGCAGACAACAAACTATTCCAAATATAAACAAGAGATTAGTCATTAATGACTCTGAGGGATGGGCAATATAGATTAGTGGTAGAGTGCTTGACCAGTATCATGTGTGATACATGAGATATAACTATTAACACACATATAGAATGGGGAGAATCTACTATATGTCTATCAATCTCTCTATCATCTCTTTCTCCCTATTTCTATGTCTATTTATCATTTTATCATCTAACCATCAACTTATCTGTCTTCAATCTATCTATTACACATATATAACTGAGACTATCTACAAAGAATTTTCTGAACTCTAGAGAAATGTTTATGCATTTAAAGTAGAAAACACTTACCCAGTAGCCCCATAATTAAAATGTGGATGTTGTTTCTGGTGAAATCATACATTTCTGAAATGTCAATATTTTAAAATATGTCAACATTGATATTTATTTCTTAAATAAGGTAAAAATGTTTGGTTTCCCTCACATTTAATCCTCAGTAAGTCTGTTATTTTCTGATTCACTGCATACATTCTTGTTCTTTCAATTTCTTCATATTTTCCCTTTATTTCTTAGTTTTCTACAGGAAAATTTTGATGGACAGTTTTACTTAACCTATTAAAATATGTCAGGCAGTAGTGTATGTTTTTCTGTGTAAATATGACTTGTTCTGTTAAACAATGTGCATTATTATCCATGCTTCTATCAAGAGATGCAAGGGTCTGAACAATGTTAGTTCTAATGAACTATATTTTAAATATGGCAACCTGGTTTAATCATCTGGGTTGATTTTATTTGTTCTATGCATGGATTTCCTTTTATAATTCAAGGAACTTGCTAGCTTCATTTTATATGTTCAATGGGAACTGTGGGGTTTTGTTGTTTTTGTTGTTGTTTTTGTTTTTGTGATGATAGATGGTATGAGCATGGACATAATCTTTACTAATTAAGATAGTTAATACTTTAGCTATTCACATACTAGTTTCAGACCTATAGTACTATATACACTTCAAAATTAATAAGTTGGTTTGGACTATTCTGCTAGACAAATGGAGCTTATAATGATAACAAAATTTATTCCCAAAGTATCACTGTCACTTTGTAAAAAGAATGCTTTGATATATTTTATTTAAAGTATTTGTTCTGTACAATTCAAATAAACATGTTTATATTACACTTTGTAACTAAAAAAATATAATAATCAAATATGTTAGGATAAGGGGGAATTGAATAAATTTGAAATAGATAGGAAAGGGACTTATGATGAACTGAGGTAATTTATCAAAACATACCATGCATTTAAAAACAAACCAAAAGGTATGTCAAATATAATTTTTAAATGTTAGTCTTACTGCAATCTTTTTTAACTGAAAATAAAATTCAGAATAGTGATAATACCACAGGAGATTTAACTGAAAAAGAGATAAAACCTCTTGTGGATTGAACTTCACATTCAAAACTCAATTTCTCAAATCAATTAATCATGGTTTCCATAGTTTCAAGCAGACAAATACGGATTTTAAGCATGCTGTACTGGACTTCTTAACAAAGATGCTGGCTGCAGAAAGCTCAGATAAGTGGAGTCAATAAATTGAGTTTCCATTAGCACAGAATCATTGAAGTTTCAATAAAATGTTCTTCTCTAATGGAACTTTTTTTCCTTTATTCTCAAAAAATAAAAAATAAAAGTAAGAATCAGTTTTATCCTCTTTACTAATACAAGATTTTAGATGTTCTTTCCTTTATTCTCAAAAAAAAAAAATAAAAGTAAGAATCAGTTTTATCCTCTTTACTAATACAAGATTTTAGATGTTCTAGCAAAGATTTCCAGAAGGTAGGATTGAAGTTTTATTTAAAATAACCAGCATCTATTCATTCTTAGTCTCTAAAATATATGTATAAATATAAACACCCACTTTGGGGAATGAATGCTCTAAATGTAAAATAGTAAAATATAGTATGTATAAAATATATAAGAAAAAAATTTCCCTATGTAAAATAGTAGGGGAAACAAAAAGAAAACTTGCTTGTATGATGTAACCATGCTTAATAAAGTTGAACAAAGCATGATACTTGTAATTATACTCCGTTGTACATCTAACATTTAATGTCTGATCCATTAGTCTAGCCCAATAACTTGTTCATTATAATCATTTCTACTCATAAGTCAGTAAATATGCTTTAATTATAATTTAATTGTAAATATATTCTTCAAAATATTGAGTATGATTGATGCAGATGAGAAGAGATAAAATTAATAAAGAGATAAAAATAACATTTATGTTATATTGCTTCAATGAATAGTTATATTTTATATTTCTCCATATAGATTAATATTTTTTCATTATTATTATTATTATTATTATTATTATTATTATTATTATTATTATCTTTAATTATTTTTTACAGTCCCGTAATTATCCCCTTCTGGTCTGCCCTCTAACAGTTCCTTATCCCATTCATCCTCCCCCCGTCTCCATGAGGATGCCTCAGCCCCCCTATCCTACAAGACCTCCCCACTCCCTAGAACCTCAAGTATCTCAAGGTTTACATGCATCTTCTCTCCCTGAGGACACACCAGGAAATCTATCTGCTGTATATGTGTTAGGGGCTTCATACCAGCTAGTGTACACTGCTTAGTTAGTGGCTCAGTGTATAAGAGATCTCTGGGGTCCAAGTTAGTTCAGATTGCTAGCTTTCCTATGGGGTCCCTCCTCCTCAGCTTCATCTAACTTTTCCCTAATTCAACCACAGTGGTACCAGGCTTCTGTCCATTGATTGAGTGTATCTACTTCTGACACTTTCAGCTGCTTGTTGGACCCCTTGAAAGGCAGCCATTTTAGGTTCCTGTCTGTAACAACATCATAACATCAGTAATAGTGTCAGGCCTTGAAGCATGGTCTTGAGATGGTTCCCAAGTTGGGACAGTCACTGGACCTTCTTTCCTTCAATCTCTTCTCAATTTTTGTCACTGCAGTTCTTTTAAACAGAAACAATTCTAGATCAGAGGTTTTGACTGATAGATGGCAACCCCATCCCCCCTCTTGCTACCCTGCCTTTCTTCTGGAGATGGATGCTACAAGTTACCTATCACCACTCTTGGGCATTTCATCTAATTTCCTTCCCTTCGAGTCCTGAGAGTCCTTCACCTCTTTCTTCCTGACATTGTCTGTTTCAGTTCTGGCTGCTGGCCTTCAGGGCTTCATTCATGTTCTCCACTACCCAATACCTAATCATGTACCTCTTTTCTCTTCCCTGTGCACTCTCCTTCCCAGATCCCTCCACCCTCTGCCTGCTTCCTGTGATTCTTTTCCTCTACCTCTTAAGTGGGATTAAAGCATGCCCATTTGCACCATTTCAGCTTGTTAACATTTTTTAGTTCTGTGGATTATTTCTTAGGTATCCTGTATATTTTTGGCTGATAACCACTTATTAGTGAATGTATATCATGCATGTACCTTTGTGAGTTACCTCACTCAGGATGATATTTTCTAGTGTCATTCATTTGCCTGAAAATCTCATGATGTCATCTTTCTTACTTGCTGAATAGTATTCCATTGTGTAACTGAACCACATAATTTGTATCCATTCTTCCATTGTGTAACATATGAATTTTTTCCAGCTACTAGCTATCACAAATAAGGCTGCTATGAACAGAGTGGAGCATGTGTCCTTTAAAATATTAATTTTTAATGCTGTATCCATTTTATTATGTACTAATATATTCCTAAAATGTATATCAAAAATTAGAAGCATTTCATGGTTATTATAACATACTTAGTCTGTTTATATTTAAATTAAGAATAGTAATTGGAAAACACTGAAATTTTGAACATATTTAACATATATTACAATGCAAAACAATGATGATTCAAAAATATTTGCTGACCAAAGACACAAGTATTAAAGTGAAGCTTTATCAGATGTTTATAAATGTATATTTCATTGTTATCTAAATTTTACAAAAGGCTGATGTACACATAAAACACAAAATCAGGAGTTAGAAGCATGTATGATCATAACAATGAGGGCATGGTTTATGGCCCCTTTTTTCTTAATCTTGCCAGTAAAGCAACACAAAATAATGTATTTATAAAAATTAACAAAAAAAACTTCTAATCTTATTTTTTATGCTTTACAGTTTTCATATTCTTTTGAAGTAGATGAGGTTTCTTGATAAGAATTTTATGAAAATTATAAAGGTGATGGAAATAAATCAGAATAGAAGTTGTTTATATTTCAAGTCATGAGTAAACTATTCTTTAATAAAAACATTAACAAAAGTCCATGAACTGTTCCTATAAAATAATTCTAATTCTAACAGAAGTTACTATATAAATACAAATATATCACCAATTAAAGAGCTATGAAATTTTAATATACATATTTGATTTTACTATGAAATATAGTTTCAAATATATGACAAAAGTTTTAACTTTAAATAACCTTCTATTTTACTTAAATCAATAACTGAATCATTCTAACACTAATTTTGTTATCATCTTCATTAAAATGTAACAAGAACTGAAGGTGGAATATAATGATGCATCATATCCAAATCTAGTAGCTTGAGTAGGAAGCTGTAAAGTTTATTAAATGTGAAAACAAATTTCTAAGAAAAATTAGAGCAGACTGGTAGTGAAAATTAATGTTATTCCATTTAGACTTTACCCATCAATCCTTCTTTTATATTAATATACTCAGAAAATCATATTGAGCCTTTCCTTCTACCTGATTAGTATTGACATTTATAATTGATATGAATCCTCATTCAGGAAATGTTTTATTTTATTTTATCTCGTGTGTAAGAATAAGTTATATATTTGGAATATAGAGGAAAAACTTAATATATTTATGCAATATATTAGAATGAATTCAAAATTATAAATATTTTTAGCTCCTTATCATTTCCTTGTACGTAGACTCATCAAAGTCCCATGTTCTTTACTACATGTGTTAGTTTATTTTACTATGTATCTTTCCTCGTATACTGCTGTGTAGATCACTAGGGTATATTTTTCCCATGTAGTTCTATCTGATACCTGCCAAGCAACGAACATGTATTCTTAATTATAGCACAGACTCGGACCTTTTATTCAAAGGAGAAAAATAGATACAGATAGATAATCATACAGTACTTTTCTTTCCATACTTAAAGAAATTTAAAAAAAAATTAGATCAAAGCAAGAGCTTCTTGACAACCAACCAAATAGCTTTAGTAATGAAGTTTCTAGATTTCTTTAATATTCTATATGCAAAGTTTTCAAATTCTTCTATTTTTTAGTGAATCTATTCATCTCGCTGATCATTTTTTTCATATGTCACCTTTTTAATGTATCATTAATATAATTATACTTGTGTAGACTTGACTTACTGGGATTTCTCTCTAGGAGAGTGTCTAAAAACATTTAAATGACTTCCACAACCTGAAATATTTCCCCAAAATTTTTTCTAATATTTTTATAATTTCAGGTATTAAATAGAAGTACTTAATGCTTTTTGAAATGAATTTTATACCTAGTAAAATATTAGGGCAAGTTTTCTTGTTATGTATATGCATTGTTAATGTTTACAACATAATTTATTAAAAAAGTTTTCTATAAACCAGTGCATATTTTTGTACCTCTGTGGGAAAAAAAAATCTACTGACTACAAGAAACAAGGGCATATTTTTAGACTATCCTTTTCTCATTGTTTAATGTTTTACTATTTATGGCAAAAAGCATACTTTTAACAAATTTTCTTAACAATTTAATATTATTCATAGAAAAACTAGATGAAGACAAAAAACAGCAATATGTAGACCAATATTTCCTGATGAGTAGACATATAAATTTTTCAATAAGAGTGTCAATTTAAATAATTACCCACAAAAAAAGAGTTGTAGAAGGAATGGAAACATGTATGAGTGTTAAGAAAAGAATATAATGAAAAACAAAAATAAAATCACATAAAACAAAATGCAAAACAAGCAAACAAACTGAATATACCACACACACTATAATTGCAATAAATTAAGAGGATGTTGAACAAGGATCAATCCTTATCTTTTATTTTCAAATTATATTTTTCTTTCACTTTACGGAAGTGTTTTTTCTGAATGTATGTCTTGCAACACTAATGTGCTTAGTTACCAAATGGCCAAAGGAGAGTTTTGGAACCCCTAGAACTGGAATTACTGACATTTGTGAGTTACCTAGGAAGAGCAACTAATGTTTTTAACTGTTGAACCTGACATACAGCCATAACAATAACAGTTCTTAGCAGTAAATACTTTGTTTTAGTAAATTATGGTTGAAAGGAGCCTACTTCAAACTAAAAAATGCATTATGTGCCAACCACCCTATAGCCAATAGAATGAATGAGGAAAAAAACAGCTAAAAGTGTTTCCTCTGATATCTAGACTGATATCAACATATCAGTACAAGGTTTCTTACCTGGTCAACTCATTTAATAATAA
>NC_045030.1:116477827-116483259 GCF_008632895.1 Mastomys coucha
GTAGCTCAAATTATCAAAAAACTATATATACTTAAATTTAAAAGTACAAGCTTCTCAATCCAAATAATATTGCTTGTGTCACAACAATTAAAAAAGAAAGGAGAAAAATCTGAGTATGCTATAAAACTATGGTTCAAGCTGACAAACATACAGAAGCCACAATCTATGAAATCAACATATTAAAGAAATGTTTTCATTTTTCCTTAGTAATAAAATATCCAAATCATAATTGATAAAAATAAAATCGAGAAGATAAACACATTCCACACAAGTATAAATATGAGTAAAATACCTATAATGAAATGTAATCAAGGATCTGGGTCACCTTTTAGTAATTATATTATAAACATGCAATAATGAACCGAGACTTTTGCTCGTATTTTAAAATGTTTCAAATAACTACATCATATATATGTACAAAAATAATTCATATATATACATTATATGAATTATACATATGAAAATTGAAGATACAGTGCAATCTCCACAAAAATACTAACAGTATCTTGCACATATAAGAATGGAACTGGGGCTGGTGAGATGACTCAAAGAACAGAGGCATATCCCTTTAAGCTGAAAAATTGAGTTCAATCTATAGATTCACATGCTGGAAGGAGAAAATTGTCCTCCAAGTTTGTGCCGCATTACACATTCGAACATTCAGATACTCAGATGAACACACACATAGACACAAGTATATGGAATTCTTAAAAATCCTGAAGACTTAAACATTACTATAATTTTTATAGAGCCACAAAAGAAATAGTGATATTACTAAAAGGGAAAAACAGCTAGGATATCATAATATCTTAGTTTTAAAAGTAAATGCTGCCAGGCAGTGGTGGTACATGCCTTTAATCCCATTACTTGGGAGGCAGAGGCAGGTGGATTTCTGAGTTCAAGGCCAGTCTGGTTTATAAAGTGAGTTCCAGGACAGGTAGGTCTATACAGAGAAACCCTGCCTTGACAAAAAGAGAGAGAGAGAGAGAGAGAGAGAGAAAGAAAGAAAGAAAGAAAGAAAGAAAGAAAGAAAGAAAGAAAGAAAGAAAGAAAAAGAAAGAAAGTTAGTTCTACAAAAGTATAGTCACCAATATATCATCAAACTGGCATAAAATTATATGGGACTATGACATATTAGTGCAGTTATTTTTCTATTAATATGTTTTTAAATTGAGGTGGGAGTGGAAGAGTGTGTGGAGGAGTACCCTCTTAGAGGCAAAGGGGAGAGGAAAGAAAGGAAATAGAAGGGGGGATTAATGGAGAATTAACTGGAAAGGGGGATATCATTTGAAATGTAAATGAATAAAATGTTTAATAAAAAATTCAATCATATCACTTTCCTCCTTCCCTCTTACCTTTCAGACTGTCCTACATACTGTCCTTCAAACCCTTCCCCATATTTTAAGATTATAATTCTTTGTATTTGATCATTATTGTTATAATCATATCTGTATATGTGTGTCTTGGTAAGTATTCTATTGTTGATAAAAGACACCACAACCATGGCAACCTTTATAAAATAAAGCATTTAATTGGTGTTTACTTGCAGTTTCAGAAGTTTAATCAGTCACCATCTTGGAGGAAGCATCGCAGCATGTAGGCAGGCATGATACTGAAGAAGGAACTGAGATTTTTACATGTGGATCCAGAGGCAGCAGAGATAGATATACTTTGGACTCTGCTTCGGCTTTTGAAATCTCAAAACCTACTTCCCACTGACATAATTTCTCTAACAAGGCCACACTTATTCCTAATCCTTCTCAAGACATCCTAGTCCTTCTCAAGAGTTGCCACTCTGCTGACTAAGCATTCAAATATATACATTAGTACTAGAAATATAATAATAAATATTTTCTTATATAAAAATTAATATGCACTGTAATATAGAAATCTTAGTGAAAAATTGATTAATACATAGGAAGTAAATAGATACTAATGAGATATTTTAATAAGTTTGGGGTAGGAAAATATTCAATGTAAGCCTGGCATGTCAATGCAAAGCAAGAAAGGTTTTTAAGTCCTCAAATAATCATGGCTTTTCAAAAGAAGATTGGAATCAGTTTAGATATTCTCACAGCTAATATTAAACAAGTTCAAAAATATTTACTGTAATCAACTCTTAAAATAGTCTAGTTATTATTGATTTCCAAAGTATTGAGAAAAGACAAAGGGGAAATCTTAAGTAAAAGTATCAGTAGAAAAATTCCAATAAGGGAATTTATATCTAGTCAAGAGAAAAGATCCGCTGGCCTAAGTGGAGACTTAACATTCCAATTTGGAAGTCAATCACTAGGCTAAGGGAGGATACCTCAGTAAGAAAGGACTACCCTCAGAATGTAAGCTTATCTTATATTATATGCTAAAGAGACAAGTAGAATAATTATCCCTTTAAATTGTATCTAAGGTTGATAGACTCTTATTATTTGACCATTATCCTTCTATTCATATATGCATATGTGTCTTATGCAGGGTTACTGATCCTAGACTATTCTTTTCTAGAATTTTGGCTCCTATTGGGATCTCTGAAAGTGTGGATCCATGCTGTTTCATCAGTCTGCCTGATTTCCTGAATTACTCACAAATGTGTAACTTTTCTTTCTCTATATATGTAAGCATGGTGTCCATAAAACTATGCATTTCCTTAATCTTTCTCTAAAGACCCCTCCCTACCAGGTGGCTAACCTTGATACCAGCCTAACCAAAATGGTGCAGCTTAATTTTTCATCTTTTCTCCATTGTCCTACTCTGAGCAGCTGCCAAGGTTTATAATTTGCTTTTCCAAATAAATGTGACTCAGTTCAATCATCTTATACTAATTTCCACTTTATCCATTTATAACACTAAATTCTCTTTCTACTTTTTTGAATAGTAACTTCCTGGAAATTTTTACTAGCTGTCAAACCACCGTGCATAATACAAAGAAGCAAATATGTCCAAAATATAAAAGCTAACATCCATATATGAAAGGAGTAATACAGTTTTTATCTATCTGAATCTTTAATCAAAATGACTATTTACAGATCAGGCTAGGTACTAGAGTAAATATATAGGGAGATAACTAACACTAAAGGACCTTTGAAAAAGTGACATTAAAACATACTTCTGGAAAGGTTTCCACATATTATGCATGTATTCAAAATATAATGAGGTTAGTCAGTACTTCAACTAGATATCATTTTCTACCAAAATAAACCCTCAAGAACCAGGGACAGGCTGCAAAGCAACATCCTTTAGAGTTGTTGGCCAATAGGTTCCTGTATATTACCCAAGCACTACCACCTATTGCAGGTACTAGTGGTTACCCTCCTCAACTTGAGAGTAAGATGCTATTGCTAAAAGCATCACATATGTATGTCACAGCACATATAGGAATATAGATGGTATTCAACAGAAAGCTTTACTGTACACTCACACTAGCTAGATTTTATATTAATAGAAGATACTATACATGCTACTGAAAAAGAAAATTAATAATAAATCTTACCATCTACAACTCTGATAGATACAATAATTACCTACCTAGCACAATATGAGCATGGGGATAATAGCAGCCTAAAATACTATGGGTTTAAACTATTACTTTGATTTAATACTTGGTCCATGAGATGAGCAATGTTCAGTTGTAGATCTCTGTGTTAATTTTCACCTACTGCACAATGTTTCTCTGATGTGGCCACTATGAGGCACTAATCTATAGACATGTAGCAGTATGTCATTAGAAATATTTTAGCATTATATTCATTTGGGAGAACAAGAGCAGTATGTTTTCCCTTAAGCCCATGACACATCTAATCTCAGATTTCTCCTCACCGATGGTATGGTGCTATATATAGAAAAACCCAGTAAACTAGGGAAAAGGTATTGAAATGAATAAAAAAGTTCACCAAAATTTCAAAGTAATCTCAATATAATAGCAACTGACTTTTTATATACTAGCAACAACAACAACAACAAAATTCTGAAATAAAGTTATGGAAAAGCCAACAGAAAATAGAAATACTCATGACTACATTTATCTACAGAGGAGAATATAACTGACTAAAAACTACAAGTTGTGACTGAAAGATAAAATAAGAAATAATGGGAAAGATATGAGATATTTGTAGATCAGAGAAATTAACAGTATTAATATAGAAATTTGATGTAGAATGATCAACAAATTCAAGGCAATATCTTAAAATTCTGATAATCATATTTCTGAAGCATAAAAGATAATTTTAAAACATAGCATAACAATCTTTATACAATATTATAGCCAGTTTTTTGAAAACAAAAAGAAATAAAGTCAGGATATTGCATTTCCCAATTTCATAAATCAGTTAAAAAAATATACTAATAAAAAAGTATGGTGCAATCATAAGGAAAGATATGTAGAGTAATGGAATAGAATTGAAAATTTAAAAACTAACCCATGCATCTATTGCCAATTAATTTTTACAAGGTTGACAAGACAATTCACTGGGGGAAAAATAGTCCAGGAATAAATGATTCTGACACAGCATTTAAATGACTACTGTGGAATTTCAAACAATATAGAATCTAACCCTAGGTGATTTAAGATATAAACACAAGAAGCAGACTAGAAAATCTGAAGAAAACAGGAATAAATCTATATAGCTTCAGTGTTTGTAATAGATATGATGTCAATAGTTCAATCAACATTGCTCAATTCTTACCAGAGAAGCCTCTTGTAGGAGATGGTAATTAGCACAGAGAACCACAACTGGACTGTGTGCATGGTATTAGAGGCTTTGGAGGCTAAAACCTAAGTGAATTGTCTTTAGCAAACACCTTTGCTCAATTTTCAGGAGTTTATGTAGTTTATGTCTGATGACAAGGCAAGAAAACTTAAGAACCAAAGATGGTAGAGGACTCCAAGACACAGCAGGACTTGTATATATAATTCAGAGTCTCATAAGCTCAAATTTATATACATAACACAGTTGTACACACAACTCACACATGAACTCATAGAAACTGGGACAGCCAGCAGAAGAACCTGGATAGGTTCAAACAAAACAACATCCCAGCACTGAGAGGAGAAAATGGACACTCCAAAAGACCCAAAAAGCAGCTGAAAGAATCAGACACAGATATTTCCACCCAACCAATTGACAGAAGCAGCTGACATCTGTTCTTGAATTAAGGAAAACTAGAAGTTGAGGAGAAGAACAATCCTGTAGGAGGACCAGCAGTCTCAATTAATCTGGACACTTGAGATCTCTCAAACCCTGGACCACCAAACAGAGAGCATGCAGCAGCTGATATGAGACCACCAACACACATACAGTAGAGGATTTCTGGGTCTGTTTTCAATCAGAGATGATGCGTCTAATCCTTGGGAGACTGAAAGCCATAGGGAGTATAGAGGTCAGGAGGGGTGGTGGAATGGGGGTAGCCATGTGGAGACAAGGCAGTCGGAGGGTGGATGG
>NC_045030.1:116485173-116495573 GCF_008632895.1 Mastomys coucha
AAGAAACTCTGTCTCGGAAAAAAAAACCAAACAAACAAACAAAAAAAGAGATTTCTGTGAACCCATTGTAATTGTGGTCTGCCAGTCACAGAATGGTCTTATGGAAAGTAATAATACAAATGAAATTTAACTTTACTTTTGTATTCAAATATTTTCAACTGCCCCTAGAAAACTTTTTGTTAATTGTCTCTGTTATTTTGTGAGGAAAAATCATGTGCATACCTTGCAAATGGAAGTATCACCTATCTTTTACTTTTATCTTGAAAATTTTTATTATAAAAAGGACAAAAATACACTAGTCATGCCAAAACCAAGAAAAAATAGTAAGTCAAAAGTAGTTTCTTGATCCTGGAACAATTTCAGAGATGACTGAACCTCTTAAGTACTGGAAAGATTCAAAAGTAAACATACCAGTCTTCTCCATCCAACTAGTGAGTTTCACTGATAGATTAAAAAGGTATAGAACATTTGGGTATTAGAAAATGGAAGTTAACCAGAGGTAAGATTAACCCAGCTTTGGGACTACAAGTATTGTATACATATTTTGGTTTCATTGGTTATAAAAATCAACACAGAGTCTGCTCCAGGCATGCAAATACTGATGTGGTAAGTGCTTTACTTTCTACTGTTACCAACAGTAATAACATTTTCCTTTAATTAGGCAAAAACAGTTAATATTGCTTCACATTCAGGTGTAACTGATACACTATACCTTTGTCCCAAATTAGTATAGAATAACATTAATTAATCAATTATCCTTGTACAATACTGCTACAGCATTTTCTCTGTCCAATCACATTAAGGCAGTGACAGGCCTGTGATTGGATAGGAATAGAGAGGTGGTGCTACAGTTGGAGAAGGAAAAAGGTCAGAGGAGAAGGAGGAGGGTTGGTCGGCATGATGGAGATAGATGATGAAGACGAGTCTGACCTCATGTGGTTATACAACCAAGCAAAGGTTTTTACAAAATATATTAATTGGGTTAGAATATTGTCTATATTATTTGGTTCAGAAATTATTGTATCGGATCTTATAAATTGTGATTTTATTATTATTACTATATAAATTTGATTGGATATTAATCATAGAGAGTCATGTCTTACCTGGTCTCAGGCTCTATTTAGATAAATGATTGTGGGGGTATGTAAAAAGTTACATGTGAGAGAGGTGTTTTTAATAGTTGAGAGAGTGAGCAAGATGTTTTTAATAGCTGGGAAGGAATAATAAGAGCCTGCCAGGATGTCGTTAGTCTGAAAGTGTTTGCGGGGTGGATTCAGTTTTTAAATTCCCGCAACAGATGGGCACCAAACGTACTGGCTGGGCATGAATCCACTATTAATTTAAAATTAATACCCTGAGAGTTAAAATTTATATTTTCTTTTCCTTTTCTTTTTTTTTTTCCTTTTTCTTTTGATGGGTGATAACTGAGTGGTGCCAAAACCAAGTCATACTACTCAAGTGCAACAAGTTGAAAGAAAGGAAACTGCTCTGAGGTCACCTGCTGTGTGGAGTTACAAGTTGCTCTGACTCCAGAAGTAGAGAGTGTAGAGCTAATCATTGCCTGCTTTTACAAGTATTAAAGAAAGTCTGGGGCTCTAGAAAGAGCCAAGCAAATAATATAACTTATTTACTTAGCCAGAGGAAGCTCATATTCTTTCAACTGTGGCTTACACAGGAATTTTGAGTGACATTTTCCTACTTGGCTAGGTAGAAATTGACTAAGTAAGAGGCTCATACAATATATTGGTTTATTTCATTGCTTTTAGATTATTTTAATTTGTACTAGGATAGGAAAAATTAGTCACTGACTCCAGAGTAGAGAGTGCAGTGCCAACCATTGCCTGCTTTTAACAGGTATTAATTAATAAAACTTTGAGGCTCTAGGCAGAAAATTAAACAGAAAGTTGATATAACTTTTTTTACTTAGCCAGAAGCTCATATCCTTTCAAAGGTGGCCTATATGGGAATGTTGAGTGATATTTTCTTACTTGGCTAGGTAGAAATGGCCTAAATAAGAGGCTCATACTATATATTAGTTTATCTCATTTGTTTTAGATTGTTTTAATTTTCAAAATAGGTGTGATGTGGAGTTTTGTGGTTATATTATTCCTCTAGGAGAGAGGTCAAAATAAAGGTTTTTCTGGTTACTGGCTCAAAGATATGCTGATTTGGGGAAAAGGTTTTGTTTTTGTGTTTTTATAAAAAGGTGATTAAAGTATTTATACCTTCCAGAAAACTAGATTTCAGAGAATCAAACAAAAATATATCTTGATTATACTAAAATTTTGTTTTGAGATTTATATATTACAGAATATACAGCCTTGGTGAATTGCCCAATCAGACATGCTAAACTTGCCTGCTTGAACACCTGGTGTCCTGTACTTCAGTAGGATCCAGTCAAGACACAGACATCAGAGACTAATAAATCCTGTTTTCCCTTCCCCCCCGCTTCATAATACCTCAACATCCATGTTCAACTTGAAGAAATTATGAAGAGTCATCGACCCAGTTCCCTGGGCTTTGGGGCTGGAGAGAGTTATTAATAGGTTGTCTTTCTAGGAAATGTAAAGATGGTCATATGTGGAACAGGGAGGAAATAGCCAAAATTAATTGTATAGCCATAATCTCATTTAATAGAAAACCTTATAATTATTATTAAGCTAAAGTAATAAGTTCCTAGTTGGTACAGAATTTATTTGATACAAACTTAAAGTTATCTTTGGTATAAATTTCTTCTATTAAAACTAAATAATTAAAAGTACAGGGATTAGACCCAGTATTCCTTTTTGTTGTTATTATAGACAGATTTGAGATGTTTAGACCTGTGAGTTTAGGGCCAAATTAGCAAATTCATAGCTCTGAGTTTATTATTAGGGTGATTTCTAGATTTTAAGTAAAAATACCTGAGAGTAGTTTACAGAAAACAGTCCAGATTACATTACATAGATAGTGGGTTTTCAAAAACATCAGAACCCCACAGAATGTGACATTTAATATTGTTTATTCATTTGACTAGAGACCTTTCTGTTCCTGGTGGCACTCCTTTTTCAGACTCAAAGAAGAAATTGAGCATCATTGGAGTTGCTCCAGTTGTGGTGAGATAGCCACTGGACAGAAATTGCCTCATTCCATCTACAGACAAATTTGTTGTCTAGGAAAGGACACACTATGTGAAATAGTGGACTGATAATCTTTGCCAAGACACGGTTGTTAGCCCTTTAAAATACTGTATTACAAATGTCTGTCAGGTGACCCTGGCTAGAAGGCTGAAGACTGATGCTCCAAAGCTTTAAAGTAAGGACTGTCCAGGTGTCCAGCAGTCTCTATCAATTGGCAAAAATTTTAGAAGCTATGTTAGGCTTCCCAAATATTCTCAATTTTTCAGTCGTGTTTAGATTTCTGATAGAGTTAAAAATAGAGTTAAAAAACTACATAGTCTCCTAGTCTAACCAGGCTTTTTACTTTTGAGAAAATGGTTTTCAGATGGCATTCAATCTAAGTCAAGACATAACCAGGTACAAAGATTTTATCTTTTAAGTTAAGATAGAAGATAGTGTTCAATTTTATTGACAAATATGTTGGACTGGGTGTCAGATATACTTTATACCAGATAATTTATAATATATATAACAATTGTGTTCAATTTATATTTTGAGAGAAATTTTTTTTAATTGAACAAAAAGAGTGAAATACTACAGCATTTTCTCTGTCCAATCACATTAAGGCAGTGACACGTCTGTGATTGGACAAGAATAGAGAGGTGGAAGTATAGTTGGAGGATGGAAAAGGTCAGAGGAGATGGGGAGGGTTGTCCTGATGGAGACAGATGATGAGGATGAGTCTGGCCCCATGAGGTTATGCAACCAAGGAAAGATTTTTATAAAACAGATTAATTGGGTTAGAATATTGTCTTTATTATTTGGTTCAGAAATTATTGTATTGGCATCTTGTAAATTATGATTTTATTTTTGTATAAATCTGATTGGATATTAAGGCATTAAGAGTCATGTTTTACTTACTGGGTCTTAGGCACTGCTTAGATAAATGATTGTCGGGGTGTGTAAAAAGTTGCATGTGAGCAAAGTGTTTTTAATAGCTGGGAAAGAATAATAAGTGCCTGCCGGGACATGGCACAGTGGGAAAGCAAGTTTGCAGGGTGGATTCCTTTTTGTTTTTGTTTTGTTTTGTTTTTGTTTTTGTTTTTATTGTTTTCCTTTTTAATAATTAGTTCACAAAAAAAGAATCACTTTTTTAAAAAGAATGACTTTTATTTTACCAAATGCAATGGCCTTACATTTTAGTGCACAGTTTTAACTGCTTAGCATTTTCTTACAATAGTGGCAACATTTTTCAAAACCAGAGGTATAGAATTATTCAAAGTATCCTAGTAACTCTAAGAAATATTATCACAATGGACACACTTATTTACCTATTTGACAAATTTTACTGCCTGTTTGCCAGCAGCCTCTGACTTAATGCTCAAGCCAGAGAGTTAATATCTGTCCATACAAATGTACTCATTTTTTAAATTCCTGCAAAGCAATACTATATATTATTATTACAATAGTATCATAGTAATTACAGTTGTTGATTAAAGTGCAGCATCCACAGCTTTGGACTTATTGGTAGGACATGACAGAAGGGAAAAAATCAACTTAAAACTACACTTACTTTTTGGTCAGTAAAAAATTTAGAAATTCAGTAGGCTAAAGAATGCTGAGAGGTCCTTTCTATATTTGTCAAGAAGATAGGTCTGATTGATCTGTTTGTATTAATATAGTCTTCATTTATGTATGCTAACTATGTAATTTACTAAGTGACTGAAAGCTTTATATAGTTGAATCCAGAAAAATATGTTTTGTTTTTTTTAGTTGGCCTGGTCTCATATATTAACCAAGATCTGTCAGATCCTGTGATAATTGATGTGGTACTGTTCAACATATTTGCTGAGTAGAAGATTCCTCTCCTAATCAAATCACAACATATTTATGTGTATAAAAGCATTAAGTCATCTAAAAATATAAATAAAGTAAAATAAAATAAAAACAAAGAGCAAAAAGAAGATCTGATGAAAAAGTTCAAAAACACCAATACATAGACACACATTCACACAGTGAATTCCAATTAAAACCTATAAAAAATCATCCTGAGTGAGGTATCCCAGATTTAGAAAGATAAATGAGATATATATTTACTTAAATATAAATAATAGTTTTTAAGTCAGTGTTAATACAGCAATAATACTGAGAACTACAGAGGGTAGGTACAGTAAGGGATTAGAGGGAACAGATAAGTTTTATTAGAAAAGGGAAGTAGAATTGATAGCTATAGATGGAAAAGAAGCTATAATCAAAGAATCAAGTATGGGGGGAGGGGTTTGGGATAATCTCCTGTGTACTATGTTGAATAATCACCTGTCAAGTAAAAACCAATAGACAATAAAATGAGGCAGGTTTAGAAGCAGGACTTCTTGTTGGGACTTCTGGTTTAGAGATAGGTAGGAGAAGAAATTTATGACTGGAACTTGGAAGAGACCGACAGAGGAAGATGAGGAGAGGAAACTAGCCATGAAGCTAAACTCAGGTTAGAATAAAATGATAAGTTAAGAGATAGTTGGAGAACCATGTAACAAGACTGCCAAAAGGCAGTATATATCTGTTATAAAACCTAAAATGATTCTTTCATCATATTCAGGAAATTAGATGGAGATGAAATAAGTCCATAGGATTATCAATAATTCAGATGGCAACCTATAGAGATACAAGAATTAAAAATATTTAAGGAAACATTACAATTTATGGCATATATTCAAAGTATATAAAACAAGTACTCAATAATTGAATAATTTCAAAAGATTGGAGAGATTTGATGGCAGCCATCTTAAAGCCTGGCCCTCAACTACAGTGGCCAACCTGGTAAAAAAATTAGGCTTTCAAACATGAGAAAACCAGAGACATTGATATTGTAAAGGATCAATTACTATGTGAAGGTCCATATTCTGAAATAAGAGTACAGATTACCCTTCATGGTATCATCCTAGAACAATGTTATATAAAAATCCATAAATGCTTGGGACAAGGTTGAATAATGGGGATGAGCTGAATAATTTTAATAATAACCCAAGTTTCAAATGCCCATTGCTATGTCTATGAAAATTCAGGATATCCTGTAAAGGACTGTAGACAAACAATTTCTAAGGATACATTCTTCTATAGTAATAATTCATGAAGAAAGTTTCCTTTGGAATATAAAAGATGTAGAAGTATCAGCCATAAGGATCATGAGTGGAGATCATTCAAAGATATTTAAGGCAATTCCTAAGAGGCTTCAGTCAAGGCCCAATGAAAAAAATCATGAGCCATTAGTTTCCTGTCCATGAAGAAAAGAATATTCTGAAAAACAACTAGAAAAATCAAAGCCTATATCAAGGATAACATATAAGTCAGAAAGTGATGACATACTTATTATGCTAATTTGATTAATAGTAGTCATGTTTATAAAGATTTTGTAAAAAGGAGTTAAAGAAACAGTTAGGACCAGACATGGTGGTATAAATGTTTAATCCCTGTAGACAGAGCCTATGTTCCAGAGATAAAGATCATTATGGTAGTCAAACTTAGTATTATATAAAAATCACCAAGATCATACTAGTTTTGAATGCATGAACAGGTCATGGAGAAGAGCTGAGCCTTGAATCTCTGAGAAACCAGGAAATGCCATTAGTGAAGGTGCATCCTCAGTTGTAGTTGACAGCCCATGACTAAAGGGGACTTAAAATGAATTTGAAAGCTTGGCACCATAAAGAAAGCCTATTGGTGAAGCTTAGTTATAGAGGAAGACCACAGCAAATTAGGGATGCAATTACCATGGAATGACCACCAATGACAGTAGCAGCAGTAGAGATGAGTCAACTAGAGCCTGGAGTGCTACAGAGAGTATAGCTGGAGAATTGGCCCAAGCCCTTTGTAAGTGCCCAGAATATCATGTATATGTCCAAGACATTGGAACAAGAAGCTGTGAAGTTGAAGTTGCCTTGGAGACCTTAAAATGTTACAGATGGGATAACAAAGAAAGCTGCTAACTGTCCAAGAGAAAGAACTGTAGTCAACAAAGCTAAAAGGATTTGGACATTAGTCATGGAGATTCAGACTTTGGAGGTTACTGTTTGTTGGTCTTTCTTTGGTTCATTGTTCCCATAATATGATGTTTTGGAATGGTAACATATAGTCTGTGATGGTGAAAGTATGTCACCTTGCCTTTTGAATTTTGATTTTATAAAAGGTTACAGTTAAGTCATTGCATGCATCTCAAAAGAGACTTTGAATTTAGGAATTTTAACACTTTTGAGACTGCTATTTTTTACAGTGACTTTTGAAGTTGGACTGAATATATTTTGCATTATGCTATAGGTAGATTTGGTCCTCATTAGTCTCTTGTGTTTGTACAATCTTATGTTTCACCATTAATCTTAAGTTATTTATGACTTTTAAAAAATGTAAAGTATAAAACAATATTTATAGGCTGATGCAAATTATAGAAAAATATTTAGCTACAGAATTTTAGACCCAAAAAGATAGAATAGATAGCAATTACTTTGTCCAAAATTACCAAATGCACATGGACTGGACATTGTGAATGAAACTCTAACTTGATAGTTTTCATAATTTCTCTTATTGTATATAGCTTACTGATGTTAGAGAAAGAGCCTTTTATTGGACTAAAGAGAGATGTCAGTATACTATGTGTACTATGTGGAAGAATCACCTGTCAATAAAAGTGTAAAGGACAATAAGCTGATATAGGATTAGAAGACACTTCGGCTTGGCACTTCTGGTTGGAAAAAAGTTAGGTGGGAAAAGAAATTTTGGACTGGAACCCAGAGGAGTGAGATATAAGAAGATAAAGAGAGGAAACTAGCCATGTAGCTGAACTCAGGTTAGAACATTAAGGGATAATAAGTTAAGAGTTTGCCATGAATCTAGGTTGGCTTATGGCCTAGGCATTTGTAAATAATATTGAGCCTCTGAGGTTTTGTTGGGCAAGAGTGGAAAAGCCTGAGGCAATAGGAAGTAGGAGAGGTGTGTGTAGGAGCAAATACTGGGAGAGCACTTGGGGAGTTGGTATGGAAACCTAGTAAAATAGAAAATTTATATATATGTACATGCATTCTAAATAAAATTGCATAATAATAGGGGAGGCACAATCAAAATTGGCCTTTTTTTTGTCAACCAATGGAGCTTCTAATACATGTACTGAGTTATATTTAACTGAGTTATTGGCCAAAGAGCCCCATGAGAAATCCAAAATAACCTAGGCTGCTGCCAAGACTACATGTTCCTCTCTAGAATCTGATGGCAATTTCTGAAGAGAACACCTATAATAAACATGGAGATGTTGAGTTGGTTCTTACATAGAGCCTTTACTCCTTATGTTCCAACATCTTTCTTACACAAAGGTACTTTTCATGCTATAAAAAAGACTAATGTAAACAACCACCCTAGCCATAAATACTTTATCTAGAAATCTGAAAAAAAAACTAATAATTAAATTTTTGCATTGATTTTACTACAGTAGTTTTCAATATAATGTCTCTGCCCAAACACCCATTCCAGAAAGTACACAAATATACAGAAAGCCTTGTCCTGTTTTATAATATTTCATGTATTGTTTCTCTAGACTTAGAATCATAGATTATAGTAAAGGAAATGTCATAATGGACCGAACCATTTGAAATCTACTCATTTCCATTTTGAAGCAGCAAGCTTGACAAAGTGTTAAAATTCTCTTTTGAAGATTCTTGTAAGTTTGTTACTGCTTAGCTACTGTGAAGATTATCTCCATGGATGTAAGGATGTTTTCACCTATGAATTAAGTAGTAATAATGAAATAACAAGTTTCTTATTGTTATTTATAATTCTCTGGTATCAAAATTTGACTTCTTGTCCCTACAATCACATGCTCTGCTGGTCTTAAAGGTTTAATGTAAAAGACGAAAAGTGCTTCTGACAGTAGACAAAATGTATTGACTGAGAAGTCAATTCTTTTACCAACTTCTCTGCAGATGCTTTTAAATCAATAAGTAAAGAAGTAAGTTAATGTGCTGAGTGCTGTAATTAAGTCTTAGTACTGATGGGACATTAGATTGCAACTGTAGATGGAGAAAGGAGATAGTATATAATAAATCCAGGAGATCTTTGGACTTCTATTCTACCATGCCCTGAGATAGTACAGCAATTAATTTAAACACAAATACTAGTATTATGAACTACTCAAAGAAGGAGTGTTCAATACCCTGTGAGCTCATAGAGTGGTAAATTTATTTTAAAGTGTTAATTTGAAAAAAAATGATTAACCTACAAAAAATAATGTGAGTATGTCCAAGGTTCAAGAAAAAAAAAAACAATACCCTAGATATAAAAAAATGGTTTAAAAATGCTATGAATAATCATTCTTTACATAGACAAAGAGATGAATAACAAGTACATGTGATAAGTGAAAAGTATATCATCATTTGATGATGAGGAGATGTAAACTTAAAAAACAACCTCACTTCAGTAATACCACATACCTTGTCATTAGGAAAATGCAAACTAGAGTTGCAGTAAGACTACATTTCCCATGCACTAGGATTATCATACTTTTTTAAATGAAAATATATCAGTATAGTTGTGAAAAAGTTGAGTCTGCATAGATTTCAAATATATCTGTCATTTGAAAAACTTCCCACTTTTTGTTCCTATATAAATTAAGCAGAATTTTATGTAACCCAGCAATTATGATTCTATGTAAATATCAAAGGGAAATGAAACCATAATTCCACTTAGGATTTGTACACAAATGGTTAGGGGCAGCACTATTCATGGTTACAGAGTTCATATGTTCCATGAGTGAAGAATGGAAATAAAACACTTTTTTTTTAAAACCCAAAGCAGAGAGACGATTTGACTAACACCTAGGAATAAAATATATTTTTGCTTTATACTATATGTGAAATTTAATCCAGAATATATTAATATCCCAAATATCAGCAATAATTTTACAATTCATTTAATGTCTATTACCTTGAATTCAGCAAGACATCTCAGACAATATCAAAAACATGGAGGAACAATAACAGAAAACAAAATTAACTTCATCTAAATTAAAACTATTTGTGAATCCATAAGAAAAACTTTAAACACTTTCAGGATACTAAGCTTATATTTATAATGGACAAAAACACACACAGGACTGGTGAGATGGCTGAGAGGCTAATGGCATTTGTTACCAAGGCAATATTCTGAGTTCAATTTCTGGCACTAACAAAGTAGAAGGAATGAATCTACTGTCTCAAATTGTCCTCTGAACGTCATAGTCATTCACATATTTACACACATACACACACACATACAAATACATAC
>NC_045030.1:116495584-116498764 GCF_008632895.1 Mastomys coucha
CACACACACACACACACACACACACACACGGGAACCTCTAAGTCCCTGGGATCCTCTGTTCTCTGACTCCTTTTCAGTGAAATTATAGTCATGTATCACTATGCCTGGCTTTTATTCGACTACTGAGGATCAACCAAATTCAGGTCTTCATGCTGGTATAGTAAGAACTTTATTGACAGAGTTGACTCTGCAGCTCTTGGCATTCTTTTTAAATTATTTTTATTTTATTTTATTTTATTTTATTTTATTTTATTTTATTTTTGTAGATTGTATTTGTTGTTCACGTGATTGGATTAAGAAATGTCTGCTTGTATAGTCTGGAATTTTTAGATACAATAAAAAATGAGAGATCTGACGTCATGAATGGATTAAGCCCTTAATGGAATTTGGTGAGTGAATAGCTTTTTATTCAATTTGAGTGTTTACTGTAGTGTTTGATTCTATTGTTGTAGTCTCTGTCCCTTGCCTTCACTTATTGATACAACATTATCAACTTCTTCCAGTTCAACTTTTGGTACTCTCTCATGGCTATACTGAAATCATATATACATTTGTTATATGGATTAAAATGAGTAGTTGTGAAATTTTACAAATATAAAAATTAGAGTTGGTGAACTGTTTGTGGATTTTATAAGTTGTACTAGAGTATTTTATTTTAAACATGTTTTAACTGACATAAAACACTTAAGTCAATTATATGGGTTAATAGGATATTTTGTCATATTCAATATATTTGCAAATAATATAAAATAATATTTAGATTGAGTTATATACATATAGCTTTGTAAGCATGTATAATTTTTAGTTCAATTCTTTTCTAAATCCAGGCTTCATGTGGTCTTGCATGTTTTTTTATTCCCTGCTTTGGAAGTAGATACAGGTATATCTCAGTGTGTTTGGGTCCAGCCTAGTAAGTAAAGTAAGTTGTAGACTCCTCAGGGTAACATTGTGAGAAACTGCAAATGCTCTGCTTTACCATTGCATTGTGAGCAAATGACTCATCAGTTAACAGTAGGATCTAGCCTAGCCTGATATAAGTTTGATCTCTGCAATCCACTAAAGGTGGAAAGAGAAAGTTTGACTGTTCAGTTGCTCTCTGACTTTCATATATACATCAGGTAGACCTGTGTGCAGTACTATTAAGCAAAAAGTTTCTTTAAAAGTTATATATGTATATGCATATATATGCATATATAATTATATAAATAATATGTCTGTATATATATATATATATATATATATATGTATATATATATATATATATATAATTGAAAGCACTACACACTATTACCTGCTTCAGAAATATATAATTGACAAAGAGTAAAATTACATAGTTTAGTTTTAGTTTTACTTTTGTCTAAGTCATTAATATGATAAGAATATCAACTAACATTCCCTTAGACTTACATTTGGTTCTTGAGTTAGCATCTCATATAGCAAGGTATTTTTGAACTTGATGTGTAGTTGACTATGGCCCTAGATTTCTAATTCTTATGTCTACAATTCCTGAATGCTTGAATTACATCTGTACACCACTAACTTCTCTTTCTTAACTACATTTTTTATTCTAATAAAATAAGTTAGTTTGGAATTAGAGAAGTCAGAAATGCAGCAAGGAGAATCATTGAGAATTCATGGAGAATCATTCAGCCATTTTAGAATTTTCATGTCACAATAGTACATCCATTTTATACATTATAATTTGGTACTCATTAAGAAATTAAGGGTACCTTGAAATTCATTTTTAAAGAAAATCAGAGAGAAAGTTAAGTACAATTTATGCCTCAGAAACTAAAAAAAAAAATTAAAATAATTGATACAACAGAAATAAACAGAAATACAGAGATCAATTTTATTCACCTAGTGAAGAAATTAGCTACTTTCTAAGGAGATTCATATTGATAGACATTTTGCATACTCTTTTTGTAGTGAAGAGCTTTTCAAATTAAAGTAGTGAAACAGGCAAAGAGTACAGGATGGATAGCATACTTATGAGTTATTAAAATATGAATTAAGAGGTGTAAGGAAACATGAGAAGTACTTCTAAATTTCGTCTCTTGAAATAAATAGTGCCAAGGACCAGCCTTATCTCGAAGAGAGGTTCTGAGAAAGGGATGTTTGAGAGCAACAAAACAAACACCTTGAGTTCACATAGTGGGTAACATGCTGACAGCCAAGTTTTGTTTGAGACAGGTTTCCAGGTTCTCTCTGTCTATCTCTCCCTCTCCCTCTCCCTCTCCCTCTTCCTCTCTCTCTCTCTCCCTCTCTCGTGTGTATGTTCTGATCTAGACAGATTTCCAGTCTTCTATTTACATATCAATTCAGTTATTAACCCAGGTTCCTTTTTGATTTTCCTATAAATCAGCATTCTGATACTCTAGCCCCTTGATTCTTAGAAAGACACAGCAAGTACATTTTTTAACATTTCAGAAGAAATCAGACATATGCCTGCCTTTGTTAAGTACAAACAAAAAGCTAGCTGGGTGGGACTCCCCCACACAAATTACCATTCCTACCATGCCTGGTCCTTGACCTAAACTCCCTTTGTCCCAGGCTAACCTTGAACTGAGGAATATGGCTAACTTTGTATCGGCCTGCCTTTTTATCTTTCTGACAAGTTGCCTCACAGTTGTTTCTATTTCTTAAAGTCTGTGAAGCCCCTCATATAATTCACTTACACTCTTATATTTTGCATAGTTAAGAAATTATATATTTTTGAGCTCATGTTTTCAAAGTTCTTTCCCACAACTCTAAGGACTGTCCTGAAGGTCATAGCATTCTACCATTTTGCTGAGACAATAACCACATTCTCACTTCCTGGATTCATGCTGTCTCTGAGAATCATAGAGTCATTATTGTTGTCAGAGAGGATATTCCACAAAGGAGGAACATGAAAGCATGTATATTATTTAACAAACAAGTCTTACACCCACAGAAACCATCAACACTTTGGGCCTGTGTCATGCTGGCTCTGTTCCAGAGGTGGGAACCATGTAACATCATGCTGTTCCTTCCCTGGCTTGGCTGTACTTGGTGAAATAGTAGCATGTATTAAATCTAATTTTTACTTTTTTTGTTTTGTTTTAAAAGTGAAAGATATATTTAATCAAACTTAAATTTTCTAAGATATTTATAATGGGTATCACAATAACTTTCATATAATTCATTTAATTAAATATA
>NC_045030.1:116499650-116501036 GCF_008632895.1 Mastomys coucha
TTTGGAAATGTGTGGATTATAATATTCATAGCCCTTGGCTTCACCAGGTAGAGGTGGGAAATTCACAGAAAGCCTACGTGAAGTAACCTAAACTTCTAATGGAGATTTTGTCAAGAACAATCAAAGATGTGAAATACCTGGAGAAATCAAGTAGGTTGTATGAGACTGAGACAGAAATGGGGTAAGGAACTAGAGATAATGATCTGAGGAAGTACCTATCTCATCTCATTTCTCCAACCAAATATGGTGGAAAATGTTCCTGGAAAAAACTGATTTTCAACATTATATTTAGCAACAATTTAGCATTTGACCTAAAATTATGAGTATTTTGCCTATATGTATATGTGTACAGTTTGCCTGCCTAGTATCACAGAGATGAGAAGAATATGTCAGATACATTAGAGCTAGAGGTTATATGGTTTTGAGATGAGTGTGGGTGCTGGGAACCAAACCCAGATTGACTACAAGAGGAGCAAGTAGTATTCACTATTGATATATCACTCTAAGTCATCATTCAGGACCTTGTTAAATACACAAAGCCAGTCTAGCATACCTAACTCCTAAATACTGAATGACAGCTATGTAATACCACACACACACACACACACACACACACACACACACACACATGTGCATACATACAAAATTTAGTTTTGATTCTCAAGTCACTAACCACATTCTCCCTTCGTTGTTTTGGCTGGCCTTGGATCAGATATTGAAGGTAGCACGTCTGTCTCCTGGTATCCTTCTAATGTAGAATTACAACTGTTTAACTACAAACAAAACATTATAGGTAAATCACAAAAACAGAATCCAGTAATTGATTAAATTTGTTTGAATAAGTATATATTGAATATAAAACTTAATAATAGATATTACAAGTGAACAAAAATAATACAATTACTTTACTAAGCTTAATGTCAATGCATGTTGATTATCAAAATAAAATGAGCAAGTAGATTTTTGGTTTTCAAATAACTTGATTTTTGCAAAGGAAATATTTGTGTTTTTATTTGAATTTTAAATAAATTATTCACAGTCTGATTATATTGCAAGACTTTCTAAAACTCTAACTTCATTATATTTGATTTTATTATTTTCTGTTTTTATCATTTCTCCACTTGCCACAATTTTACAGAATAACCTCACTATCCTAAGTATCATTTGTGCTTCACCTACCCATCTTCCCTTGTACATTCTTGGCTTCCATTGATCTTTTATCTGTTTCTATAATGCATCATTACAGTGAGAAACTCCCCAAATGTAGCTCTTTCATATTGCTTTCTTTTAGACACAGATATTCATAGGTACTGAATACAACTGGAAGTTATAATGAAATAAGCCTTGCTAGGAAAGACATATGATATATTTTCTCTTATATATGAT
>NC_045030.1:116501047-116502148 GCF_008632895.1 Mastomys coucha
TATATTAAAATGTCTTAGAATTGAATGTTTCCCTTAAATTTGTATAAAGTGAGTATACTGCATTTACAGTATATATTTATTTAGAAGATTTTTTGATATCTACTCTAATTTTACACAAAATATAAAGCAAAACACATTATAGTTTTTTTCTTATAAAAAAAATGGTTCTGGATCTAGAGCTATGGCTTAGTCACTGAGAATCCTTGGTGCTCAGAATCCGTATCTGGCATCTGATAACTGTCTATAACTCTTTTCAATGGTACCCAATTCCATATTCAGGCATCTGTGTGTACCTACATATTAGTGGTGCACATACACATACTCAGTCACACACATATGAATAAAATAAATAAATCTTTAACATGTTAATTCCCTGATTTTTAACATCCACACCTGCATTTTTTCTAACTTTTTGTGAGAAATTAAAGTATAATTAAAAATCTGAGATTTTTATTTACAAATATTCTGATACTCAAGTATATATAAAAATGAAATGAAATTTAAAATATAACATGTATAGATATAAAACATATGTATATATTTACAGTTGGTAAAAATAGCCAAAAAAATAAAATCATGTGAATATTCATATGAAGACTATAGATATTTAAAAAAATGAATCTATTTTGGTATAGAAATTCAAGGTGTCTTTGTTTATGATAGCAATTAGGTACTATGCCTGTTTTATGTCCTCTCTATATAACATCCCATTTTTAGTCTTCCACATTGTCCCTGTTAAAAATGCTGACCTAGAGACAAAGTAAAAATTATTGGACCCCAGTTTCTTATGAATTTCTAGAGAGTTATCTATATACTATATACTTACATGACAAAAGCATGCAAGAGTATTTGATTTATTATAGCCGCATTTGATGCATCACTTAGAGATCTATAATGTACCTTGGCAAAGTTTAGTTCTATCTACAGTAGACACCAAACTAAACCATTTCACAGTTTGCTAAATTAGTCTACGAATCCCCTATAAGTTACTTTTTCAAGCATCTGAAAAATTATAGCTTCATTTATACCAGTAGCAGAAAAATGTTTGATAAATGGGCAAAACAATGAACAGTAAAACAAATATCAAGACTTTTTTTTTTC
>NC_045030.1:116515536-116529498 GCF_008632895.1 Mastomys coucha
TATTCTCCTACATCGGGGTTCAGAAATCATCCCAAAAAGAGTATAAATACAGATCACAAAAAAACATGGACAGTTTTTTTGTACACACAACTCTGGACTGATCACTCAGGGACTCAGATCAGATTTGGGAGCTGAGACTGTAACCCTAAGCCAGAATACAATACAGTTTTTTGAGCATGAAAACCACAAACATCTGTGCCAAGTTATTCCACCAATCATGATTTAGGGATAGTGAACATCATTAGAATTATGTCTTTGTGATACAGTTATCCTGTTCCCATTTGTTGGGTTATTCATCTGTAGTGGGGTAACTTGCCTAGCATTCATGTTCCAACTTGACAATAAGGAAGCCAGGTACCCATGTACATGTCTCCTTCTGCTTATCAGGATGTGAATCACCCAAAGAGGACTTGGGAAATTGAGTTTTATTTGACCACTATCAAAATAGAAGTTTTATTTAAAATTATTGCAGTAATATTATAAAGGGAGTGGTTATCTAGGCCTTAACACCTTAATTAATATACTAGTGATAATTTATATACAAATTGATATAAAGAAAGAACACACACACATACACACATATACACACAGCCATATGCCAATCTTATAGAGGCTATTCCTCAATTGAAGTTCCTCTACCCACATGATTCTAGTTTGTATCAAGTTGGCAAAACTAAACAATATGTCCAATATATCCAGAAGTAACTTTTAAAACAAGAAATATATTTTTCAAAAAATCATCATAAAACTAATATAATTTGCTAAGAGCTAAACTGTAGCATATGATTATAATGAAGCTATATGAACATTGTAAATCACAAATTTCATACAAAAGAACATAGATCAGTGCAGTAATCTAAATGGTAGTCACAAAAGTGTGAATGCATATGGAAAAAAATGAAAACAACTTGATATTTTTAGTAGAATTAAATTGGCTGTATTTTATTTTTTTATTAAATTATTCTTCATACTCATTTTTTTCTTTTGTTTTTGAGTCACAATTCCTGAAATTTATATGTAACACAAGCTACCATGAAATGTGTTATCCTTTTGCCTCAGATTTCCAGGTGTTTGTGTTTCAAACATACACAACTATTCTTATGTTTATGTACTCCTTTACAGTCTGAGGTTTATCATAAAATATCAACATGAGGAGATAATTTTTTATTGAAGTTAATTCACAGAGTTTTTTTTATGAAAGTTGGAAAGTAAAATAAATCGTAATTTAACACAGAATGTTAAGTCAACTCAGTTATAATGGTCAGTTCAAAGGAAATAATAATAATCTCAATGGCTCTTTAACATGTTCACAAAAATAAATATTTTGTATTAAAATATGCATGACCTTCATATCCTGTCTAATTATATATTAATTAGTAAAATATTCTAGGCTTCTAGTTTAATTTTTTGAAAATGCCATTAAACAGATCAAAATTGTCAGTTCCAATTAACTTAAATGATTATCTTTTGTTAATATTTATATTTATTTTTAATTATTTTGAGAAAAACATTCATAAATCCCAAAGGGTGACTTGGAAATTTCTGTGTGGCTAAGAATGACCTTTAGTTCTGATCCTCATGTTGGTTTGGAGGCTTGTACCACAACTTCTGCATTTATTTTTGTTTTCTTATTTATAATATCTTTGAGTTAGATACAACTTTATAAACATAGGATCTAAGACTTTTATAGTAGAAGTTTAAATTTGATCACTGAACATTATTTAGTTTTGCTCTACTTTATGAGAAATGAGTTAGTATTGTATTCAATGTGACACTTAAAGAACCTGTAATATTATTGTGGTCCCTCTTAGTCCTTCTTCTTAATTGTATCCTTAAGATTCAACAGAACCCTACACTCTTGGTCTAGTAATTTTATGCATACATGCACATGCACACACAGAAAAAAAAACAGGTTTCATACTCATGACTTTGTTGATTTTATATTTTGGATAACATTCTAGCTTAATCATTTCTGGAATTATTTATTTTTCTTTTATGTATGTGGGTACTTTGATTGCATGGATGGCTCTATGCCACATGCATGCCTGATCCCACAGAGGCCAGAAGAAGATGTAGGATCCCCTAGAACTGAAGTTACAAAGGTTATAGGTACCATGAGTGCTGTAAACTGAATCTCAGTTCTCTCCAAGAGCAACAAGCACTGCTGAAGCCTCTCTTCAGGGTGTAGAATCCTAATTTAAAGGAAAGCTTCAATTTATTTTGTACCTTCATCTTCTTCCTTAATCTTAGCCTTTAAGTTTTAACAATAGCTTCATTCTTATAGTTCTCTGGGTCTTTATATTCACGTATATTTTCTCTACTTACTGAAATGTTCTTAATTTTCCATTAATTTTAAACACTTAACCCTAGTATAATGTTCTACAGTATGCATTTCAAAAACACATTAACTAATTTTTACTCACAAGCTGGCTCTAATAACACCAAAAGCAACTTGGGGAGGAAAGAGTTTATTTAATCTTACAGGTTAGAGTGTGTCATGATGGGGAGCCAAGGCAGGAACTCAAGGTAGGAACATGAACATTGGAACTGAAGCAAACCTGCTTACAGGTATCATTCTCAGGGCTTGCTCAGCCTGCTTTTTAACACAATCCAAGATCACTTGCCTGGCTTTGACACTGCATACAGGTATTATTCTCAGGGCATGCTCAGCCTGCTTTTTTAATACAATCCAAGATCACCTGCCTGGCTTTGACACTGCATATATTATATAATATAATATAACATCATATTAATGGTTTTTAAAAGCAAGTGCCACACAAGCCAATCAAATGAGGCAATTCTTCAATTTTAGGATGTGTATTAAACAGGAATGTGAGGTTAAAAACAAAATTAGCCATCACACACTTCTTTGTTGCTCTTCTTTGCTTCTGCTATAGTAATTTTAGAATATTATCTGAGATTAAATAAGCAATGTTACACTTTAAATAGTCCCTTAGATTACTTTATCCTTAGAAGGAGATATTTTACATATACAAGGGGTATTGTGAAGTTTGTGGTTGCATAGTACATGACATGTAATATAATACATATTAATTAATATAAATAAAATATATTTATATTTCTTCATCTATATACTCATTTATAACACAGTGGTTATAGTCAAACACCTGAGGGTTGAAAACCTTTTGGTGGTTTAATGGTCCTTTCGTAGGGGTCCCATATCAGAAGTCCTGCATATCAATTATAAATAAAAACAAAGAAATTATAAAGAAAGGAAAACAAAAATAATTTTACAATTGTGCTTAAGCAAAACAGGAGGAACTGTATTAAAATTGGCAAAATTAGTAACGTTGGCAAGCATTGCTATAACATTTCACTGAAATAATGTTATTTTATTTATTAAATGATTTGAAATTATATGTTGTAAAGGAATTTTAATCCAGCAACATGGCTGCTCTGCCAAAAGATCACATCTAAAGATCTTTTAGATTATATGATTCAGCTGGAATGCAGATTATAGTGTGATCTCTCTGGTATACAGTCACAGCCTTATCACAGAAGTTTAATCCATAACAATGAAGGTAAGGTTAGTTTGTAAAAGGAAGAAGCCATGTTTGAAAGTTATATCTAATAGAGGGACATACAAAGTTATAAAAGAGAAAAATTTGTCAGAATGAGCAGTGAGGATATGCCCAACACACAAGAGAACAATACAGGAAAGGGAGGCTCCTTAAGAGCAATGAGAGAGAGAGAAATGTGCTTTATGTGTGTATAACAGTTCTACCAGGTCAGTTTTACAGAGTCAGTTGGAAGGGAGAACAAGCTAGACACAAGTAACCAATGAACAAGCCAAAAAATCAGGAGACGTAAGATTAGAATATATTGCCAAAGATAGTATTATACCAAGCAGAGCAATTAAGTGAGAAGCAGACAGAAGCCAGATTGAATCATTCATCTTGGAAGATTAGATTGTATGGAGGCTAGAAGCTTCCAAGTTCAAGCCTAGGGATAGTTAGAACAGATAATGAAACACTCTGGGCTCAACCCAAGCTGTGTTTTCTCATAGGTTGGATACAGATCTTATTTTGTCCCATCATCTGAGGAAATGAAAGCAAAATTTATAATATATATTCAAATAACAATTCTATAAAAATAAAAGATATTTTAGAAGCACAGAATTTTATGTTATTTTTATTCAATAAAATTTTATTTCTGTAAAAGCTTATGATTTGTAGGATTTCAAAAATAGTTCAAGCATTACAGTTTTAAAATTGTTAGACTGAGTAACAATCATAATGAGAGAGATTTGTTCCTTCTTTTCTTTATTAGTATTTTCTTTATTTACATTTCAAATGATATCTCCTTTCCTGGTTTTCCTTACCAAAAAACAAAAACAAACAAACCAAAAAAAAAAAAAAACCATAAAACAAAAAACCTGTTCCCTCTCCCCTCCCCCTGCTCACTAAGCCACCTTCTCCTGATTCCTGGCCCTGGCATTACCCTACACTGGGGCATAGAACCTTCACAGGACCAAGGACCTCTCCTCCCATTGATGACCGACTAGGCCATCCTCTGCAACATATGCTGCTGGAGCCATTAGTCCCACCATGTGTACTTTTTGGTTGGTGGTTTAGTCCCTGGAAGCTCTGAGGGTACTAGTTAGTTCATATTGCTGTTCATCCTAAGGGGCTGCAAACCCTTCAGCTCCTTGGGTCCTTTCTCTAGCTCCTTTATTGGGGACCCTGTGCTCAGTCCAATGGATGACTATGAGCCTCTACTTCTGTATTAGTCGGGTACTGGCAAAGCCTCTCAGGAGACAGTTATATCAGGCTCCTGTCAGCCAGCACTTGCTGGCATCCACAATAGTGTCTGGGCTTGGTGATTGAATAAAGGAAGGATTTCCAGGGTGGGGCAGTCTCTGGATTGTCCTTCCTTCTGTCTCTGCTGCATAGTTTGTCTCTGCAGCTCCTTCCATGGGTTCTTATGTTCCTCCTTCTAGAAGGATCGAAATATCCACACTTAGGTCTTCCTTCTTCTTGAGTTTCTTGTGGCTTGCGGATTGTATTTTGGGTATTCCGAGCTTCAGGGTTAATATCTGTTTATCAGTGTACTGATCAGTGGATATTAGCCCTTCCTGTCTTTTATATATGATAGAAATTCATTTATTAAAATTCTCCCAGTATGATTCATTTTTCTTTTTTCTTTTTTAAAATTAATATAGGGAGGAAAGAGACTAGAGAATGAGTGGAAGAAATAAGACTAAAATAGGCCAGAAAAAATTGTAGGAAGTGGTAGAAAGAAACATAAACAGAAGCCATCAGGGAAGAAACATTCCAAGTCGAAGTTCCCTCTACAATTGTTAACAGTGTGGACATCTATATGATAGACCGAGAAAGGAACTACAACTACTAAAATTGCCTAATTCACAGGACAGACAAATTTTACCCAACATAGAATTTTGTAGAACTCTTGCATACAATTTCCAAGAGAAGCTCTACCCATCTCACACAGAGAACAGATTGTCAATGTCACAGGAAACACACATGCTGCTCTGACCTATGTCCTCTGTCACGCTGAGACTATCATAAGCTTCTATTGAATGTGTTTCATAGTGTGGGGTACTGTAGTCTTTCTCTTAGATTTCTCTTGCCTGTTTGTACACAGCATGTCTCTTTGTTAGACAATAGACAGATAAGTCTCTCTATCTAGGTCTACCATCTTTGATGACAAGTGTGCTATTTTAGAACTTCTACCCAAGTCTACACATACACACAAATGTTTTTCTACACTCATATTGAAAAATCAGTTTTCTTTAGTAGAATAACTCTGGGTATATTAACCAATTAATGACACTCTAGGGATGGTTTCATGCTCAGAAGAAGCTGTCCAATATACTTCATATTTTATATGATGATTTTAGGGTTTTGTGCATGAGTGTGTGTGTGTGTGTTTGGTTTGCTGTTTTGTTTTTGTTTTTTGTTTTTTCTTCTGTTTGTTTTTTGTTTTTAACCTTGGAAACACTATTGTGGTGGCTTGAATTAGTATAGCCCCCATTGATTCACGTTTTTGAATTCTTGGACCATAGGGAATGGCACTATTAAGAAGAGTGGCCTTGTTGGAGTAGGTGTCCCCTTGTTGGAAAAAGTTTATCACTGTTCAGGTGGGGTTTGAGGTTTCATATGCTCAAGCTCTGCCTAGTGTAGAATCCAAGCTTCCTCCTGGTTGCCTTCTAATTAAGATGTAGAACTCTTAGGTCCTTTTCCAGCACCAATTCTGCTTGCATGATGCCATGTTTTCCACAACAATCACAGTGATAATAATTAGCTCAATGCCTGAAATTATAAGCCAGACTGAAATTAAATGTTTGCCTTTATTGCTTTGGTCATGGTATCACTTCATGACAATAAAAGCCTAACACAGAAGTTGGTACCAAGGAATGGGGTAGTTTCATTTTTTCATTCTTTCTTTTTTCTTTCCTTTTTTTTAGAATAATATGGAATTTATGGCTTTGGATTTTGAAATCAATGGAGTGCTTTAAATGGTTTTAGGAGCCTTTCTAATAGAAATATGGAAGAGATTGGTACTGAGGGTGATTTGAACTCTTGGGGTCTAGCTCAAGTAGTTTCAGAGAAGAATTTTCCTATGTTGTCTAGAAATCATTCTTTTTATATTTTGATGAAGAATGTAGCTACTGCTTTCCTTGTCTAAAGAGTCTGCCTGAGATTGAAATGAAGAGATTTAATATAATTGCACTGAGAAAGGAAATCTCAAATATCTTAATATAGACAATATAGACCTTTGTGGGTCTGTGTTTCACCTTGCTGCTAGGGTATGTAAATGCAGCTCAGGGAAAGAAAACAGAGCGGTGCCAGGCTGTGTTTCTTCCACATCACCATAGTGGTGCCAATCTAACTTGATGCTGACCCATGCTCAATGGAGGCAAAACACAGCCTAAGATGGGGGTCACAGTCTGTGTTTCTTCTGGTGAAAAATGGTTCAGGATGGGGTCAAGGCTGTAGTTTTGTAATTCCCAGGCACTCAGACACTTCTCAGAAACATGAAGTATTGTGAAGGGGAAGGAGGGAGCCTTTTACAAGAGACTTAAGCCCCACGACTTGGTAAAAAGGGCCTCTCGCCATGGCTCTTTTGGATGAGTAAGATAGTCCTTGATTTTCCAAAGTGTTTATTCATGGTGAAAAGGGTACATATGACATACTTAGGGTGGACCAGATATTAAATATATTTTACAGGAAGAAATGTCCAGGAAGGGAAGCTTATTGGCTAAACCCATGGGGCTGGACCATCTAGATTTCTCATTAGCATGGAGAAATCATGTCTATTTCCCTCCATTTTAATGTGAATATTATAATTTTGTACTACCCTCACAAAGAATATTGAACCATATATACATACTCAAATAACAGAAAATATTAGTCAAACAGGGTCCAAATATGAGTCAAAACAGAGTCAAGCAGGACAGGACTCTAAAGCTGTATAGAAATTATTTTGAAATAAAGAAATAGGCATGTCTAAGAAAAACTGCCTGAGAATTGTTTTATAGCACTCATCACTAAGTATAATACATACTGAGGTGTTTACCTTTCTAGGAATTATGTATTTACTCCAGCAGTGACTTTAGATATAATAATGATTGTACTTTCTGCCTTAGACTCCTAATTTTCAAAAATGTTTAGTAAAGTAGTAGATACTTAAAATGAAAACTTTTTGAAGTACTCTTCCACTGTACTTGACATATATGAGAAATTAATTAAGCAACTACCTCAAGGGCATACTACATTCTGGTTTGACTTCCTGCACAATTATTCAGGAAGAAGAAAAATTTAAGAGCATAGAAAAGGGTACCTGTAAAAATTTACATAGTCTTAATACTATTTATGAAATTAATGACTTGACTTTTGCCCAGGATACTTAGAAATCTTTGTACTAATTCAACAAAAATAAGAATTTATCTAGATCACTGAATCAGCCATAGCAAAAACTAATGAAAACATATTCATTTTTATAGTGAAAAAGAATGGCTTATAGCTATTTGATTTATGATACCATAAAATCTTGATATAAATATTTCCTGGGAATAATTTTTATTCACTTATTAGAAAGTAAAAGAAGTGGCATAGACATTAAACATGGAATACTTAAAAAATTAAAAATATGAATGTTTTAAAATGTCTAGGTATCATTTTTTATTAAAGGGAATTAGTAGGAATGTCTTCCCTTTTAGGGTTTAATTAGAAGCAGAGACCTGTGTTTCCTCTGTTTAGACTACAAGAATTCTCTGAAGACTACCTTGATTACTTAACAAATACAAATAATAATACTCTAGGTACAATCAAACGAAGAATAAAAATAACTAACATAGAGAATAATGACATACAGGAAATGAGCCTTGAATTATTAGATTTTACTACATGAGAAATACCTAGTCCTTACATCTCAGGGGTATCTGCAGTTGCCTCACAAGCACACCACAATCAATACATTGTTGTTTGCCAATTTGTCTTGATGACTTGTCTGAAAAATAAGGCTCTTCAAAATGCCAATTGACAAGTCATGTGGTAATGAAGCTCATTTTGAATTTCAGTGCAGAAATACAGCACTATTGGAAAAATCTATAGTGAATCTCAGGGGTAAATAACTGTTATGTAAAGGACTCTTTAAGCACTGCTTTCTCTTGGTCAAGATTTCCTTCTCTAGGAAATGAAAAAAGAAGAACAAGTTCATTGGAACACTTTAAGCTATTAGAATTATTTATCACTTTATTTCTTTTGTGATATATTTTGTTCATAATTTTTTGTTTCTAAGTCATTTGCTCTATATTCTATGAAAGTAAAGTACACATTCTTTTTAGTTTGTTCCATTTAAGTTTTATTAAACAGAACGGAAATTCAGGGAAAACTATTTTTTTTATTTATACTAACCATTTCCTTTCTTGACTTTTGATATAACTTCTTTTTATTAAATATTTTTTTACACTCCAGATTTTTCCCCTCCCTGTTTACTCTCCCATTGTTCTACATCCCACACATCCTCCCCCGCCCCGTCCCCTACCTCCACAAGGATGTACCCAGACCCTCACCCCCATCTCACCAGATCTACCTTTAAACTCCCTGGGGACTCCAGTCTCTTGAGGGTTAGGTGCATCTTCTCTGAATGAACCCAGACCTGGCAGGACTCTGCTCTATAGGTGTTGGGGCCTCATATCAGCTGGTGTATACTGCCGGGTTGGAGGTCCAGTGTCTGAGAGATCTCAGTGATCCAGGTTAATTGAGACTGCTGGTCCTCCTACAGAGTTGTCCTCTTCCTCAGCTTCTTCTAGCCTTTCCCTAATTCAACCTCAGAGGTCAGTAGCTTCTGTCCAATAGTTGGGTGCAGATATCTTCATTTAACACTTTTAGCTGCTTTTGGGGTCTTTCAGAGGACAGTCATGATAGATCCATTTTGTGATCACTCTATAGCCTCAGTAATAGTGTCAGGCATTTTGCCCTCCCTTGAACTGGATCCCACCTTGGTCCTGTCCCTGGAACTTCTTTTCCTCAGGCTCCTCTCCATTTCCATCCCTGTAATTATTTAAGATAGGAACAATTATAGGTCAGAGTTGTGACTGTGGGATGGCTCCCCTCTCCCTAATTTGATGTCCTGTCTTTCTGCTGGAGGTAGGCTATCTAAGTTACCTCTGTCTACTGTCTGGCATTTTATCTAAGGTCATTCCCTTTGAGTCCTGAGAGCCTCTCACCTCCCAGGTTTCTGGTACATTCTGGAGAGTCCCCTCCCAACTTCCTATCTCCTGAGGTTGCCTATTTCCATTCTTTCTGCTGGCTCTCAGGGTTTTAGTCCTTTTCCTTCACTCAATACAAGATCAGGTTCCCCTCTCCTCCACACTCCCCCTCCCAATCCACTTTCCCTCGCAGGACCCTCCCTCCTTCCCCACTTGTGATTGCTTTCTTCTTCTTTCCAAGTAGAACTGAGGCATCCTCACTTGGGTCCTTCAGCTTGTTGAACTTTTTGAGTTCTGTGGACAGTATCTTGGGTAATCCATACTTTTTTTGGCTAATATCTACTTATTAGTGAGTACATACCATGCATGTCATTTTAGGTCTGAGTTACATCACTTAGGATGATATTTTCTAGTTCCATCCCTCTGCCTGCAAAACTCAGGATGCTCTCATTCTTAATAGCTGAGTAGTATTCCATTATGTAAATGAACCACATTTTCTGTATCCATTCTTCTGTTGTGGGACTTCTAGGTTGTTTCTAGCTTCTAGATATCATAAATAAGGCCACTATGAACATAGTGAAACATGTGCGCCTGTGACAAGATGGGGCATCATTTGGGTACATTCCCAAGAGTGGTATAGCTGGGTCTTCAGGTAGATATATTTCCAATTTCCTGAGGAACCTCCAGGTTTATTTTGAGAGTGGTTGTACCTGTTTGCATTCCCACCAGTAATGGAGGAGTGTTCCTCTTTCTCCACATCCTTGTCAACATGTCTTGTCACATTAAGGTTTTGATCTTAGCCATTTTGATTTGTATAAGGTAGAATCTAAGGGTCATTTTGATTTGGATTTCTCTGATCACTAAGAACTTGCAACTTTGAGGTGCTTCTCAGCCATTAGAGATTCCTCTGTTGTGAATTCTCTGTTTAGTTCTATAACTCATTTTTTGATTGGGTTGATTGGCTTTTTGTTGGTTAGCTTATTGAGTTCTTTATATATTTTGGATATTAGCCCTCTATTGGATGAGGGGATAGTAAAGATTTTTCTTAATCTTTAGGTTGCTGGTTTGACTTATTGACAATGTTGTTTTCCTTTCAAAAACTTTCCAGTTTAATGAGGTTCCATTTATCAATTCTCAGTCTTACAGCATGAGCCACTGGAGTTCTGTTTAGGAAATTTCCCCCTGTGCCAATGAGTTCAGGACTCTTTCCCACTTTCTCTTCTATTATATTCAGTGTATCTAGTTTTATGTCAAGGTACTTGATCCACTTGGACTTGAGCTTTGTGCAAGGTGAAAATTATGAGTGTATTTTCATTTTTCTACAGACAGACAGCTGGGTAGACCAGCACCATTTATTGAAGATGCTTCCTTTTTTCCATTGTACATTTTTGCTGTTTTTTTTTTTTTTTCTTTTTGATGATCCAATTTTTGTAACTGTGTGGTTTTATTTCTGGATCTTCAATTTTATTCCATTGATCAACATGTCTATCTCTTTACCATGAATTTTTTATCACTATTGCTCTGTAGCAAAACGAGGTCAGGGATGGTGGTTCCCCCACCCATTCTTTTATTGTTAAGAATTGTTTTAATTATTCTGAATTTTTTTGCCTTTCCAGATGAATTTGAGAATTGCTTTTTCCATGTTTTTCAAAAATTTTGTTGGGTTTTTGATGAGAATTACATTGAATATGTAATTACCTTTGGTTGGATGGCCATATTTACTATATTAATTTTGCCAATCCATGAACATGGTAGATCTCTCCATTTTCTGATATCATCTTTAATTTATTTCTTATGAGCCTTGAATTTAGTGTCATGTAGGTCTCTTACTTGTTTGGTTAGAATTACCCTGAGATATTTTATAATTTTTGTGACCATTGTAAAGGGAGTTCTTTTCCTAATTTCTTTCTCAGCCTGTTTATCATTTGATTTATTTGAATAAATTTTATATCAGGTCTCTTTGCTAAAATTGTTTATCAGTTGGAGAAGGTCTCTGGTAGAATTTTTGGGGTCATTTATGTATACTATCATATCATCTGTAAGTAATGATACCTTTATTTTTTCTTTGCCAATTTCTATCCACTTGATCTATTTTTGTTGTCTTATTATTCTAGCTAGCACTTCAAGTACTATCTTGAATAGATACAGAGAGGATGAGAAGCCTTGTCTTTTCCTTGATGCTACTGGGATTGATTCAAGTATGTCTCCAATTAATTTGATATTAGCTGCTGGTTTGCAGTAAATTTCTTGTATTATGTTTATGTATGTGCTTGAATTCCTGATCTCTGTAACATTTTTAACATGAAGGGATGTTGTATTTTGTCAAATGTTTTTTCTGCATCTAAGGATATGTTCATGTGATTTTTTTCCTTTGAGTTTGTTTATATAGTAGATTTCTTTAATGAATTTTCATATATTGAATGAACCTTGCATCCCTGAGATTAAGGCTACTTGATAATGGTGAATGATGGTTTTGATATGTTCATGGATTTGGTTTGAAAGAATATTATTGAATAATTTTACATTGATATTCACAAGCAAGGTTGGCCTAAAGTTCTCCTTTTTGGTTGGGTCCTTTTGTAGTTTAGGTATCAGAGTAATTATGACTTCATATAAGTAATTAGATAGTGTTTCTTCTGTTTCTATTTTGAGGAATATTGGTATCATGTATTCTTTAAGGTCTGGTAGAATTCTGCACTAAATCCATCTGGCTCTGGGCTTTTTTTTTTTTTTTTTTTTTTTTTTTGAATATAGGCTATTGTAGTGGAATCTGATAATTCATTTGTCTCTCTGTCTTCTGCTTTCACTTTTGGCTTGTGAGCAGAAAAGCCTCTATTCTAGTGAGGTCAACTGAGGCAGGCAAAGGTGCCTTATCACTGTGACTCTGAGGAGTCTGGAGGATGCTTCAGGTTCCCCAGAGAGAATCAAGTCAGAAGACTCTGCTCCTTTTGGAAATGGCAAAACACAGTATCAGCAAGAGCCAACAGTCTTTCTATAACCTGCTTTCTGTCCCTGTGGCAGGGGCAAACTGTATAACCTTGTTTCTGTGCCCATGGCAGGTGTGAATTGTCTGTGTGTTTATTGTTTTTCTTTTTGTTTGTTGGTGTTCTTGTTCTATGTTCTTAGACTTGGACTGACAACATTTTTGACATGTGACAGACTGAATCTACCCTGTTAAATATCCTAGTTAAACACTAGAGGGAAGTTATGGAAAGAGAAAACTTGCCAGCAGTAGTAAAGAAGGGCAAGTTAATCACTCTCTGTTCCTCTAAATATCCCATCTTCAGAGTAGGGTGGACACCAGTGGGGACCTTTGACTTGCAGGTGATAAAAACAGTAGAGGAAAGATTCTGGTACACTCAGACAAAGTGCCCTATATAGTTAGCTGAAAAGATGCTTTTTTGTCTCCGAGACTCTCGCAGGTCCTGACCATGAAGGAGAAGAATCCTGTAGAGACCAATAAGTCTATAAAGAACATCCTCCAGGACCCTCCCACAGCAGATCTGCTACTGATAGATCTCTACCCCCTTACCCCCCTATCATGACACCAGTTCCCATGGCCCCTCCTTAAGGATTTCCCTTGAGCCCTTGTACTGGCTATGGAACTTGGAGCAAATGGACCCCTTCACCCAATACAACAGTAGCCCTCCCCCACTGAACCTATGGCCTATAGATGAGGATGACAATTAGGCCATGCAATATTGGCTCTTCTCTTTAGCCAACTTGTACAACTGGAAGGCCCAGCATCCTCCTCCTGTTCAGATAACCACAAGAGGGTGATTTATTACTTTGAGACTGTTTTATTTACTCACAGTCCACCTGGAATGATATCCAACATCTCATGAGAGTGCTCCTCATAACTGAAGAGTGAGAGAGGTAATGCAGGAAGCCAAAAAGAATGTCCCTTCAGATATGAGGGGTACCATTGATTGACCAGGCTGTTGTTGACAGCTGGTTTCCCCTGACTAGACCTGACTAGGACATTAAGATGGCAGGAAGGTAAGGGATACCTGAAGGTCTACCATCAGGCTCCATTGGCAGGTTTCAAGGGGGCTGCAAGATGACCCACAAAGTTGACCAAGGTATGTGAGGTTAGACAGGAATCAGATGTGTTGCCTGTTGACTTTCTAGAGAGACTCGTGGAAGCATACTGTCAGTATATACCATACGACCTCAGCAGGGAGAAGCACAAAGCAATTGTTGATGGGTTTGGTTCTTAGCGGCGCGTCCACAGATACTAGATACAGGCAGCTCTGTGTTTTGGA
>NC_045030.1:116530122-116531036 GCF_008632895.1 Mastomys coucha
GAGATAGAGAAGGAAAAGGGGCAAAGAAAGAGAAAGGAAGAGTACAAAAGGGAAACGAAAAAAAGAAAAGCAACAGGAAAGGAATTTACAGAGAATTTTGGCTACAGTAGTTAGGGAAAGCAGAGAAGAGAGACAGAAAACCTCTTGGAAAGGAACAGTGTATATATTGTAAGGAGAGGGGCCACTGGGCCCAAGAGTGCCACAACAAATGGAATCTGGGGGCAGAAAATCCCAGACCTTTGGAAAAGCATGACAAAATGTTGAAGGTGTTAGGTCTAGGTGAAGACAGTGATTAGGGGAGACTGGGTTTCAATCCCCTCCCTGAACCCAGGATAACTCTAAGAGCAGAGGGAAAACCCTCTCAATTCTTGGTGGACAAAGGGGCTCAATACTTGGTACTCATCCAAGCAGGTTACATGAAAAATATCTTGAGTCCAAGAAGCCACTGGCACCAAAATGTATTCATGGACTACCCGAAGAACATTGGAACTAGGGATGGGACAGGTATCCCATTCACTTATGATTATCCCAGACTGTCCCCATACTCTCTTGTGACAAGACTTACTCTCCAAGATGAAGGTACAGATACACTTCCTGCCTGATGAGCCACAACTAACTGGCCCAAAAGGAGAGCCCATGGGCAGAGGAGAGATCTTTCTGACTGATCCCTCCAGGGAGCTGAAGTTACCTGGTTTATAGATGGCAGCAGTTTTCTCCATGAAGATCAGAGATGAGTGGGTGCTGCTATGGTGGATAGCACAAATGTCATCTGGGCAGAACCTCTACCACCCCTCAGCACATCAGCACAGAAAGCATAGCTAATTGCTTTCACCAATGCCTTGGAACTTTGGGCAGGCAAGTAAAATAACATCTACATGGATAGCAAGTATGCTTTTGCCAAAACCCACATCCAC
>NC_045030.1:116531046-116533632 GCF_008632895.1 Mastomys coucha
CCTGCAACTATGAGTATTATTCACTGGCCAGGACATAAGAAGGGAAGAGACTCAGTGGTCCAAGGCAATAATCAGGCAGATCAAGTGGTTAGAAAAGTAGCTATGCAGGAATCTATCCTGGATATCGGCCTGCAAGAGACACCTGTTGGCAAATGGGATTGGACTAAGGGATGGCCTCACTTAAAATATATGGAAGAAGAAAGGACTCAGATTGCTAGCCACACTACCAACTATTACCAAGAGAAGGAAGGACAATGCCACACACAAGAAGGGAGAACTATACTCCCAAGAAAGCAAAAGACTTACTAGGCCAAATGCACAGATGGACTCATTTTGGGGGTATAAAGCTTGTCCAAGCACTTAAAGGATATAAAATATATATAATGGACCTCAGGTTTGGGCCAGAGAGATAGTATAACAGTATAAAGTATGCCATCAAGTAAATGCTTATGTGGCCAAGAGTAAACAGGGCAAAAGAGCTAGGGGAGAATAGCCTAGAGTATAATGGTAGGTCAATTTTATAGTAGTTAAGCCAGGAAAATATGGTTACAAATACCTTCTAGTGTTTGTGGATACTTTCTCAGGATATATTGAGGCTTTCTCCATGAAGAAGGAAACAGCTCCCATGGTAGCAAAGAAGATATTAGAGATAATTTTCCCAGATTTCTGAGTACCAAAGGTAATTGGATTAGGCAATGGTCCTGTTTTTGTCTCTAAGGTAAGTCAGAGATTGGCAGAGAAATTGAGGACTAATTGGAAGCTCCATTGTGCATACTGCCCCCAGAGATCAGGGCAGGTAGAGAGAATGAACAGAACCCTAAAAGAGACATTAATTAAATTGTCCTTGGAGACTGTCAATGACTGGGTAGTCCCTCTTCCTCTGGCCCTGTTCTGAGGCTGGAACAGCCCCTACCATTTTAACCTGACCTCTTTTGAGATCCTGTATGGAACACACACTCCATTGACACCAGCTCTTGATGCCACCAGAGTGACTTTTTAGGCTGACAAAGATCTTATGGCTAGATTACAAGTTTTCCAGATCAACCACCAGGAACTGTGGCCTAAACTTAGTGCCCTGTATAATTCAGGTACCCCAGAGGTTCCACATGAGTACTAAATTGGAGATTGGAAGATTGGGTATGTGTTAAGAGACATTGTACAGAAAACTTGGAACCAAAGTAGAAAAAACATTCCTGGTGTTGTTGGCTACCCTGACCTCCATTAAAGTGGATGGAATAACTGCCTGGGTTCATGTGACTCGTCAGACTAGCACCTGTGCCTGAAGCCAACCTGTTAGCAGCCAGGCACTGGAGCAAACCGCTTCTGCAATGCCAAAGAAACCATGAGATAGCTATGTAGTATTTTCCAGTGCTGAGCCTCAGCAACCCCCACAACCCTACCAAAGTGACTTGGCAAGTACTCTCAGCTACTGAGCATGTAGCTTTGTCCACTACAGAGAAACACCTGCCTTACATCTGGTGGAAGAGATCTTTGATAATCTTTAAGTTAGCAGTAGGCCTTGACTCCTGGGATATACCCACCCTAGAGACAAAGTGGGAGGGATTTCACAAATGTGGAGAACAAGGGAATTGTGAATCTAAACCATGTCCCAGAAGTGGCCTTGGAGTGTGGCCTTAGGGTGCAGACACCCGAAGTTGGAGAGTGTCTTTTGAGAAATTCCCATTATATGTGTGCTCTGAAGATGGAAGAAGCCAGCAGCAGGCTCATCAGTGTTGGGGGGTTGAGGCAACCCTTTTTCTGTGCTACTTGAGGCTATTGAACATCAGAAAGCACATACTGGAGACCATTCCAGGGGTAGTTAAAGATTCAATGGCCAAAGTGAGAGAAGGGCTAGTCAAGCAGAAGAGAGAAAGAGAACAGAGTCAGGACTGATTCGAGTCTTGGTTTAACTCTTCCCCTTGGTTAACCATCCTCATATCCACTTTCTTATGAAGCCAATTGTTCTCCTGCTATTGTTGACCTTTGAAACCTGCATATTGAACAAGCTTATAGCCTTCATAAAAGAGAGAATAGGAGCAGTGCAGTTGATAGTCCTGCACCAATAATATGAGACCCTGAGGACAGGACCTGAAGAATATGAGTGAGTTATCCAAGACTCCTGAATTTAGCTAAAGGATTGGAGTTTGTAAAGGAAAAAGGGGGAAATGAAGGACCCTAAGGCTTTTTTCCAGTCCCACACCCTCCTTACAGCTTCCCCCTCTTGCCTGGGGTCAAGACTATGCCAAGTTCCATTCTCCACCCACAGGAACATTTTGAGTAAAAAATTTTCAGAATGTACTGATTAATAATCACCTGACCCTCTGGAAAGTCCCAGGTAGAGTTCAAATGCGTGTCATGCTTGCTAGCCAATAGATTTAAAGGTCAATATGCTTAGCCAATAAGTTTGAACTGTAATCTTGCAGATGTAACCTGTCCCCCTAAAAAGTATAAAAACTGCTTGTAATAGCCATTCAGGATCATCTTCTCATTACACACATGGAGGGACTGATTGAGGGTTGAAACCAACGTGCCAAAAACTAAACCTCTTACTTTTGTATCAAAAAAAAATTATAAACCTCATAATTT
>NC_045030.1:116533691-116537456 GCF_008632895.1 Mastomys coucha
AGAAACAAAAGAACAATAGAGTAACAAACTACAAAAGACTTAAAAACAAAAAAATTAATAAATTAGATTATATAAATTCATAAATTTGTATATTTATAATAAATTCATCAAGGAATCCAATTAAAATATAGATTTTTTCAGATTGAATGAGTTTAACATTAATAATGTACTGACATTTGAGAAAAACTTTAGACTCAAAGATACAGTTTAATATTAAAAAGAATGTTTTTTTTTAATGGTAGGTATAAAGTTAAATCTATACTATAAAACATCAAATGGATTTAAAACCAGATATGATCACTATGGGTAAATTGAAATATTTTATTTTATTTTATTTTATTTTATTTTATTTTTTTCTAGACAGTGTTTCTCTGTGTAGCCCTGGCTGTCCTGGACCTCACTCTGTAGACCAGGCTGGCCTCAAACTAAGAAATCCACCTGCCTCTGCCTCCCAAGTGCTGGGATTAAAGGTTTGCACCATCACTGCCTGGCTCCAAAATATTTTATTAATAATATAATAATATTAAACCATCCAGGAGGTATAATGCTCATAAACATATAAGCACTGACTAACAGAAATCTGCAACTTTTGATATATTTTTCAACAAGTTCTAATCCAAAGTAAACTGGAGGAATAGCTTTGAGTCATAGATAGCATGTATTTGACAATTGTGAACAATCAAAACTCTGAAACATTTGAAACAAACACATGAATAATCGATAGGATAAAAGTCAACAGTAACTTTGAAATATGTCAGTATTTCACTTTCTATATTGTATAGAAAATGTAAATCAAAGGAAAAGAAGGGAATTAAACAATTAACATTATATGTTATTTGATAGCAAGTGATAGCTGTAGAACAACTCCTTCCTGGAAATTTTAGAAGATTCCTTTAGACAACATACTTGTTTTTTGATTGTTTGTTTGTTTTGTTTTGTTTTGATTTGTTTTGATTTGTTTTGTTTTTTTAAAACAACAGTTATTAATGAATTTAATTAAACTAAATCATAAAGAATACATTCTATGATCACATTGTATTTAGAGGGAAAAACATCAGTGCTAAATAATTTGTAGCAGAATTACATCTATCATGAATTTGACAAATTCCCCTCAAGATGTGATGTTTTCTTCAGGAGAAATCAGGTCAAATAAATAGATGTATAGAGCTGATATACTTCATTTTATCTAAGAAAGACCATATGGTTAGAATTGCTTATGATAAAAGTAAACTGTTTATGCTGTATGTCCCCAGGATAAAGAAATTTTTGGTTTGTATATGAAATATGAACATGCTTTGAAAAAATATTTTGTCTCTTGATAAAAAAAAGAATATTTAAAATTTAATTAAAAATAAGTTTGCTATGTTCAGAAATATTGAGAGTTGGAGGATAGAAAGGAGTGTTATATAATGTTTTCCATTTGATAGAACTTGGCTATTTTATTAATGAATTCACAGTGCATAATACCTGTACTGTTTAAACCAGCTAATATATTCCTAGATAGGAGGAGAGATGACATGAAGATCGTACAGGTAATTGAAGAGCTGTAGGCACCTGGTAGCTGCTGGGAGAGTGGGGATGGGGAAGAAAACATTATACTTCTTTGAGGGTATAGCCAGTTGTAGCTGTCCCCATTCTCTAGTAGATAGACCTTCACAGATAGGCAACATTTATTGGACTTATATTATCAAAAAAAGATGATATAAAGGTTGGAAATAGTTGTATTGGATGAAAGTAAATAGGGGATAGATATTAATATATATCTATAGCTATATCTACATATCATTGTATATATGTATATATATGGAATTCTCAAGAATAAAGAAAATTTATTTAAAAAAAACCTTTTTTGAGTTTATAGACTATATTATTGTACATACAAACATCAAAGATTTATCATTTTTATATCTTATCTGACTTAGATAATTATCTGACTTAATTAAAATTTTAATGAATTGCTCTACTGATTGCTAGATTTGTTGCTTCCTGTTTTATAATTTTGCTGATGGTGAATAATGGTGCTATAATATAAATATAAAATTATCATCTTTGTATGTATTTTAGTAAAAAATAATGTAGTTGATATAGTTCTTAATTATTGTACTTGGAAATGGTTTCTTTGTATGTTCATGTCATTTACAGTTTATCCCCTACAAAAACTAAAATTAATTTTAAGATTAATAAACTAAAGGTTCTCTTAATCAGGAAGTTATTTTTGGTTGTTCCTAAATGCAAATAGATACAGATTTTTATTTTTGTTATTTTTCAGGAAGATTCATGGTTTTGGTTTTTATATTTAAGTTTTGCATTCCTGGGTTAAATTTCAAATGCAAAATAAAATATTTATCTATATTAGTTTTTAACATATAGGTGCCCAATCAATACAGAATCATTTATAAAAAAAAGAGAAAAGAACAATAACAAAAAATATTGCTCATTCTCCATTCAAGGACAGTAGATGCCCCCCAATCCAACACACACACATTCTCTTCTTGCCTGAGACGTTGCATGAAGTAATGACTATTTCATCGCAATTCCTCAATTCTCATTCAACTCACTTTCAGCAAGGGCAGTTCATTGACTTCTAAGGGCTATTAAACAATGTCATTCTCTACCTCAAAATGAGCTGACTAAATTTGAGCACACTGTTTACTGAGTTCCTTCAGGTGGCTGGATTTGTTTCACATAATATCCTGCTATGAGCTCTTCAAGGAACCTTGCTAGATAAACTAGAGTAATTGCTAAGTTCTGCTTACTATAAGCTCCTTTGTCAGCAGATGGAAAATAAACATTCCCCAAACCTCAGCATCCTATGGTTTCTGGTAACTTACTAAACTAGAATATGAGAGCACTAAAAAATTAACTATCCAAGTGGCAGTGCTTTGTAAAACACCATTTGATCTATTTAGAGATATTTATTTATGTGACACGAAAGCACAGCTAAGACCCCAAAGAAAATTAAGATATAGTTTATTTTAGAGAAAAATCTGTGTAACCATGGTCTGAAATAAACATATAGGACACTTCAAAGTCCAGGTTTCAGCATAGAAGCAATTTCATTGGGGTTTTACCATAACAGAACAAGGAAAAATTAAATCAAGACAGCTTCTAAGTGCACAGTTGTTAACATCAAATGTAAAGTTAAAACAGGCAGAGGAATCTCAATTATGAGTCTCTGAGGGTATCTGAAAGTTTGATTCACCTTTGTACTACTAGGTAATAATATTTTATTATGTTAATGCACTCTAAATATTTTCATTTATTTATCAGCATGTTATTTATGTTCACTTTATCCACTGGTTAGCATGTTAAGTCTGGACAACAAATGGCTCTTTAGAGGGCTAAATATAGCCCAATATATTTGCAATGGGCTCTGCTCCTACAACATTTCTACCTAACTACAGTCACTGAAGTTTTGTTGCCCAAGTAGCAGGTACCAAAAGACCACCTTGGAACCAATTCCTGTGTAAAAAACAAAAGCGTTTTTATTATGAACTCTCAAGCAATGTCTCTCAGACTCTTACCATTGCAGAGGTCAGAGTCTAGGGGATCCTCACTCAGGATCAAGATTTTTATTCTGGTTACAGCAAATTTGTAGAATTTCAATACAGATCAGCAAGTTAATATTTTTTATTACTTTTATTTTTTTGCAGTCCAGTTGTTACTCCCCTCCTGGTCACCATCCCACGATTGCTCATCCCATTCCTCCTCTACCTGTCTCCAAGAGGAAGTTCCCATTACCCTCTGCCACCCTACCAGCCCTCC
>NC_045030.1:116537898-116543361 GCF_008632895.1 Mastomys coucha
ATATGAAAATCCCTTCACTTGTCTTTCTACTGGAGGTGAGCTCTACAAGTTCCTTCTTCCCACTGTTGGGCATTTCATTTACAGTTCCTCCCTTTAAGTGCTGAGAGTCTCTCACCTCCCAGATCTCTGGTACTTACTAGAGGTTTCTCCCACCTCCCACCCTTGAGGTTGCATATTTCGATTCATTCTGCTGTTCCTCAGGGCTTTTCTCCTATTACATCCCCATTCATACCTGATCATGTTTCCCCTTTTCCCTCACCCTCCCCTCTTCCACCTTGATCCCACCCTTTCTCCCCCTCCTGTGATTGCTTTCTTCTCCGTCTCAACTGGGATTGAAGCATTCTAACTTGATCCCTTCAGCTTGTTGTCTTCCTTGAGTTCTGTAAATTACATCTTCAGTATTCTGTACTTTTTTGGCTAATATCCACCTATTAGTGAGTGCATACCATGTATATCTTTTGGGGTCTGAGTTACCTCATTTAGGATGATGTTTTCCAGTTTCATCCATTTGCCTACAAAACTCAGGATGTCCTCATTTTTAATACTTAGTATTATTCCATTGTGTAAGTGAACCACAATTTCTGTATTGATTTTTCCCTTCTGGAACATCTGGGTTGTTTCCAGCTTCTGGCTATCACAGATGAGGCTGCTATGAACATAGTGAAACATGTTCCCCTGAGGTATGCTGGGGCATCTCTTGGGTCAAGAGTTGTATAGCTGTGTCTTCAGATGGATTTATTTCCAATTTTCTGAGGAGCCTCCAGATTAATTTCCAGAGTGGTTGTACCTGTTTGAAGCCCCACCAGCAATGGAGGTGTGTTCCTCTTTCTCCACATCTCTGCCAACATGTGCTGTCACCTGAGTTTTTGGTCTTAAACATTCTGATTGAAGTAAAGTAGAATCTCAGGGTTGTTTTGATTTGAATTTCCCTGATAACTAAGGACTTTGAACATTTCTTTAAAAATGCTTCATAGCCATTAGAAATTCCTCTCTTATGAATTCTGTTTAATTCCATACCTCATTTTTTGATTGTGAAATTCATTTTTGTGAAGGTTATTTTCATGAGGTTTTAACTAGCGGGCAGAACCACCTGACAAAGAAGATGGTCAGTTATCTATTCTCTGCCAGACTTCTTAGGTTATCTCTATGTACCTTGGTATTGTTATTGTAACCTGACTATTGTAACCTTAGCAGTTGGTAAAGGGAGGTTGGTTGCCATAAAATGTTTTCTTTTTCTTGTCCCACAGAATATATATACCAGCAAAATCTTTCAAGCAATATAAAAAATTACATTATGGTTACAATGTGTTTTTCTCCAAGTGAATGATTACTATAAGTATACATTAAAAAAAACACCAGCATATTCCCAATACAAATATTTTACATATTACAGGTGAATAATAAATTATTCCCAAGAACCCATAGGATTTTTGCTCAGGGATACTTTGTGATTTTCCTTCCTGGAACTAGATTTTAGCCCTGATCTCAAACAAAATGAGATTTACTTGTTTTTTATTTTAAATGGAATTGGTTTAGCTTTAAAGTTTTAATCAGTTAATCAGTTTTTGCAAACATTCTTTTTCAGGAATTCTCATTCACATTAGTATGTCTTGAACTCAAATAAAGGTATACCTCAATCTGTGTCTTAGTTCCTCAGATATGCCTTCATTATTATATTTAATTTGTTTGTGTTACCTTCTCCCTCGTGATTGTTTTCTATTTGATGATTTTAGAATCAACTTGGTTTCATTGATAAAAATGATATCTACTATATTGCTTAAGAACTGGTAATTACATTTATTAAATTGTAGAGAATGTTTGAAAATTATTGACTTCTCATTTGAAAACAAAACATATCATTCAATGTCTATTATGATTTAGTCACTGACTTTAGTTTTGTACATAATTTATTATAATTTTACATATATATTTAATTCTTTTGTTGTTATTGCAAATTAGATTAATTTGTCATGAGATATACAGTTTGCCTCTAGACCTTGATTATATGTTCTCTGATACTACAAACATACTCTTTTGTCCATTGGGTGGTTTATTCCTTTTATTAAAGCATTTTGAGATTTTTTTTAAATGTATGTCATATACTATGTGAATAATTGCTATGTTGTACTTTGCATTTTATTTCTTTTACTTTACTCATTAGGCTGAACATGTCCTCACTATTATATTGACTAAGAGTGGTAAAAGAGGACATTCTTGATTTGTAGCAGATGTGAACGATAAAGTATACTGTTTCAAAATAAAGTATTGTTGAACTACAGATCTCTCATAGATAGCTCTATAAAACAAAAAAAAAGTTTTCTACTTCTGATATGGTAATTGTTCCTATTGTCAGTGCTATATTCACAGCTCTCACCAAAAACTGAATAAGAGACTATTCTGGAGCCATTTTGAATGACCATGATCTGTGAAACAACATAGACTGACCCCAATTCCATGTTAAAGTGTGGAAATATTTTCATGAAGTTACATGGATTTACAGAACAAAGAAAATCATAAATCAAGGCTAATTTTAAGTATCCCTGTGAATATATCAGAGAGTTGGTTACAGCAAGATGGGGGAAGGTTTTCAATATGCCTAAAATGCTCTCTGATGATATTTTTGTCAATGGAAGCCAATGGGTTTGCTAAGTCAAGATATTCCATTTTTCTTAAAGGATTTACATCTTTGTTGATGAGTGAAAATTAGTCTGTATTCTTTAGTTTTGATATTATGCTAATTCCAAACTCATAAAAATAATTTTTTCATTTTTTAAAATTTTGTGTTATTTTATTTATTACATTCCCCTTCTATTAATCAAATCATTTTAGTTTTTACACAGGAAACTGACAGGTGGTCAGCAGAAGGCTATTCTGGGCAGCAGTTAGGATCTGGTTCTATAACATTCCAATCTCTTCCTGGTATTTAAATTCTAATCAGTCACCTTTAGACACAGCTTCATTTCTGAAGTTTTTTTTCAAACTATTATGGAAATATAGTGAATTATGTAGAGAATTCTGAATCTATTAATATGAACTTTTTCCTTATTTAGACTATTATTATGGAAAGTTACATCGATTTGTTTAATATTCAAATGTTTAATCATCTCTGTATTTCTGAAATAAAACTTGTCTTAACATAATAATATACTGCTACTTTCATACATAACCAGGATTGATTTACTAAATATTTTTCTTAAAGGATTTACATCTTTGTTGATGAGTGAAAATTAGTCTGTATTCTTTAGTTTTGATATTATGCTAATTCCAAACTCATAAAAGGAGTATTTCTTCTTCTAGTTTCTGGAAGGGGTTGTACATAACTGAGGTTATTTTCCTCTTAAGTATCTGGTTGAAATAATAACATCTTGAATTGAATATGATGTTTCAGGAATATTAGGTCAAGCTGGTGATAACATTCTTTTCATCTGCTTTTTTCCTGACAATCTACTTTACTTTTATTAGTTATTAAGAGGGAATGGCTAATGTTTAAAATTAAAATTATACACACACATAATTGAACTGTGTATTTTGAAAAACATAGGTCACCTATCCAATTAAATTAGAAGATGAGAAGACAGTGTAGACTATTCTGACACATGTAAAATTTAATTCACTACAATTGGTGAATATTATGAAGAGGTTGAGTTAATTTGTTGGAGATATAGTAATGATTTTGATGACAACTCATAGCATCTTTCAGTTTTTTCAAAGGAATGAAAAGGTCAGTAGATATTGTGCATCAGATTTTGCTTGATGCAGAGGCTAGGAAGTAATTAATAACTTCAATCAAATATTAAAAACCTGCAAAATGTCTATTGTTGTAAAGTCTAGGAAGCTGTCTCTTAAAATGGCCTCTGTCCTCTCCTCCTTTAAGATTAAAATATACTCTATCCTAAGTTATTCCATATTATGGAAAATACAATTTTTTATACTATGCCTTGTTTAGAGAGATTCCATTTTATAATAAATTAGGACTGTAGAACACATAATTATATTAAATTACATCAGGAAAAGATGCCTGAGAACAACCACACATACCAGGCTTAAGAAATAGTGCAACAAACTTCCAGAAAAAGGAGGAGAAAGATGAGAGGTCTTAATGTTTCGGTGGCAATGTCTCTATAGATATGTCCTCTAATCCTCCAGTATATACAAAAGACATTGATAGAGAGAGCAAACCGACTCTTCTACAGGCTTCAGTTCAGCTGAGCTCAGTCACCAGTGCTGAGAGATTTGACTCAAGTTGTTATCAGTTCATTTGCCCTTTCCTCCTCCACCACTCACATCCTTACATATTCCTTCATCCAGATCTAGTTGTACCGCTTTGACAATGCCTCACCTTTGTAGCTCAGTTCCAATACTGCAGCATGACTACAAAACCATCATGAGCATTGTTCCCAGGTCAATTCTAGCCTAAATTTGTTATCTTTTTCCCACAGAAACTCTCTTGCATTTCTATGAGCTATTGCTTCTCCAGTCATTGGAAACTCTATAGACTCTGCATAGCCTCTCTAACTCTGTTGTAACCATCTTGTAACATGTGTGTACCCATATTTGCTGTGCAATGTGCAATCTCAGAGGTTAACATTAAGTATTAAAATTTGAATAAAAGCACCCTTGCTTGATTCAGGCAAATTTATGGAGGAAAGTGGAAATTATTGGAATATTGCTTTCTATTTGCACTTATTACTGTTCAATAAATGTTAACATTATAGAAAGAGAAAAATGCATTCTTCTCTGTTTCTTACACTGTATTCTCACTCTTGGCAATTTGATTCCTTTTATTTGGTTATTTAAACTTGTTCTTAACTTTCCCTTTGCTACAATTACACATAAATATATAAATAAATAAGTAAGTAAATAAAGCTCTCTTCGTATCTAAGCTGATGCAAGTACATATCATTGAATCTGCAAAGCTATTAACTAAATGAATTTTTATTTCTGTATATATAAACCATTCTATATTTCATTTTTGTGAAATCAAGTGACAAATGCTTTCATTTAGTAAGTAATAATAACTACTTTATGCTTAATAGCAATGTTTTTGCATGTCAATGTATTATTTTAATAACAAATTTCAATCTTTCCACTTAAATGATATTTTAAAGCAACCCATAGCATAGACTACATCACAATATGGATTTTAATGTGAAATATAAATGTTGAACCAGGCATTTTTTCCAATTAGAAATAAGAGACACAGTACATCATGGGTATCTTTGGGTATAGAGGCAACATATTCCTTGAATAAGTGTGCAAATATTAGTGAACACATTCAAAATCAGCCATTAGAATTTAGAGAGTTAGCTCAGTAGTTAAGAGTACTGGCTGCTTTTCTACATTGTCTGGGTTCAATTTCTAGCATCCACATAATGGTTCACTAACATATGTAGCTCCATTCTCAAGAGATCAAATGTTTTCTTGTGGCTTCAATGGATAACAGACATATATATATATATATAT
>NC_045030.1:116543371-116547174 GCF_008632895.1 Mastomys coucha
TATATATATATGCAAGACATATATGTACACAGACATATATATGCAAGTAAAACACCTATACACAAAAAATACATAAGTAAATGAATGAATACATAGATTGTACTTAGTAGAGTACAGAAAAGTAGATTGCCATGCAACAAATTCATTTGTAACACAAGCTTTCTCTGCTACATAATCAAACAGATTCAGTGATTCTTAAATTCTGAATGGTAGAAAAGAAGAGCTTTTACATGGTGTTCTATATGTAAATTATAATGAAAATTGCTCATTATTATCTACTAAGTTGTTTTACTTAGAGTTTTGATTAATTTTTATTTTATTTTTTATGTTACTATTGAAACTTAAAAATAATAGTTAGCCATGTGACTATATTAATTGAGCTGCCATAATGAATGGGTTTTGCCTGAGCCAACAAAGTATAAATTTGGCAGCATACATAGCTCACAGCAAGATCCATCCTGCACTCACAGAGGGCATATTTAGTATAGCAGACCTGAAGGCACAAGTGAGTCTACTAATTAAGTAGTCCAAATACTCACAGTTTCTACTTTCCTACTCCTGCAACATAACTCACTCAATTTATACCAGTGATTCCTTGGAAAAACTATATGATCGCTGATAGAGAAAGCAAAACAGATCTAGCTTGCATAGGTTGCTTAGCAGTTTTTTAAGGTCAATGGGCTAATTTATGGTGTGCCCCTTTGTGTGATGGAGTAGGTTACATACAAATATAAATAACATGAACCATCACTTGAAATATTTTGAATGAATACAGCCATTGCCTTACCATTGTTCTACCTGACAACAGCAGAGATTGATATTGAGATCTAGAGTTAGTACTATAACCCAGGATGATCACCCAGGTATCTCCTGACATATTCACTATATTAAACCACTTCCATCACACACGGACTAGTGTTTTACTAAAGACTTATTTTACTTTACTTTTATATATATGAGTATTTTGCATGCATACATACATGCATGTATGCATGCACATGGCCATTTCCCTTAGAGGCCAGATGTAGCACAACCAATTTAAGCAAATCCCTGACTAGCTTACAAATAAATGAGATTCAGACTTTAGTTATTTTATTTGACTTTGATAATTATTGGTGGAGGCAATTCTTAATTTACTATTCTAACTACTTACCTGGCTAATTCCCATCTGTGCACCTGGTACTTGCTGTTTCTCCTGGCCAAGTGCTCATGGTCCATCTCCCCTCATGACAGCTTCCTCTCTCCTCTTTACTTTTTCATCCTACTTCCCGTCTCCCTACCCCTATGCCAGCCCACTCCACAACCATCTACCTTTAATCCATACAATAATTGGCTATAACCAATTTCATTTAACCAGTAGTTGAAATCAAGAGACAAGCTTTGCACAACTAAATCCTCTAAACATGACCTTTTGGTATAGAGTTTAGCATTACAATGCATAGCCACCTGCCAAATCTCAACAGTTAGCAGGGAGCATTGGGTCTCTAGAATCTGAGTTATAGATAACTGGGAACTACCATATGCACTTGACTCAGGTTCTCTGCACAAGCAGCAAGTTCTCCTATTGCTAACTCACTTGCCCATGCCCACATTTTACTTTTAGTGAAATAGATGCTTGATTTGGATATGACTTTGCCCTCCTGCTTGCAGTACTGTGAATTTTACCATTCATGGATTGACTGAAGGCCTTACTCAGCACTCAACATTACAGTATCTCCTAATTTTTATTTTCAGTTTTTTAAGTCTCAAATTGCAAAAGCCACTTCACAGCAGCAAAGGATAGAAGGAATTAGGCCTGTCCTCATGGGACATACTGGTGTCAACATATCTCTCAACATCATGAATCAAATGCCTTGTTAAAATTGTAAAATGGCTCTTTGGGACTAGATGAAAATTCCCTGCTACACTGAGATAAGATTTGTTAGTAAGTTTTGTATGTTTCAAAACTGCAAATAATATACAACACACTTTGTTCATTGAAAAAATTCAGTGCTCTACAAAAGATAAAGTATGCTACCCAGTGTGACTTCTACCTATTTAACTGCTAGCAATGATTTACATTTCATCATCATGACACTGATGCAGTATTGTAGCATTAACTCTTCCCTAGTCTCTGGTTCTCCAGATTTCAACCTTAAATTAGCAAAGTGTTGCCATCTCTCCTCCAAATTTTTCTGCTTTTTTACTATGCATTTATTTGTTTCTTTGTTTTATTGTATTCAGGTATACCTTCATCTTCCAAAGAACCACTTCCTATTCTGTTTACCTTTGGAAAATAGCAGGCCTCCAAGAGAGGAAAACCAAATATGACACAAGATACAATAAGACGAGGTGAAACTCTCATATCGAAGCTGGACAAGGCTACCCAATATGAGGAAAGAACGTTGAGAGCAGGCAAAATAGTCATAGACATACCCACTCCCACTCTTAGTGATCCCAGAAGACCTACCTCAGACACATGCAAGCTCCATGATTGCCTCTTCAGTCTCTGAGCCACTGTGAGAGCTGCTTAGTAGATTCTGTGGGCTGTGTTCTCATGGGGTTCTGGACGCATCTGGCTGCTACAATTCCCCGCCCTGTCTGCAGAGTTCCATGAGTTCAAATTAGAATTTATTCTATTTTTACATGTGCACATCTCTCTCTCTCTCTCTCTCTCTCTCTCTCTCTCTCTCTCTCTCTCTCTCTCTCTCTCTGTGTGTGTGTGTGTGTGTATGTGTTTGTGTCTAGGTATATAGATGTGTGAGTACATGAGGCCAGAAGAAGACATCAGCTCTCCCAGAGATGGCACTACAGGAGGTTTTGGCATGTCCGACATGGAAACCCCAAACTGACCTCCAGGCCTCTTAAAGGGTAGCAAATGCTCTTAACTAGTGAGACACCTCTCTAGCCCTCAAATTCTTTAAATACCCTCACCAGGAAGCATTCTTCCATTGTCTACTCTTTTCTCTTATCCCTTTCTGGTGCAATTTGAAAAATAATTACTCTTCTGTTATTAAATCTGTAGACCATGTTCTCAAAATTTTCTTAGTCATGAACAAAAATTACTATTTCTAAATTCACTAGTGATACAATTTTGCCATGAAACACTTAATTTTGTTTCATTTGAATTTTTATGGTGTTATATATGATAGACAACTCCTCATTTCCTCATATATTTTCTTACCTTGGATCCTATGACTTCATCAACTCCACCTTTATCTTTACTATTTATTTCTATTCTAATTATGTGCTAATTAATAACAACTCTTGAAAGATCAATTTGGCTCCCATTTTTTCTACCAATAGTCCCTCCATAGATGACCTCCTCTCATCTGATCATTTAAATTCTACATTTAAATTGATTAATTATGTTTTTCCAAATGGGTTTCTCCATTGGCCTCTAGATTTAATAAAGTTTTTCTTTGAAGTACATTTTAAAAGTCTATCTCAAAATAATGTGTCTTCATGATTCCCTCATCTTTCATTTCCATAAAGATGTCAGCCTTTATTTTGTGCTATAAAAACCTTTCAACCAGAAGAACTGTTCCTTCTTCAATCATTACAAGTGTTTCACATTCAAACAAGGATAAGTATTTGAACTACATACTTTTGTAACTGATGAATATAGAGTTGTGGTTGTATTTCTATAATTAATACAAACATAATTTTTATAAGCAGAGTTTATTCAAAATTATGCCAAATTATATTCACACAGCTGTTCCTAATATTTTTTAATGTATCCAATGGCCAATGAGATTATTTACTTCAATTTTTCAACAATTTTTTAAAATAGTATTCAATTTAACAGCAATAAAGTATTTTTT
>NC_045030.1:116547835-116551649 GCF_008632895.1 Mastomys coucha
CTCCTGTCTAATGTTTTAAGGTACCTTCCTCGTGGGTAGGTATAATTTTGGCCACCCTGCCTCCTCCTCCTATCTCTTTTTATCTCCTCCTATTTCCTTCTAACTCCATATTCCAGGTTACCCTACCCCTTTTAACATTGCTGCTGGACAGTAACATCACAGATACATGAGTGAATTTCAAACACCCTCCTTTCTTCTTTTGATTATATTTTTGATATTTACTTATAATGTTTATATAACAGGCACAGTTTTTATAAATGTGTAATAGTTGTACAAGTTAAAGGATTTTTCTGGGAATTTTTGGACATAAATATTTGCTTCTTCAATAATATATATTCAATGTTATCTACCTTTCTCCTCCTCCCTGCTATTACTAATTCCCTTTGGTTTGCTTAATCACTCCCATTATACATCCCTCTAATCTCACTCTTCTTGACCTCTTTCCTATTTTTTCCTCATACCTTGTCCTAGTGTGCTTCACTTGACAGTGATATAAAAACAACCAGTGACAACTTAGGAGAAGAGAGGGTTTATTTGGCATGCATGTTACAGTTCTTTATCAAGAGAAGCCTAGGTAGGAACTAAATGCAAGAAATAAAACAAAGACCACGAGGGAGCAGTTATTACATGTCTTGCACAACTACCTTTTGTATATATTCTACCTGGGTCCACTTACCCAAAGTGATCTGTGCCAGCTCACATTAGTAAACATTTGAGAAAATGTCCAATAGATATGGAAACAGGCCATTTTGAATCAAGGTATTATTCAATACCTTGATAGGTTCCCTCTGCCCCTGAGTCTTATGTTGAGAACCAAATCAGTTACTATAACATGACTTTATCTTTGTTGCTGAATAAAATGCTAACGTATTCATATACTCTATTTTCTTTGTCCATTCATATACTCTTCAGCATCTAAGCTAGTCCATATCATGGTTATTGTTTATAGCGTATTGTAATAACTATGGATACACAGGTATCTCTGTGCTATATTGATTTTGATTCTTTTAGATAAATTCTTTTCTGCTTTTTATCTGTATCTCCATCCTCAGAAGAATTTCTTGTTAGACCTCTTGATGATAACTCTTTCTACTGATGAGATTTCAGTATAGTTTTAATTGACATGTCTTAGATGTTTCAGTATAGTTTTAATTGACATGTCTTAGATAATGATGTTTAACCACTTTTCACTCAATATCAGTGTCTTTGTATATCTTCCTCTGAAAATTATTTTCTGCTTATGTGTTCTTATTTTGTTTGGATTTTTTATGTTCAATTTTTACAAATTATATGTTCTGGATATCAATACCCTGTGAGTTAAACAACTGACAAGGTTTTTCTGTTTTGTAAGCTGTTTTTTCACATTGTTCTTTCATTTGCTGGCCAGAAGCTCTTTAGTTTGTTGCAATCCCACTTGTCAAATGTTGCTATTTCCTGACTTATTGGAGATCTATTCATAAAGTCATTGCAGATGAACATCCATCGATGTGTTTTTAGCTATGATGTACTATATTTCAAAATTTCTGGTATTACATTAATAATTTTCATCCTATTTGAATTGATTTTTTGTGAAATGTGAGGAATATGTCACATTAAATTTCAATCTTCTACTAACAGATACACATTTTTCCTAGGCTCACTCTTAAAGAAAATGTCTTTTCTTCAGTGTGTATTTGTGAAGTTTTATGAGTTTTTCCTGAGTTGTTTCTTCAATATCACTGCTTTTCATGTTTGTTTTGTGCCAGCACCATGCTGTTTTTTGTTAGTCAAGCTTTGTAAAATAATTGATAGTCTTGTGTTATGATATCTCTACCATTATTTTTTTTCCTCCATCAAATTTAAGTCAGCAATTTGAGATGTGGTTTTCATATAAAATTATTTTCATGTAGTTCTGTGATGAGGGAGTTATACCTACATGCTAAATATGAATTATTTAGCTCTCTTCTGAATATGCTAACTTAGTAATGTTGTATCCTTAAGTATTTATTTAAACAAATTTTATTGAGTTTCCTATGAGTCATTTTACTATGAGACTTTATAATACTAGAAGTGCCACACTTAATTTTAGCCTAGAATTCCAGTGTCCAATTTCATTAATAATTTTTAAAAACCAATTTAAGAACCTGCCTGTACCCCTTGAAGTTTATTGTTTTATATTTTCAATTTTTATTTTATATTATAGGTATTTGTCTACATATATACATACCTGAACTGCCACCAGAGTTTAGAAGAAGATGGATTGCCCTGTAACTTGAATTATAGATGGTTGTGAACCTCAATGCGGGTGCAGGGAATCCAACATGTGTGCTCTACAAGAACAGTTACTACTCTCCTTAACCACTGAGCTATATCACCAGGTCCTAACTCTTGATTTTTCTTCAAGTTAATCTTAGTTATGTTTTATCCATTAGCCTTAAGATATTGGATAGAAATTTCAAGTCTTTGTTGTTTTTGGAGTTGAGTCCAGTTATTCTACCTTATCCTCTGCCATAGTCTTCTTCCCTATAGAAATACTATTGAGTATTGTCATCTGCCTTTTAAAATGGGTATATCAAAGTTTTTTTCTTTTCTTTTAAACACACAAAGACATGCACATTCATATACATACAAATATACAAAAAATACTTGCAATGTTATGACCCCTGAAATCATGTGTATTATATATGGACAATTTCTAAAGAGTAGTTTATTTTAATCGTTGTGGTTTATTGTAAACATCTTTATACTCTCTTATTCTGTTCTTATATAATATTGGGTTTTTTTCACCTTAGATCTTATTACGTTTGAAGTATACCCTTGCAACCTATGAAAGCCCTTCTTGGATAAATTTTGGTATATGTTAATTTAAATTAGAGCTCCTTTGCTAAACTTAAGACAAAAGGCTTTGATTCAAAGCCATAAAATGCACACAAATACATGTTATAACTACCTAATATTTACATTCACTGTATGCTATTTCTTGGGACAGATTTTTATTATTTTATTTACTTATTGTTATTTATAATATAAACAGATTCTTATGGCACAATTTCCTCTCTCTCCACTGCTCTGAGTTTTCTCCCATCTTCTCTCTCCCCCAGATCCATTTTCAGTCCAATTGGTTTTCGGAAAAGAACAGGTCTCTAAGAGACTATAACCAAAGAGCACAAAACAATATACAATAAGACGAGGTAAAAGCTTTCATATCAAGGCTGGGTGCAGCAATCCAATAAAAGTAAAAGCGTCCCAAGAAAAGGAAAAAGTCAGAGATACATCTGCAACAATGTTAGAAGCAGTTATTTTAGGTATGCCATTCAAAAAGACATGTATAGAATAGTCTTCATTACTATTCTATTGTTGTGAAGAGATACTATGAACAAGGCACTTCTTTGATAAGAATATGTTCAATTTGGGCCTTGGTTACAGTTTTACAGTTCTACAGGGTAACTGCATCCATGATCATCATTTTAGAACACATATAAGATTGGTGGCAAAATAGTAGCTGAGAGCTTTCCATAATTCTCCACATGCAGAAGGCAGAGAGAAGAAAGGAGACTGGGCCCGACATGGGCTTTTGTAACCTCAAAGCACACACCCACTGACACACCTCCTCCAAAGTTGCACCTACTCCAAGAAGGCCACATATCAAAATCCTTCACAAATAGTTCCAATAAACTAGGACCAAGCATTCAAACATGAATATGAGAGTCAATCTCATCTAAACCACAACACAGGTCTATAGTCAAGGAAAACAGTGCAATAGAGTAGTTAAATGCATTAAGAAATTTAATTAAGAATACTGATAAAGAGACTTGTCAATAAACTTAATCGTACA
>NC_045030.1:116552234-116570518 GCF_008632895.1 Mastomys coucha
TTATGCAAAGACTTCTCAACTATGGCACTCTAACCTTCATGAAGTTCCTTTTATATCTTTATCCATAGATAATTGTGATATTCCATTTATTAGTGGTAAAGGATAGAATTTAGGAAATATCTCAAGGAGTAGTTTGAATTTGAGTTTGGTTTTGGAGGAAAAGAAAGATTTCCTTATTCATAGGTGAAAGAAAGAACATTTCAGTAATATGGGGATATTTTGTGGTATTGAAAGTGATGTGATATACTATAAAAGGTGTTTCTCCAAATGATGCCAGGAAAATGGTGAGATCAAATTTACAAATAGCCTGTGGTACTTAGTGAAACTTAAATTTTCTGTTATGTAAGATTTCCTCATTTACTCTAAAATATTAACTACCTGAAGTTACAAAATGTGTACTTAGAAAATTACTTTAGGGATACAGGCCATCAAATCCTAGATATTTTACATAAGCAAAACTAAATTAATTCTATGAGAATATAAAATCAAATAACAATTATGATAACATGAACAGTACTCTTTAAATGAGATCAATCAAGAATCATTGAATGTAAGATTATTTTAAACAATTTTATTTCTGTTTTGTTTTTAATCATACAGGACTAGAGTAGATTTGACCTCTCATTCCTCTGTTAAGAAAATACTTTTCAAGTACCCCACTCAAGTGACAAATTTCATACCGAAGTTTCAACAAAAGACAGTATTATGTATTACTCAATGTATCATCTGCTGTTAACCTGAATTTTTGTTAAAAGTTACACAATTCTAAACAAAAGCTCCAAGTTCTACATTTCATATAGGCATATGAGTCAGTCATGGATTTTCTGAAGACAACAACATTTATCAGGTTTTATTTGTGAATATTTAATTATCTTACTATATTCTTCATGAAATATCCATAGTTATAAAGACAAAATAATTACTTACAAGACACATAAATGAAGCATTGTGCAAAACATATAGTAGCATTTAATGTACAATTACTAATACAGTCTCTGAAATGAGCATCAGAAGAACTCCAAATGATTTTCAGAGATTTAAATAACTCACAGAAAGTCCACTAATATAGGAGACGTAAATAGACATCAGCTAGAAAATCCTATAAATTCAAACAGCTTTCAGGATTGGTTATCTTGTTCTGAAAAGAAAAAAAAAACATGAAATCTAGCTACACAGGCTCAGTTTTACACGAAACATTATAGAAAAAGAAATAAAATTTTAATGAAAAGTAAAACCAAAACCAGATGATATAATAAAGGGTTCTTATTCTTAAGGCCAGTTTTATTTTCTATTTCTCTATGATTAGTAATAAATGCTTTCATATGTGCCTTAATAATAATTTACCCTTTACTAGTTTGTTAGCATTTATCAGCTGTTTTGAATATATTAGAAATTGGTTCTTAAATATTTATATTTTTATTATGTGCATATGTATATCTGTGTGCGTGTATGAGAAAAGAGTGTGTGTGCCTGCAAAGAAAGAAAAGAATATCGGGTCGTTTGGTGCAGAAATTGGTGGTTCTGAGCCACTTAGTGTGGCCTCTGGGAAGCGAATTTCCGTCTTCTATAAGAAAAGCAAGTACTCAGGATCATTAATCCATCCCTCAAGCTTCCTCATGTGGAATTTTGTGACCTTAGGATTTATTTTCTTCCATATGTTTTAATATCTTAGTATGATCTTATCCCATTATTAATTCTAGCTTTTTCAAGTACTTTCTCTATTCACCACCATAATTTGACATCTCTTACATGTTCGATGTCTCTTTCCCCTGCACATTCTTACTTTTCAATAATAAAATAAGTTTATGCTCCTTTATCTCCATAGAACTCTTTTGTGTCAAAGTCACCAAAGGCAAACAATACACTAGTGTCACTAGGAATTATCTTGCATAATATCAGAACTCTTCATCTGGAAATAAATTGTTTTTTCACACTAAGTTTTGCTGTTATTTTTGTGATATTTTATTCTAAAGCAATACAAAACAAACAAACAAAAACAAAACAAAATAGGAAGCAAACACTATTTTCTGTTGTTCCTCACTGAGAGTTACATTTTTCCAATTTTCCAATCTTGCTCTATTATAAAACCTCTAAATGTGTGGTATACTTTAGAGCTTATCTTCTATTCTAATCTATTCTAATTACCCTCTAAGTATTATACTACACTTGATCTTAGACAAAAGGCCGAGAAGTGACACTCTCTAAGTATTATGTGTTATATACTATAGCAGTAGATTTACTCTCTCTAATTTATATATGTATGTGTATGTGTATGTATATGTTTGTGTGTGTATGTGAATTTAGAGACTATGTCAATGTCATCCAAAATTTCTATCTCTAGATTTATCTTTAAGTTTAAATAGTTAAGTGCTTTGGTGAAACCAGCACTTTTGAGTTCCAGTGAAATTTTATTCTTAGGACATGGTTTTAACAGGCTTGATGCTTCAGACACAATCCGTAGCATACATGCAAATAAACACACACTTCATTATTTTTAATTCTTCCGTTTTCATGTCCTTATCAATATCTTTTGCAACTTTTTGTCTGATGTTTTTAAATCTTAATTTTATTTATATTTTGATAATATTTATTATAGGAAATGTAAGCAGATAATTCCTTGTAGAGTTTATCCCTGTTTCTCTGATGGTCAATAATATTGAGTGATTTTTTTTCTCCATTTATTTGTTGACTACTTTCATTTTTATTTTCCTTTGAAACTGTACTCATGCAAGGCATTTGCACAGTTTAATTGGACTACTCGTTATTTTCAGGAAAATACACATGTCTAGAGATCATTATTTTGAGTTACAGGATAAATACAGAGAAAGATAAACATCACATGGTTTCTCTCATATGTGGAACTTAAAACAAATGTTGGCCAGAATAGAAAATCAAGGTTCCTAATAATTGAGGATTTTAAGAAAAATGGATAAAGGGAGGCTGAATGTGTTCAATTTATGCAGCACATATGCATCAAAATATACCAAAGGAATACTACTGATATGTAATTACACTACTGCAACAAATATAAAATAAAGTAAATAAAAAGTAAATGAGAATATGAACATATGATAAGTTATCATGTTCTAAATGGTCAAATTCATTTTTCATTCTTTATTTCCTCAATGTAAACAATATTCTCAAATCCAACAGATCATATAATTATATTGCCATCTGAAAACAAAACTAAAATATTTATTCCTGAAGTAACTATTCCTTCTGTAGCCCATTTTATACTATATGAATATTATAAGGAGTACTCCTACATTGTGTCATCCAAATCTAATGCAAATCACCATGTTATTTTATCTATGTCACTATACCATTTTATTAAATTAGTTGACATGTTCCCTTGTCACCATGTTGGCTCACCTTAGCAAAGTACCCTAGCAAAAATTTGAAAATATAAGACAAATCTAAACTATGCATGCCATATTACACATATATTAATATTATAACTTCCTTACTATGACTTACATAGTGAAGATAGTATAGTCTATGTATCATCCTTCAAATTATCTTTTTAAAAATGATCTTCATGTTCAGTATGCTCCAGTCATATATCTGATTTCCTCTGTCTTTAACACACTACAGTGATTCTTTCTTGGGACTTTGAACTTGGTACTATGTACTTGAACACTCTGCCCCTAAATATTGCCACCAATATTTATTTTTATAAATTAGGACACAAAAATTAATATTTTTGAAAAGACCTTTAAAATCTGCCTAGCTGAATATCATTTTCCAATCCTTTTTTATAAAGTTAATTATACAAAATTTTTATTGACAGATAATACTTTCATATATTTATGAATAAAATGTAAAGTATATTCAGTATATTCAGTATATTCATATTTAGTGAACTATATTCAGGTATACATTGAATAACAATCAAATCATGCATGTTAGCATTTCTACCAAGTTAAATTTTACCATTTATTATAAATTAGAATATTTTAGGTTCTTCTGGTTAGTTTGAAATATACAATGCACTGATCCTAGTTAAATTTCTATTCTACCATGCTTACTTCCAATCTTATCTTATAATGTTTCCTTAATAAAAATTTATGAACCTTAAAGGTATTTAAATATTTGCTGTATTATTTAGTTTGTCACTTATTCTTTCATTGTCTTCACCACACTATTAAAATGAAATTACTATGGGGCATAGGTTCTCTTGAAGATATAGCAATGCCAGCCTTTTCAATGGTAACTTCACAGTATATGTGTGGAGAAAAGAACAGACAATTTGTATATCTTAAATAAACAATTTTGATTGTGAGATTCTATAATTCATGGGGTAAAATTCTGAAAGTCATTAGTTTTACCACATACAGTACTGGTGATTAAAAATGTCATTGAAAAAATTGCAAGCAGCAGTAAGAAAACGAGAAAAAAACCTTTCAGCACAATGTACATACTTCCAGTGACAAATTGCGAGTAAATCTATTGACCTATTTCCTCATATGCAAGAGTAGAAACTTATTTAAACAAATATTTTTAAAGTGACCAGTAGCTTTTATTTAATCTTACTAGTAGCTTCCTGTTCATAAGTAGTAGGTAGTCAAAAGATAGTGACTAACATTGAAATAGTCAATCACAAGACAATCTTCAGAAGCCTAGAAATGAAAAAATTGAAGCAACTAGTTGAAGAACATAGATGTTTAAAATGTCTAATGACTGGACTGGACAATAAGTCTGTATTATTGACTATATCACACATTCTAAATACTTCTGGGAGCAGTGTAAACCAAGAATAGAGAGTCCTTATTACAAAGAAAAAAGAAAGGTTGAACATGATTAAAATGCAAGATTCACATATATGAAAATTTCAAAATGAAATTAATTATACATAACTAATATATGCATATGAAAACACTAAAAACATAAAACCCCCAACAATAAATAAAATCCAACAGAAATGGTAACACTATCATTATTGTCAGCTGATAGTAGTGTTTTATATTTTTAAAAACAAACAATGATATGAAGAGAAATTTCTTTGTTATTATTGTTCCTACATATCTACCTATAGGATCCTCTTGTTATATTTGATTTGAGATGTGTTTGTGATTTTTCTATTATTATTATTATTATTATTATTATTATTATTATTTTATTATTATTACATTTTCTGCACTCCAGATTTTAATCCCTTCCCAGTCCACCCTTTGAATGTTCCACATACAATACTTCCTCCCCAGGCACCTGTCTCTTGGAGGATATCCCCATCACACCCACCCCACCAGACCTCTAAACTCCCTGGGGCCTATAGTCTCTTGAGGGATTCTCTGACTGAAACTACACCTGGGAGTCCTCTACTGTATGTGTGTTGTGGGCTTTATATCAGCTGGTATATGCTGTCTGGTTGGTCATCCAGTGTCTGAGAGATCTCAGGGGTCCAGGTTAACTGAGACTCCTGTTCCTCCTACAGAGTCACCCTCCTCCTCAGCTTCTTCCAGCCTTTCCCTAATTCAACCACAGGGATCAGCAGCTTCTGTTCGTTAGTTAGGTACAAATATCTGCATCTGACTTAGCTGCTTGTTGGGTCTTTCAGAGGCAGTCATGATAGGTCCCTTTTTGTGAGTGCTCCATAGCCTCACTAATAGTGTCAGGCCTTGGGGCCTCCCCTTGACCTGGATCCCACTTTGGACCTGTCACTAGATCTTCTTTTCCTCGGGTTCTTCTTCATTTCCCTGCAGTTTCCATCCCTGCAGTTCTTTCAAAGAGGAACAATAATGAATGGGTCAGTGTTTTGACTGTGGGATAACAATTCTATCTGTCACTTGATGCCCTTTCTTTCTACTGGAGGTGGGCTCTACAAGTTCCCTCTCACCACTATATGGCATTTCATCTATGATCCCTTTCTTTGAGTTCTGAGAATCTCTCACCTCCCAGGTGTCTGGTACATTCTGGGGGGTCCGTCTAACCTCCTAACTCCCGAGGTTGCTTGTTTTCATTCTTTCTGCTGGACCTCAGGGCTTCAGTCCTTTTCCCCCATCTACCACCAGATCATGTTTCCCTCTACCTCCCTCCATTTCTTTTCCAAGGTCCCTCTCTCCCCCACTTGTGGTTGCTTTCTTCTCCCTCTCAAGTGTGACTGAGGTGTCCTCACTTGGGCCCTTCAGCTTGTTGATCATTTTGATTTTTGTGAACTGTATCTTGGATTGTACGTTTTTATTTCAGCAGATCTTCTCAGATGCCTCAGGATATGGTGTCTTCCCAGTAGCAGACTAGCTAGCAATCTGCTCCAGTAGAAAGGACAGGGTGGAAGGGGAGTAGCCATTTGTGCTTTATTTTAAGGCAATGTATAACCATGATTCTAATCCCTCCCTGTTTCTTGTCTACTACATCAATTTTTCCTATCAATTTCCTACATCTTACTTTTAAAAACTACATAATGTGTTTCTATGACTATGTTGACTTTATTTCTTTGTATTTCTTGCATTCTTATCCCATGTTCTCCATTGATTTTTTAAACTATGAAATATATTTTAACATTAATGGTATCTAGATTTTTTCCAACAATGCCTATTCAATATATTTTCAACAGTTTTTGCTTCTTTCACTCTATTCCAAGTACATTTATAAAGTTAAATAATGAGTTTTGGTATTGGGAAATTCAATAACTAACATTCAGGCATCATTTGACAGTCTTCCTTTTTTCATGTTTTTTTTTTATTTAGCTTCTAAAATTTAAACCATAATCTCTTGCCCTTATCTTTGTAATACTGACTTACTTTTTTTCATTATTGATAATATTTTTATCATTTTTTCCACCACAATTACTACCTTGGTGAGGTTTTCATGTTATGGATTTTATCTCTGAACATTCTCAGGCACCTCAGATTAATATATCTACATCCTTGTGTTATATGCATTTGTGGATATCTATCAAATCAATGTCAAAAACCTAGCAAATAAAAAAATGAATTATTTTTCCTTTCTAAACTGGAAACCTCCAGTTCTCTCTGAAAATCTTTTATGTCAGTAGAGGCTAGATAGAAAGAAATAAGTAATGAGAGGTGGGAGAAGTTGTTAGAAGGGGATCAGTGAACTATATGTAATATTGAAATGAAAGAGAGTAACACTAAGAGAAGACAGGTTTCACTTGGATCTGAGCTTTGTACAAGGTGACAGGTATTGATTTATTTTCATTTTTCTAAATATGGACTGTCAGTTAGAAAAGCACCATTTATTGAAGATGCTTTTTTCCCATTGTATATTTTTGGCATCGTTAACAAAGATCAGGTGTCTGTAAATGCATGGTTTTATTTCTAGGTCTTCAATTATACTCCATGGATCAAAGTGCCTGTCTCTGTACCAATACCATGCAGTTTTTATCACTATTGCTCTGTAATACAGCTTGAGGTCAGGGATGGTGATTCCCCAGAAGTTGTCTTATTATTAAGTAATGGTTTTGCTCTTCTGGGTGTTTTTCTTTTCCAGATGAATTTGTAAATTGCTCTTTCCATATCTTTGAAATTTTGTTTTTAGATTTTGATGGGATTGCATTAAATCTCTAGATGGTTATTAGAAGACAACCACTTTTACTATGTTAATTCTGACAACCTGTGAGCATGAGAGATCTTTCCATTTTCTGAAATCTTCAATTTGTTTCTTGAGAGACTTGAAGTTATTGTCATACAGGTCTTTCACTCATTTGGTTAGACTTACCTAAAGATATTTTATACTGTTTGTGACTATTGTGAAGGGTGTTGTTTCCCTGGTTTCTTTCTCAGCCCATTTATCATTTGTATAAAAGGAAGGGTACTGATTCATTTCAGTTATTTTTTTTTATGTCCACCCACTTTACTGAAGTTGTTTATCAGCTGTAGTTCTCCGTTAGAATTTTTGGGGTCAATTATAATATCATCTGCCAATAATGATACATTTATTTCTTCTTCGCCAATTTATATCCCCTTTATCTCCTTTGTTGTGATATTGCTCTAGCTAGATCTTCAAGTACTGTATTGAATAGATGTGGGGAAAATGGACATCCTTGTCTTGATCCTATTTTTACAGGGATTGTTTCAAGTATCTCTCCGTTTAATTTGATATTGGCCATTGGTTTGCTGTAAATTTATTTTATTATGTTTAGGTATGGGCCTTGAATTCCTGGTCTCTCCAACTCAATTAATGAAGAAAAAATCAGGTTCCTTGTCTTGTAGAAAGATCAGCTGTGAAGGGATTCTTTCTATGCTATTTCTTCTGCATCTTCTTAAGGTAAGCATGACTTTAAGGGAGCAGGTTGTGTGTTTCTTTTCTCACCCATTGTGGTGCCTGCTAGTCTTGAAGCCAGAGACTGATTTTGTAGCAGAGCTGGATATAACTGCTCTGTGCTCTCCTGTTTCTGTGTACAGATTGACATAGGCTTCAAACTTTCTTCAGTTTCTTATACAGAAAAATATTTTGAAATAAGGATATGGAAATATGCAGTGTAACAATCCATAGGAAAAGCTGAGAGTACTCAAAAGTACAAGTGCTCCATGTGAGGGATCATCATCTTTCTGGCACTTAATGCAAGCAAGCAATCATTTGCAACTACTTAGTATTCCAAGGAAGAACACTGGTTCCTAGTTTTTCTAATTGGTTAGCCTTAATTGTATGTGGTTTATATTATCCAAAGTATCTAAAAAATTCTCAGTGTATGGAGCTCTCTGTGGACCAGACTCAGTAGTATTTACATTGTTCAGAAACAAACATTCCAGGCCAACACACCCAGAATGAGTGTTATGTGAGTTCTTGAATATAAGACAGTGCTTTGAATAATGATGTTTCAGAATCACTTAAGACCACTTAAGTGCACCTTCCTGCCACTGCACAGAGCCAGTGCCCACTCCTCCCCCCCCAAAAAAAATAAAAACAGGAAAGAAGCAACAGCTATCCATATTCAATACTGCATTCCTACTACAGCATTCCTTTCTGGTTAGACTGTGAATCTTTGATACTGAGCTCTGTATCAATTGCATTTTCCAAGTAACTCTTGTTTCTCCTTTTTTTCCCCCTCACCTACATTATACTACTGCCTGAGTGAATCTGATTTATTTATTTTTCTAATTCTGTATCCCACTCTCCAATATTCTCTAATAATATTGCGTGCACAACTGAAAAAAACAACTAATGATTTCTGAGGCCTCAGACTCATGCTTTCTTTTGCCATAACTCTGCTCACAACTCCACCTATTGAAGCTATGTTTCCCTATGTTCCCACGGAATAAATATCTAATAACAATGATAAAAGCCCACCATGGATGTGAAACAAAGCAAGGGCAGTATATGAGAGGGTTTAGCAGGAAGAAAGGGAAGGGAAAATGATGTAATTGGATTATAATCTTGAAAATCCTAGGCAAAATAGCATTGTGCTGCCTACTGCAGAAACTTCACTGTCCTTCTGCTGTTGCAAGTTTTATGAGAGTAGCTGCTCTCAAGTCATTCTGCCTATGTCTCTGGTAGTACTAAGGTGAATGTGTGACAATATATTAGTTTATTTTTCTCCCAATTTACTCCTTGGCTTTCATTTTTTAATGTCAAATGTCGTTATGTGTGGGAAGATGGTAATTAATGGAGGACTACATTTCAAAAATAAATGAATATCATTAAGCTGAAAGAAGTTTCTGCAGTCACAATAAATTAAGAGTCCCACTTTTGCCTCAAAGTTTCCACTAAGCTAAGTTTTCTGTATTTTATATATATATATATATATATATGTATATATATATATATATATATATATAAATTATGGTTTGGAGCAGAAACTTCTTAACTATCCTATATGGAGTACATATTTATTAGATTGCTGTTGAATATTACACAATATATATATATGTATATATATACAATGCATATATATAATGCATATATATATATGCTTTCTAATCATTTAAAAAGGGGTATAACCTATAGAAACATGTTAAGATAAAGGCAGATAACATTCAAAGGCAAAAGGAGATTATACTTCTTTTTGAGGGAAGGAATAATTCCTTTCAATTATTACCAAACAGGGAATAGAATTATATATGTGCAATTGATTGATGCATATTTATTTGTAAGTGTAAGAGACAGTTTTTGAAAATAGGACAGATCATAGAGAATTATCAAGATTCATGTTACTTACAATGCAAGATTAGTGTAACTATTAAGATAAATACTTCATTTACATTCTAATATTTTATAATGTAATATTTTAAAATTATAGAATGTCAGTTTAATTTTCATAGTATTTTTAAAAATATGTTTACACTTTATTGATGCAAAAGGCTGAATCTCTAAAGTTTCTTCACTAAGACATTTTTTTGACAAATCTCAAAGAGAAATGGTAAATAGTAAGAATCTCAAGATTAAAGTATGGTTTTAGGAATTAAGCAAAAAGTGGATTTAAATAACAATATAAAGCTAGGGATGCAGCTGAATAGTACAGTTCTTACCTGTTACGTATGAACTGACTTCAATGTCCAGTAGTGGAAAACTAAAGAAAAAGCAGAATGAGTAATCTATTTTACTACATATTGTACAGTTACAAATATACACAATTTTACATGAAAAATATGATCCTGAAAACCTTAGTAAAATATATCTTCTATTATTTGAAATTCAAAATATTAAAAAAACAAAATTGACTCTCAACTTTTGAATAATACATTAGAAATGATTTTGGTTTAGTGTCATTGTTTGCAAATTTGATTTCAACACCATCTTTGACCACACTAAATATTTATATTTATATTTATATAGATTATGTGATTACATGGAATTAATAACATAAGCAAGTCTCAAATTCAGTAATGTTAACTGGTTATTGGATGTCTTCATAACAAATTAATGTTCCCACCAGTTATTAAAACTATTCCAAATATAGATTTAATCTCAAATGTTCTTGGAGTATATTTTAAACTCTCAGTCTAAATATCATGCTTCATTAATTTTTACAAAAGGAAAATGTCATAATAGTTAATGCTTGTAAAAGGTTTAATTTGTCCTTGAAAATATTAATAACTTTTAAATATCAAACATATGAATGATTAATATGAGTTTTAAGAAAGTACATAACACTGAACTTTGACAATACCCTTTGAAGGCAGGACTATTTTTAAAAAGGAGTAAGTTGGATAGGAAATAAAAGAAACTTTACACACAGTTGGTAAGAATATTCACTAATACCATGACAATGAAAATCAAGATGAACTTAGTTCAAAAATTAATATCACCACATCATCCAATTTTACCAATCCTAAGTATATACTTTAAGATATTTTTATCACCACAAAATAGACATGCTTATAAACCTAAATGTATTGTGGTACTATTAATAACATTTACAGTAGAGTAGTTATAGGGTCAATCTAGATGTGTATAAACAAATGAATTAAAAAAATTTGGTAATGTGCCCACTGGAATTTATTCAGACATAAAAATGAAACCAAGTAAAATGAAGGTTAATAGATGGAACCCCAGAACATCATGAGCTGTATTCAAACAGTTAAATATTCCATGTTTCTGTTTCTGTATAGAATATCGATTTAAACTATACATGAACATAGAAGGTGATAATATGTTAAAATACAAAAAGGATATAAAAGTGAAAGGTAACTTGTGAAAGAGATACAAGATGAGTAGGAAAGGGGAAGTTCAGAAAGTAATGGAAGTTGTGATGTAACTACTGTCTACTTGACAAAAATCAGCAATGACCTGGGCAATGAGCCTCTGGACAAGCCTGAGGGGAATGGTTGTAAAATGGAATGAATTTTATAATTCAGTTGTATCTTTTAGGTATACACCCAGGAGTTGATCTTCAGGTTTTCTGAAAAAACACCAAATTGATTTCCGAAATGGTTGTACAATTTTTCATACCCATGAACAATGGAGGAGTGTCCCCCTTGTTCCACATACTCAGCAGTATGAGCTTTCACCTGAGTTTTTATCTTATCCATTCTTACTAGTGTGAGATGGAATCTCCTAGTTGTTTGCAGTTGCAACTCCTTAATTACTAAGGATTTTGAACGTTTAAGTGCTTCTCGGCCATTTGACATTTTTCTGTTGAAAATTCTCTATATAGTTCTGTACGCTATTTTTAAATTGGGTTATTTGGGTTGCTTGTATCTAATTTCTTGAGTTCTTTATAAATGTTGTTTATTAACCCTCTATCAAAGGTATGAAAGGTGAAGATGCTGTCTTATTGGCAGTGTCCTTTGCTTACCAAAGCTTTTTAATTTCATGAGGTTCCATTTATCACAGCCTGAGGCATTGGTGTTCTCTTCAAGAAGTGTTCTCCTGTACCAATGAGTTCAGGATATTCCCCACTTTCTGTTCTATTATATTTAATATGTCCAGTTTCACCTTAAGGCCTTTGATCGACTTAGACTTGACTTTGTGCAGGGTGATAAATATTGACCTGTTTTCATTTTTCTACATGCAGACATCCAGGTAGAATAACACCATTTGATGAAGATGCTCTCCTTTTTTCACTGTATGGTTTTGGTTTTTTGGTCAAAATCAAGTGTCTATATATGGGTGGGTTTATACCTGGGTCTTTGATTCAATTCCAATGATCCATTTGTCTGTTTTTATACCAATACCATGTATTTTTTATTACTATTTCCTGCATGCAGCTTGAAGTCAGGAATGGTAATACCTCCAGAAGTTATTTGATTGTACAGCATTGTTTCAGCTATCCTTGATTTTATTTTTGTTTTTCCATATGAAGTTGAAACTTGTTCTTTGAAGATCTGTAAAGAAGTATGTTGGAATTTTGATGGGAATTGCACTGAATATATAGATTTCTTTTGGTAATACAACCATTTTCACTATGTTAATCCTACCAATCCATGAGCATGACTGATCTTTCTACCTTCTTAAATATTCTTAAATTTCTTTCTTCAGCGTCCCAAAGTTCTTGTCATATAGGTCTCTTTCATCCTTGGTTAAAATTACACAGAAGATATTTTATATGATTTGTTGCTATTGTGAAGTCTTTTTAACTTTAATATTCAGGGCTACTGAAAATTGTCTATTTCATTAAGATTTTCCAATTTAGTGGAGTACAAACATTTAAAGTAAGAGCTAATGATTCTTTAAATTTCCTCAGTGTCTATTGTTAAGTGTTATAAACTTTTCTCTTAGCCACTACCTTCACTGTATCCCATAAATTTGGGTACATTGTGCCTTTGTTTTAGTTGGATCTAGAAAGCATGTAATTCCCTTCTTCATTTCTTCCATGACCCATAGACTTTTGAGTAGAGAGTTATTCAATTTCTATTAGTATATAGGCTTTCCAATATTTCTGTTGTTGTTTAAGTCCAGCTTTTATCCATGGTGGTCTGAGAAGATAAAAGTCATTATTTCAATTCTCATATATTTGTTGAGGCTTGCTTTGTGAATGGTTATATGGTCAATTCTGGAGAAGGATTCATAAGGTACTGAGAAAAAAATATTCTTTCTGTCTGGGTGAGATATTCTATAGATGTCTTTAGGTCCACTTGATTCATAATACCTATTAGTTTCATTACTATTTTTCTATTTTGCTTTTGTCTGGATAGTCTGTCTATTGGTGAGAGTGGTGTGGTGAAATCTCCCAGTATTAATGTGTGATATTTGTTGTGAAATTAAAGCTTTAGTAATGATTCTTTTACCAATGTAGGAACCCTTGTTTTGGGGGCATATATGTTCAGAATTAAGATATCATCTTGCAAGATTTTTCCTTTGATAAGTATGACGCGTCCTTCACTGACTCTTTAGTCTCTTTTTGGATGAAAACATGGTTTATTTATATTTATGTCTGCCTAGATGTTCCCATGATCTCACCATGATGACAATGGACTGAAACAGTGAACTTATAAACCAGTCTCAATTAAATGTCATCCTTATAAGAGTTGTCTTAGTCATGGTTTCTGTTCACAGCATTAAAACCCTAAGACAACAAATATTCCTATTTCCTTCTATATACTTGTCCTCATACATTCAGTTACTTGTAGCTCTCACCTCTCAAATGTTAGTACCAATTACAAACCATTTTATAGAGCAGCACTTTATCAAAATACAAAACTAACTGATTGAAGTGTGTCCATCCCCAACTGATTCAAACTGCAGCATAAGCCCTACAATGAAGAATTGGGGGATATCTCAGAAGGTCTGTGTTTTGATAATTTCATGCAACTTATTAATTATCAAATCAATGAAAATATCAGATTTAATTGTCTTCATAGTTTGAGAAACTCATTAAACTTCATGATCACAAAGCACAATATTAAGGAAACCACAGTGTCAACTAGTCAAATTTCATATGATGCTGTGATTAGACACATGCCATAGATAGAGAAAATGAGAAAATTCAAATCAAGTCTGGAATTTAGGTATTAAAAACAATTATTTATCATTTGGTGTTCTTTTCTGTTGAGGATTGGTCTTGTGCAATGTATGTTCAGAAGCTGGTCTATATGCCCATAGATCTTGTTTCAGTATAGACATTATCATTGTCATGATTATTAAACCATCTCTTGTATCAATGTTTCAATGCTTTACAAAGAATGTTTCCTAATTATTTGATTAGTTCATAAAGACTGATCAGCCTAAGACTGGGTAAACAAGATAGGGCGGCTGGTCTTATGAACTCAACTAGGATTCACAGGTAGAATAAAAGGAAGAGAAGGACTATGGGGAAAGAAGATTGAGAGGCTAAGTAGAGAGACCACATTGAAAGACCAGGAGAATTCACCCTGAGGATGTCATGAAAGAGTAGACATGAAGACCTCGTTGGAGCAGAGTAAGCCAGGGCCAGACCAGATTGGCCAGTTTGTCTGTGTATTAGAGGATTAGAGTATTAGAATAGCTCAGCCTAGTTGCAGCTTGTTAATAAACTTAATAGATCTTTGTGTCAATTTTTAGGCAATAGAACAGGAACAGATAAAGAACGTTCTTAAATTATTGCTTAGACTGTTCAAAAGTACCATATCAAAGGAATAACTAAGAATAACTAAGTAAAGAGTATATGTGGATTCTTAATAATGTTTTCAGGATGTTTGTGAATCAGAATGACTAAAAGGCTAAGACTTTATTATAACTATATTCCAGGGCTGAAGAGATAGCTTGTAAGTTAAGAACACTGGCTGTTTTGCTGTACAAGATTTAGATTTAATTGCCAGCATTCACAGGTTGGATAAAAATCATCTAAAATTTCCATTAAGGTGATCTGACATCTGTTGTGGCTTCTGTGGACACCAAGCAGGTATGTTGAACATAGATATACATGCAGTTAAAATAATTAAGACAAATGATGAAAACAAATAAATCTATGTCATATATACATACATATATTCCAAATTCATATCCACTAGACATGACATGTACAATTTCCAGATTTTGTTATGTAAGCTTTCAGATACCATTTGTTAATATAGGTGAATATAGATTCAGAAAAATCTGTAGAATCTGAAGGAAGAGTACCCTCCATTGTAAATCTTATTATTAATATTACAACTAGATATGTTCAGTACTTAACAGCCAACAAAAGCAAAAGACATGCTAGCAGAAATTGAAATGGAGTAGTTTCCATCACTGAATAGTCCAATGTTAATTTTCCACTTTTTAATCAATATAAATCTCTTAGATATATTTTACAATTTGTGCAAGTCATACTTGTGTTTTATTTACTTAGAATATAGAAAAATTCTTAACAATGTCTGACATAAAATTGTCATTAAATATTTTGATTTTCTTAATAACTATTAGAACAGTTTTAGATATCTATGAAGTAGAAATATCCTGTATATTACATTTCAAAATCCAATAGTGTTTGGTATGTTATTTTTCTATTGCATAGAAAATCAACAGATCTATCTTACTGTACATGTTCTTTTGTTAAAAAAAAATAATGTATTTCTTTAACTTGCCCGTTTCCATTATATTCTGCTATATTTTGTTTAAAGAAATATATTTAATGATTTTATATGTGTTTGAGTGTGTGTGTGTATGTGTGTGTGTGTGTGTGTGTGTGTGTGTGTGCCATTTCACATATCTAGAGGAGTCCATTCTCTCCTTCTACCATGTTGCTCCTAGAGATCTAATTCAGATAATCATGTTTGTTTGCATATGACCTATGTCATATGATCTTGCCGACCTACTTTTTATATTTTACTTTTTAATACCTTGTCTTTTATGGTCTTAAGTTGTCATTTATAATAACATGTTTTTATTTTATATAAATAGTTTATATGTAAGGCTGTGTCCAAAGGACAAAATATATTTTATTCTTTTTCACTTGCATTTAACTACTTGAATTACTTTTTGTCTTCAAAAATATTCAGGGTTTTAACTTTAAGAATGTACCTGCAAGATAAGAAGTATTTGAGTTGTCAGAGCACATGTAGAATATATAATAGTGGGATATTATGCCAGAAGTCACTGTGAATCTATACATGGCTCTGTTTCTAAAATTCTCTGTCATTTTGAGAACATTCACCTAAATTCATTGTTGTTCTTGATTTCCTTAGAAAATTCCAGCCTGCTGTGTAATTTAGATGTCTGTACTTCATGTTGAAACATAAATTTTCTTCATTTAGTGTTATAGCAGAAATCTCAAAGAGAAATAAAGTGAAAAACAGAAAAATGTAGAATTGCATATTTGATTCAAGGAAACTATACAGAATATGACTAAAAGGGAAGGATAGTAATAAATATTCTGATATAATTTAAAGTGATGCTAATAACTCAATATGATATATTTCATATATTATATCAAAAGATCTCCTTTCATAAGGGAGTCTTAAAATGTCTTTGAAATTGAGACTGTATTAAGACTATATTTCAAATTTATATCTGACATAAAATGAAAATAGCTCTTTGAAACAGTGTCTATATATGGTTCATCTGTCAATTCATCACACTACTTACAAAAACTCATTGCAAACATATTATCCCATTTACCCAATGAACAACTATTTAATAGTACTCTCTTACATGTTGAGACTAATAATATATAAAAATTTAGTATGTTTGGTCTAGAGAAATGACTTTATGTTTTTAATTTATAATAAATTAAATAGAGCAACAACTTTTGGTAATACATTTAATAAATATTACCTTCTTCATTGAGGATATTCTAGCTAATATTCAGGGTAGAATAAGCTGTATTCAAAGTCACACATCTGGTAAGCTGCAAAAGTAGAAATTAAACATATGTTTTATGCCCGAAAGATCATCTCTTTCCACTAACCTTCCTGCTATTTAATGTCATTTTGAACATTGGAACACTGCTTTGAATATATTTCATCCAAAATAGCTTATGAATACAGCAATAATGAGACTTTTTTGATCAGGTGGCAGAACACCAGTTCAAATGTCTTGAGAAAGAAAGGAATTGATTGTTTCATGCAAATGAAGAGCCCACCATCTGTGGCATGAGGCACTGTGTATCTAAAGTGTTCCAAACATATCATCAGAGCTGTCTCTTAACATCTGGGAGCTCTCTTCTTTCCTTTATACTAGCATAATTGTGCTGGTTCATCCCACTAGGTGGCAAAGACTCCCATAGTAGTATAATCCTGAGAAAGTATTGTGGTCAGATTGAGTTATGATTACTCTTTCAGCAGATGATTGAATCATTACTGTGTGAATGTTATGGACAGTTACAAATTAGTGAATCCACAAAATTTTTTGTTTTATTAATAAAATTTTTTCTTTGATGGTTTCATAGTCTCACGTCCACCCTCTCCGATTTCCATAGCCCCTCTCTGACCTATAGTTTTTCTCACATTTATATTTACTTGCTTTGTGCTCCATTGAGTTTAACCATTTGACACTGAATTTATTACTGAGCAAAATAGACTCAGTTGTAGTTATGTAACTGAAGACAATGAATCAGACTTTTAAAGAATCCATCAATAGCCAATAGTTTAGTTGTAAGGGGTAAGGTGTTGTGAGGCCTTCTCTTTCCATTAGTTAACAGGCCAACCTTGTAATGGATACAATGCAAACATTGACAATTTTTCATAATTCATGATTGTAATGTTTTGTGTGAGTATAGACAATGAAATTTTACAGCTCTTCATCCTATTTTCTAGCTCTCACACATTTGCCATCCTATCATTTAAAATGTTCCCTGAGCTTTAGAAAAAAACAATAAAATTTCTTGTTTCGGTTAAACCCCAAACAGTAACTCCTCAGAATCTTGGGTAGTAATGAGTCAACATTAACTGCTGTTCCCTGCAAAACAGGAATTTTGCTGGGCGGTGGTGGCACATGCCTTTAATCCCAGTACTTGGGAGGCAGAGGCAGGCGGATTTCTGAGTTTG
>NC_045030.1:116570559-116574475 GCF_008632895.1 Mastomys coucha
GAGAATTTTGTGATTAAAATTGGGAGTACACATTTACTTATGGGTATAAGATAGATCTATAGAAGACAGTATGTTGCTGTGAAAATTTCATTAAAGAGTAATAAGAAGTTCATCACTTGGACCTGGGACCTTTCCAGATATTTCTTTAACCAAGTTCATTGCCTTGTAAATCAGGTATGGGTTTCCTGCAATGAGTCATACCTCAAATCTAATCACAGAATTTTTGCTTAACCATCTCCACCAATGGTTGCTCCACTATTGCACAGGTAGAGAATCTTGTCCATCAAGATTTTTATATTGTTTTTAGAGATCACAGCTGGCTAGTAACATTGTGCCCACTAGTTTCTGTCAACCTGACTTCAGCTAGAGTTATAGTCAGCAGAAAGGAGGGAATCTCAATTGATAAAATGCTTCTAAAAGATAGAGTTATATTTTTTAATTAGTGACTGATAGAAAATAATCAGATCATTGTTGGTGGTACCACTCATAGGCTGGTTGTCCTGGATTGCATAAGAAAGACGAATGAATAAGTGATGATGAGCAAGGCAGTAAAGAGCACCCCTCAGTGGCTTCTGCATAAGACCCTGCCTTCAGATAGCAGCCCACTTTGAAGACTTGTCTTGACTGCTTTCAGTGATAGACAAATAGATGGAAGTGCATGACAAATAAGCCCTTACCTCTTCAACTTTTGTTCATGGTGTTTTACCACAGAAATGGTAACTCTACCTAGGACAACAATAGAAGTCTTTTATCACTCAGCAGCCTGAATTGGATGTTTTAAATCTATGAAAGCTATACATAAAGAAAAATCTTTCAGCTCAATTCAACCTTGTATCCTCTGATTTTTTGACTTGAATTGTATATTATCTTCAAGTAGTAGAATAACTTTAGATATAAAATTTCTATTACTTATTTGAAAATTCTATATATATATTAAATATGTTTTAATAGTATTTACCACCTACTGTTTATGTTAACTCCTCTTAGAGCAAATTTGTCATATTATCCTTATCTAAGATATATTTTGTACTTTCTGTATTTTTATAATGCACTTAGTGAAATTTGTGCTACCAAAATAAAAATGAGCTTAGGACCACCCACTGAAACATGAGAAATATAACAGAGACCACAATGTTAGAGGAAACTGACTTTCCTTCTTTTAGCAGTGCTCAATTCTAAAACCATCTCAGGTATTTGTGGGGAGTCATGAGCCTCTTCCTGTTCCTGTTTGACTTGATCTTGTGCAGTTCTTGTGCATGCAAATAGATCTCTTTGTGGAAACTCACATTGTAGTAGTTCTATGATATTCAGAAGAAGTTATTTATTTCTAGTCATCTTTGACCTCTCACTCTTACAATCTTTCTGTCTCTTTTTTTTATAGTGTTTCCCAGGACTTTTGTGGAAAGGGATGATATATAGATGTCCTAATTATGGCTATGTACTCCATAGGTTTTTTTTCTGTAAACATATTAAAGAGTTTTGAGTTGCTATGTTAATCACTGTCTACTTCACGAAGAAATGTTTATAATGAGAATGAAATCTGCACAAATATATTATACATATTATATGTATTTACATATACATAATATATATGTATATTATGTTATATATATATATAACATTTTGATAATATATCCATTTAGTAAAATAAATTTAGCAGTTGTCCCAAGGGTCTACGACATGACAATCCTAACCCATGGGTTTTTGGTCAGTTTTAAAGTATCAGGCATATATTTCCTACTAGATACCAGGATTTAATCTAATCAGAAGTAGTTGTTTGTACACATAAAACTCATGTTACTATTGCCATGGATATAAACTACTTGACTGATTTCCATCAATATGTTCATAAATTATGATGGATTTTCAAGATGACTAAAAGAGTTTGTAGCATTTTAGGAGCATCTGGAAGCTCTATAATTCCAGATATTCTTTTTTGTTTTCTTTGTGTGTGTGTGTGTGTGTGTGTGTGTGTGTGTGTGTGTGTGTGTGTGTGTGATAATTTCTCTGTGTAGCCCTGGGTGTCCTGGAACTCACTCTGTAGACCAGGCTGGCCTCAAACTCAGAAATCTACCTGCATCTGCCTCCCAAGTGCTGGGATTAAAGGCGTGCGCCACCACAGTCTGGCGATTCTAATTATTCTTAATGTTATGAATCATGTCTCTTACAGAGACATGAAAAATAAATTTAAACACAATACTGATACATTTAGGCAAGTTATTCCAGAAAAAAGAGTCATTTTTAGTATAATAACTTTATGACATTTATTTTTCAGAATTTATTTTATGCATGAATATCTTATACTCCTAGGAGTTTTTAAACACATGTACCATATTTACTTTACATTTCTATACTTACTTCAATTTTCTTGGTATTGTATAAATTACTTACTAAATATTCTCAAAGTAATTTAAGAATTAAAGGTAAAAATAGTTTTGAAATAAAGTATATTAAAAATAATAAATACATGGCCTGTCTTAGTTATTCTTGTACTTCTAAAGAGGTACTATGACCAAAGCCTCATTGTGATTTAATCAAATACAAATATTACTTAGGTTTTCACATTAGTTATTCAATATTTTAATAGCTAGGGGAAGAGGTAAAGCAACTGAAGGGGATTGTAACCCCATAGGAAAAACAATACTATCAATCAACCAGACCCCTCATAGGTCCCTGGGTCTAAACCACCAATCAAAGAATATAAATTTGTCTATCTATGGCTCCTTATACATATGTAGCAGAAGACTGCTTTATCTAGCATCTATGGGAGGGGAGGCGCTTGGTCCTGTGGGAGCTTTGTACCCAAGCAAATGGGAATACTAGAATGGTAAGGTGGGAGAGGGTGAATGGGTGGGTGGTAAGGCAGAAGAGCCCCCCTCTTAGAGGAAAAAGGAGAGAGGTTGGGTGTAGGGGTTTGTGGAAAGGAGACCAAGAAGGGGGAAAACCTTTGGAATGTAAATAAATAAAATAATAATTAATAATTAATAATAATAATAATAATAATCATAATAATAAATTCCCAGAATTGCAGAGATGTGGAGCCCAAATCCAACTGATAAATCTATGGCACAACTCACATACCTAAGGCTTGTAGTTCCTTGTGCAAGAGAAATGTAAATATTGAAATAACAATAGGAGCAGGCAATTTTCTGTGAGTGGGTCTCACCTACTAATATCAGAAGCTACTCCCATAAACCCCCATCAATGCGACTGCCTAAAAAATGAACTGTCAAAGAGAACACAAATATATTTGCTAAAGTCAATGAGAGAAAGCCCATGAGTCCTCAACCCTACACGAAGACTATAGGCAACTAAGGAATGCTGAGAGTAAGAGAAATAGTCTTCCTTAGGGAAGAACATATCAATTGTCTACCCTGAAAGCATAAATACAAGTAACATTACACAGACTGAGCAGGTTGGATTTATATATTTCAAACATTTGTGTACACACACACACACACACACACACACACACACACACACACACACCAATTGATGAGAGAAAGAGGTCATAAATTTGAAAAAGAACAAGGAGAGGTATATGGGAGGATTTGGTTGGAGGAAAGGGAGGGGTAAACTATATTATAATCTTAAAAATAATTATAATATATATTTTATATTTTCTTTATTTACATGTCATATGATATTTCCCTTACTCCTGCTCACCAATCCACCCTCTCCTACTTCCTGGCCAAGGTCCTCTCCTCCCATTGATGACTGACTTGGCCATCCTCTACTATACATATGCTGCTGGAGCGATTAGTCCCACCGTGTGTACTCTTTGGTTGGTGTTTTAGTCCTTGGGAGCTCTGAGGGTATTGGTTAGTTCACATTGTTGTTCGTCCTTCCTCTACCTCCTTCATTGGGGACCCTGTACTCAGTTCAATGGATGGCTGTGAGCCTCTACTTCTGTATT
>NC_045030.1:116575807-116589318 GCF_008632895.1 Mastomys coucha
AAAGACATTTAAAAACAATTACTTACCTGGCAGGGGAGATACCGTGATTATGAAGGTGGTTTTCCCAGGGCGAGGCTTATCCACTGCACTCTGGATGTGCTGACCCCTGTGATTTCCCCAAATGCGGGAAACTAGACTGCATAATTTGTGGTAGTGGGGGACTGCATTTGTGCTCTCCCCTGTAAGAAAAAAAACTTAAAAATTAATATTTTATAAAATTCAGACATCTAAAGTTTAATTATTTTGCATACTCATATTTTGAAACTATCACCTTGAAATTGTTGAGAAGCTTCCTTTCATAATTAAAAAGAATCCTCTGCATTTTAGCAGTCAGTCCTTGTTTTGAAACCCATATTGCTCCAATTATATACTTTCTTCCATTTTTATATATCCTTACAAAAGGGAATCATGCTATTATAACTTTATATGACTTAGTGATTTTGTAACTCAGTGCTTTTACATTGCTTTAAAAATTACTTTTACATAGTTCAATGATACTGTGAATAATTGCTTACATAAATTCTTACTCATTGATGATTTGGTAGGCATTTGGCTAATTTCTACTAGTTTAGTACTACAAATAATATAGTTATATTTGCATACAGATTTGGGTTTCTGCATACTCATTTTACTGAGTATCAGATTTCTAGGTCATAACATAGTGATATTTCAGAGGTGAGGGAAAAATAAAATTGTTTTAGTATGGATTGTACCTTGTTTACAATTCCATATCCCTCCAGAAATGTATGGTTTTATTTTTCCATATGGTATGATTTTCATTCTTTGTTTTGTTTGAGAACTATCATAATATATATGAGAATGCTTTATTCTGTTAATGTTGTTAACAACAAACTATCATGAGGAAAGCCATTTATAAACAAAGAGATGTCTTCCAGTCTAAGCAGACCTCAGCACTAGCTCTGCTCCCAGTCTCACAGTACCCAAAAGAATTTCAACTCCTAGATGCTCTAACCTGACCAGGATCATAGGTGAAGAGACCACAACATGCCCCAACACCAGGAGTAACTGGGACCAGAGGAATCCAGGGAACCAGAAAGCCCTGCTCAGGCCAGTGGCACGAGTTCTTTCTAGTTTGAGCCTGTGCCCTGAACAGATGTTGGGTGCTACCTCTGCTCCCAATCCCAAAACACCCAGAAGACAAGCACAGGTTCACAGGCACTCTAGCACATCCATGATCACAGGATCTCAGGAGCTTGGTCTCACCAGGTTTTCAGGATCCCAGAGACAGTTTGACTAATAGGAAGTCTGACATACCCAGGATCTCAGGATCACAGGAACCAAGAATCACAGGATCACAGAAAAAACTAGACTCTGAGGAGTTCTGACACAACCAGGATCACAGGAAGGATAAGCTCCAGTCGGAGACAGCGAGGGCTGGTAGCACTAGAGATAACCAGATGGCGAGAGGCAAGCTTCCAGTCTTACAAAGAAAATTAGATGGAAAACTCAAACACAAGGAGGAATGGTATACCTTAGAAAAAGCAAGAAAGTAATCCTCTTTTAACAAACCTGAAAGAAGATAGTCACACAAACATAACTGCTCCTCTAACAACAAAAATAACAGGAAGCAACAATCACTTTTCCATAATATCTCTTAATATCAATGAACTCAATTCTCCAATAAAAAAGACACAGACTAACTGACAGGGTATATAAGCAGAACCCAGCATTTTGCTGCATACAGGAAATGCACCTCAATGACAAAGACAGACACTACCACAGAATAAAAGGCTGGAAAAAAATTTCCAATCACACAGTTCCAAGAAACAAGATTTAGTAGCCATTCTAATATTGAATAAAATTGAATTTCAACCAAAAGTTATCAAAAAAGTTAAGAAAGGACATTTCATACTCATAAAAGAAAAAAATCTACTAAGAAGAATTCTCAATTCTGAACATCTATGCTCCAAATGCAAAGGCACCCACATTTGTAAAAGAAACTTAACTAAAGCTCAAAGCACATATTGTACCTCACACAATAATAGTAGGAGATATCAACTCCCGACTCTCAACAATGGACGGATCTGGAAACAAAAATAAACAAAGACACAGTGAATCTAACAGAAGTTATGAATCAAATGGAGTTAAAAAAATATTTATAGGGCTGGAGAGATGGCTCTGCCATTAAAGGCTAGGCTCACAACTAAAAATATAAGAATATTTACAGAACATTTCATCCTAAAACAAAAGAATATACCTTCTTCTCAACACCTCATGGTATCTTATCCAAAATTGACAATATAATAGGTCACAAAACAGGCCTCAACAGATACAAGAAGATTGAAATAATCACTTGCATCCTATCAGATCACCACATACTAAGGCTGGTATTCAATAACAACAAAAACAATGTAAAGCCAACATACACATAAAAGCTGAACAATGCTCTACTCTAGTATGAGTTCGTCAAGGAAGAAATAAAAAAAAGAATTAAAGACTTTTTAGAATTTAATGAAAATGAAGGCATACCATACCAAAACTTGTGGGACAAAATGAAAACAGGACTAAGAGGAAAACTCATAACTCTATGTGCCTACAAAAAGAAATGAAAGAGCATACAGTAGCACCTTGACATCACCTGAAAGCTCTAGAACAAAAAGAAGCAAATTCACCCAAAGGCATCAGGGATGGTTCAATATATGGAAATCCATCAAAGTAATCCACTAAATGACAAATTCAAAAGAAAAAAAAAACATCTTATCATTTCATTAGATGCAGAAAATGAATTTGACAAAATTAAACATCCAGTCATGTTAAAAAGTCTTGGAAAGAACAGGAATTCAAGGCCCATAACTAAACATAGTAAAAACAATACACAGCAAACCAGTAGCCAACATCAAATTAAATGGAGAAAAACTTGAAGAATCCTACTAAAATCAGGGACTAGATAAGGCTGCCCACTCTCTCCCTATCTATTCAATAAAGTATGTGATGTTCTAGCTAGAGCAATTAGACAACAAAAGGAGATCAAAGGGATACAAATTGGAAAAGAAGAAATCAAAAGATCACTATTTGCAGATGATATGATAATATATTTAAGTGACTCCAAAAATTCCACCATAGAATTCCTAAAACTGATAAACAACTTCAGCAAAATGGCTGGATATAAAATTAATTCAAACAAATCAATAGCCTTCCTCTACTCAACAGATAAACAGGCTGAAAAAGAAATTAGGAAAAACCACCCTTGACAATAGTCACAAATAATATAAAATACCTTAGCGTGACTCTGAGCAAGCAAGTAAACGATCTGTATGACAAGAACTTCAAGTCTCTGAATGAAGAAATTGAAGTAGATCTCAGAAAATGGAAGACCTCCCATGCTCATGGATTGGCAGGATTTATATAGTAAAAATGGCCATCTTGACAAAAGCAGTCTACAGATTCAATGCAATCCCCTTCAAATTTTCAACTTAATTCTTCATAGAGTTTGAAAGAGCAATTTACAAATTCATTTAGAATAACAAAAAGCCCAGGATATCAAAACTATTCTTACCAATAAAAACCTTCTGAGGGAATCACCATCTTTGACCTCAAGCTGTATTACAGAGCAAAAGTAATAAAAATCATATGGTATTGGTACAGAGACAGACAGGATAATCAGTAGAATATAATTGAAAACCCAGAAATGAACCCACACTTCTATGTTCACTTGATATTTGACAAAGCGGCTAAAACCATGCAGTGGAAACAAGGCAACATTTTCAACAATTGATGCTGTTTCAACAGGATGTCTGCATGCAGAAGAATCCAAGTTGATCCATTCCTATCTCCTTGTAAAAAGCTCAAATCCAAGTAGATCAAGGACCTCTACATAAAACCAGATACACTGAAACTAATAGAGGAGAAATTGGGGAAGATTCTCTAAATGCATGGACATAGGGGAAAGTCTCCTGACCTGAACACCTATGGTTTATGCTCTAAGGTCAAAAATTGACAAATGGGACCTCAAAAACTTGCAAAGCTTCTGAAAGACAAAGGACACTGTCAATAGGACAAAACAGCGACCAACAGACTGGGAAAGGATCTTTACCAATCCTACATCAGATAGTGGCCTAATATCCAATATATACAAAAAACACAAGAAATTTAGATTCCAGCGAATCAAATAGCCCTATTAATAAGTGAGGCATAGAGATAAACAAAGAATTTTCAACTGAGGAATATCAAATCGCTGAGAAGCACCTATAGAAATGTTCAACATTCTTAGTCATTGGGGAAATGCAAATCAAAACAACCCTGAGATTTCACCTCACACCTGTCACAGTTGCTAAGATCCAAAACTCAGGTGAGAGCAGATCCTGGCAACGATATGGAGAAAAAGGAACACTCCTCCATTGGTGATGGGATTGTAAACTTTTATAACCCCTGTGGAAATCAGTCTGGAGTTTCTTCAGAAAATTATACATAGTTTTACCTTAGGACCCAGCTATACCACTTCTGGGTATATATCTAAAAATTCTCTAATATATAACAAGCACAAATGCTCCATTATGTTCTTAGCAGCCTTCTTTATAATAGCCAGTAGCTGGAAAGAACCCAGATGTTCTTCAGTAGGAGAATGGATGCAGAAATTGTGGTACATCTACACAATAGAGTACTACTCAGCTATTAAAAATAATGATTTCATGAAATTCTTAGGCAAATGGATGGAATGAGCAAATGCCATCCTGAGTGAGGTAACTCAATAACAAAAGAATACATATGGTATGTACTCACTGCTAAGTGCATATTAACTCAAAATCTTGGAATTCCCATGATACAATTCACAGACCACATGAAGTTCAAAAAGAAGGAAGACCAAAGTGTGTGTGCTTTGGTCCTTCTTGGAAAGGGGAACTAAATACTCACAGTTGGAAATATGGAAACAAAGTCTGGGATGTAGACTGAAGTAAAGGCCATCCAGAGATTGCCCCAACTGGGGATCCATCCCATATACACTCACCAAACCCAGACACTATTGTTGATATCAAGAAGTTCATGCTGATAGGAGCCTGATATAGCTGTATCCTGAGAGTCTTTCCAGAGCCTAACAAATAGAGAGGCAGATGCTTGCAGCTATTCATTGAACTGAGCCAGGGTCCCCAATGAAGGGGTTAGAGAAAGGACTGAAGGATCTGAAGGGGCTTGCAACCACATAGGAAGAATAACAATGTCAACCAACCAGAATCCCCAGAGCTCCCAGGGACTGATCTACCAACCAAGGAGGACACGTGGAAGAACCCATGGCTCCAGTAGCATATGCAGCAAAGGATGTCCTTGTTGGCCATCAATGGGAAGACATGCACTTGGTTCTGTGAAGGCTTGAAGGCAGGGAGATGGGATTGTGTTTGTGGGCGGGGGGGATACCCTTATAGAAGCAAGGGAGAGGGGAGGTGATAAGGGGTTTCTTTTGGGAAACTGGGAAAGGGGATAAATTTTGAAATGTAAATAAAGAAAATATCTAATAAAAATGAGAAAAATACAAAGAGATATTGTCAGTATTTTAGAGGCTGTAAGTACAAGAATAAGATACTAGTAAGCCTAATGTATGGGCTGAACATGTCTTGCACTTTGTTCTTTATTACTGCAAAAGATAAGAGTATAGATATATGATTCAAAATTTCTTTTTCTAGGTAATATCATGTCTCATATAGAACTACAACAACAACAACAAAAAAAATAAAAAACAACTTGTACTTCTTTTGTAAAGTTTCCTATTCATGAAAGGAGGCCATGTTGTTATAAATTCCCTGAGAAACATTATTTGACAACACACTAAGTTGGATGACAGAATTTCATTACCTGATCATTAGAGAGTGTGACACTCACAAAAAAGAGGGTGTGTGTGATTGTGTGTGTGTGTTCATGTTTGTGTGTGTGTGTGTGTGTGTGTGTGTGTGTGTGTTTGTTTCTTTTTGTTTTTGGTAGTGGTGGTTTTTTGAGACAGGGTTTCTCTGTGTAGCCCTGGCTGTCCTGGAACTCACTCTGTAGACCAGGCTGGCCTCAAACTCAGAAATCCACCTGCTTCTGCCTCCCAAGTGCTGGGATTAAAGGTGTGTGCCACCACTGCCTGGCATCTGTTTGTTTGTTTCTGTTTAGCAGTTTTGGAAGTCATATACAGGACCAGGTACATATTAAATAGGCATCCTGTCAGTTACCTTTATTCTTGTTCTACATTTAAATCTTTTTTTTTTACTTTTTATCTAAAGCATCTTTAAAAGAATTGAAATGCTGTAGCATTTGCCTGTTTTACATATCTAGTACAATGGTGCAAGTATGAAAAGAGAACTACTACTGTGAAGAAATTATTTTTGTCTTTGACATGTGGTCGTTGTTGTGATTGCTGTTGAGGTGTAAGTTCAAAGAAATCAAAGGACAAAATGAGGCTTCTTTAGGGGACCATCTCTTGAAGTGGAGTTTCTCTTTCCAGAATTTTTATCATATTTATAAATATCAGGCATATTTCTCCTCTAAGGTAGTAGGCTACAAATTCAAGCATCAAGTGATGGGTTGAAAGCAGTCTTGCCATTATTGTACCCATAATCCTGTTTTGCTTAATAGATAAGTAGTATAGTAAGGTCCATAGATGAATGTTATCATTGATAAAGTTTCTCTTCCAGCAACCTGCAAAGCATCTTCTGTCATTATCAGTGCTATTGTATAGGTAGAAGCTTCCATCTCAGCTCCTGATTGAATTTTCTGTATCCTGTGACAGAACATGTTGTATATTCAGTTATAGGTTTTGGTATCTAGTTCTGGTAGCCCACCAAAAACAATGGTGGTATCCTGTGTTATTTTCAGATCCTCTGGTGCGGGAAAGATCCCTGGCCAACAATTTACTTTGAGACACCCTGTGCTTAGTATTAAAAATTTTATTTAATAATTCATGACTTCTGCAAGGAACGTTAGACACCCACTAAAGTTACCTATTTTCAACTTTTATAGAATTATATTGGATCAGATAAAAATAGGTTATTTGTTCCAAGGAACTGGAAGAGATGTGAAAGTGCAGAATTATTGTGAGAAGAACATGGAGTTTCAGTTTACAAGTATGAAAGTTTGCTGAAGATAAATTGCAGTAATTATTTAATAATACTATGAATGTACTTGTTACTATTGAATCACATACTTAAATGATTAATATAAATTTTTATATTATATATGCTTTACTTCAATAAAGGTGATAACAAATCATTTCATTAAAATGCAAATAAACTCCATGGTTTATATTTTAATAAAATATTATATGCCATGTTTTTTGACCCATCCTCATATTTTATAGATTATGGGGATATAAAAGGACATATTCTATTAGCTTGATAGCAAAATGTCTTCAGGAATCCTATAGTGACTGGAAAACACTCCAAAGTTATAAATAAATGCCAACCAAAATGAAATAATAGAATCTTTCTGCTATTAAAAATAATTTTTATTTTATTTTTATTTATTACATGTAGTTTTAATAAAAGTATAATTAAATCACTTATCTATTTTCTACCTTCCTGCTTCTCCCAGGTATTTTCTCTTCAACCCTTTCCAAGCCCCTGCATAATCCAATTTAAAGCCTCTTTTTCTTTGATTATTATTGTTATTTATGTACAATTTGTTTTAGATATTTTCTTGCTTGTGTATGGGATCAAGGTTGATCATCATGTACTGGGAAACTAACTAGTGAGCTCATTCCAGGAAGAGGCTAAATATTCCTCTTTCATTAGCTACCTGCATTTCTTTATTTAGGGAGGAGACTTTGGGAAGTTTTTCTCCTTCCTCATTACATGTATACTTTTCCAGTCTTGTTTATGCAGCTATTTCTAGAAGATACTGTCTCACAGTAGACTTCTTGATATTCGGGCTTTTAAAATCTTTGCATCCTTTTTTCCAGAATGTTTCCTGAGTCAGAAATACAGGATCTATAATAAATATGCATGCACTGAGGCTGGGCTCTAAAAGTTCTCATTATCTTGACATTATATACAGATGTGCTTCTCTGTAATATTCTTCATTTTCTACAAAACCAAGCATTTTTGATAAGAGGTATAAGTTATATTCTCTTATGTGTACATAAAAATAAGATATAGAATGTAGAAAGAATTATGCCAGTCTAGAATATGGAAGTACTACATTATTTTTCTAACATCCAAGACCTCACTCTCTCCAGAAATTTGACTACCAGAAATGATTTACCTAATGCTAAATGAGATTTAAGTCAAATTAGACAACTATTCATTACCACTAGTGCAGAGTGCCACTAATGCACATTTAAGGATATCTTGCCATACTAATCATTGTTGTGGTTCATTGGTGGGACACTTGGATGGTTAAGATAATTGTTTCCTTCCCTTGGCAGTTTGTGTAGTATTTCCAAGTGCCATGGAAAGTAGAGAGTAAGAAGGAGGGTTTCAGGTTAAATATATCTTATATGATGATTCCTCTGTCCTGAATAAACACACAGGTTCTTCAGGAGTAAGGCTTCCCTTCAGCGTCTGAGAGGCACTGAAACAAGAAAAATAGTCTACATTGTTTTGGGTGTCACTGAACCCTGACCAAGTAGTTAAAAGTTGATTTCTTATATTTGGTAATGGTATATTTGTTAGTCTATGTTTCTTTTGGATTTCATTGTCAGCCCAAGTGATTCATAACTTCCTTTAAGGCGTGGTGGCGCAGGCCTTTAATCCCAGCACTTGGGAGATAGAGGCATGTGGATTTCTGAGTTCGAGGCCAAACTGGTCTACAAAGTGAGTTCCAGGACAGCCAGGGCTACACAGAGAAACCCTGTCTCAAAAAAAAAAAAAAAAAAAAAAGATTATATATGGAGCGTGTGAACCATGCCACCAGACCGGCATTGGTAAGGTGGAGCATGCTCAAACTTGGAGATTGCAGAGATTGGAAATCTCAGAGATTTGAGAAAGCAGGAATGGGGCTACTCCTTTCCTACATTTATGCCTGCTGTGGAGTATATAACCACAACCCCCAACTAAGATGATCACAGGCAGTCAGTCATGTAACACAGCACCTGGAATGCCCTTTCATGTTAATAAGGCACCTCAGTAGACTTAGCATTTTGCCAATGACCGTCCCTTCTTGAATATTCTCATGCCCTTCCCCCAAATTATATAATCTGTGGTCCTCCCAAAATAAAGCATATACTTTCACACCCACCCCCAATAAAGAAATATGAACAAACTAAAAGCCTCTGAGAGAGTTTGTTCATTAAATATCACCACAGTCACAGCCTTTTCATAAACAGGTTGTAACACTTAAGACTCCTGAAAAAGACCTCTTTTCGTTTGTCCTTCTGGCACTTAGCACTTGCTCCCAAACAGACTGGTATCCTGTTCATCCTGGGCCCTGCTCTCTTCTTCCTGCCTAGTGTACAAAGGCACCCAGACAGGTTTGGCAGACTCCTTGTCCAGGAAATTGCCTTGCCCTCCTGAGCCAATGTATCAGTAGCACCAGGACAGTGCCAGAGGAGAGGCAGAACATGGGACCCCAATTACATATACAGTATAATATATACATACACATATAATTGTACATACATACATATACACATATGGATATATGTGAATTTATACACAAACCACTTATATGTATTTTATATAATTATAGATATCTATAATATCTGACTCATGGAATCTTTCTCACATAGTTTTCATGTTATTTGTCCCTTATCCCTCCTCCTACTTCTGTATTGACCCTCCTTCCTCTTACCATTTAGAGATATTTTTCTTTATTCCTTCTCCAGCTTCCTGGAGAAGGAATTAACCATATCCTATTATTCCCCTCTCAAACATACACTCCTGTGGACTCCCTCCCCTCTGCGCTGACTCTGAAAGGGAAAGAATGCCAGGACAGGCCCTGGGCTGAGGCTGCCCACCTGTGGTACAAAACACTGACCCTGCAGTTCTGAAGATCAAAGGACTCAGTAAAAGTTTGATTGTTGTGGTTTCCTTTTGCCTTTTACTATATAAACACACTGCACCCTAAGTAAAGTACACCTTGATATATCTTCTTGGTGTCAGTCTCTCTTTGCTCCTCACCCGCTTATTTTCACAGGTCCAGTTCATCTCCAGTCCAGGGCAATCCACTACTGTGTAGGATACGCGGGCGGACACTACACACTCCCAAACTATGTTTCCTTCATCCTTCCCTGATTTCCATATGCATACTTACATCTGATGCCAAGGTCTGAGAAACTCTTTTATTATTTTTTAATTGGATATTTTCTTTATTTACATTTCAAATGTTTTTTTCCTTTCCAGGTCTCCTCTTCAGAAATTCTCTTATCTTATCCCTTCTCCCCCTTCTTCTATGAGGGTGTTTTCCCACCACCCACCTATTGTGGGAAATATTAAAAAAAGAACCTGCAATTCCCATGCTTGTGCTGGTAACTCTCTGTCCCAGAGGACAATGGCAGACCTGTTTTTATCCCATAGAGACTCTGATTCAGTGCTCCAAAATCTCTCCACTGAGCTCACTAGGTTCCCACTGGAGGGTCATTACCATGCCAAGCACCAATGCTTCAAAACCCCCAAGGTCTTTGTGGTGAGGTTAGGCAAACTCACGCTTTGACACCTACCTTTCTCTCTTGAACCCAGACAAGCCACCACATGAAGGAGGACACAGAGGAAACATAGTTCTGAAATGACAGTAACTCAATCACTGGGAGCAGCAACTATAATCCTAATCATGTAAGCCTTATTAAATTTAAATCCTCCAGTAGTAAATTCCGTCAGACCTATCATTGAAACGAGGTGACATTAGTAGCTACATATTGTCCTCACACTATCCCCTTCCAAAAAGACCTAACTATCTCCTGTTTCCTCTCTTCTTCTGTCCAACCCGGAAGTCCCTCCTACTAGCCCAGTGATTGACTCCATTACTCATTAGGGGATTGATTCAGAAGAAGTCACCTGAGTAAATGTGACTCATTCCTTGTCCACAACCCTACTCAGGAGAAGAGAATTAGCATCAAAATACAAACAGCACCAGGCCCATCTACAATACCCATACACTCCTGTCTTCCATCTTCCTGCCCTGGCATTTACCTACACTGGGGCATCAAACTACCTCAGGCCCAAGGGCCACTACTCCCACTGATGTCCAACAAGGCCATCGTCTGCCCCATATGGGCTCCTCCAGGTGAACTCTCTAGTTAGTGGTCCAGTCCCCAAGAGCTCTGGGGGTCTGGCCGGTTGACACTGTTGCTCCCCCCCTGGGGCTGCAAACCCCCTCAGCTCTGCTCCTTCAGTCTCTTCTCCTACCTACTCCTCCATCAGGGACCCCATCCTCAGTCCAATGGTTTACTGCGAGCATCTGCCTCTGAATTTGTCAGCCTCTGGTAGAGCCTCTCTGACGACAGATATATCAGGCTTCCATCAGCAAGCACTTCCCAGCATCCTCAATAGCATCCAGTTTGGTGACTGTATATGCGATTAATCCCCAGGTGGGGCAGTCTCTGGACGACCTTTCCTTCAGTCTCTGTTCCACACTTTGTCTCCATATTTCCTCCTGTGAGTATTTTGTTCCCCATTCTAAGAACTGAAGCATCTACACTTTAGTCTTCCTTCTTCTTGGGAGAAACTCTTATATAAACAAAATAATGCATGATCTCTCCCATATACTGTTCCTGGTTCCAAATATTCAGAATGAGCAATAACATTTTAATCATGTGAGAATTTGTGAAAAGGTGTCAGGGAAAAGACAAAATTTCCTATACAAAATTTGAGAGTCTGTATCTTACTCTACTACCTAATTGGGTAGCTTGGAGTCACAATTGAAAGCTGTGGTAAAGGTCCTATGTTCATTACAGCCTCCATGGTAAAAGATTTGTTTGGCAGTAGCTTTAGCAGTGAGGTGATAAAACTATTTTATATGCTTTGACAACTATGGAGGTAACTGAGAAATAAACCAACATTTTTCCTTTTACTAGTTGATCTAACTGCTCTGTCACCAACAAGCTGAAAGCAAATCATCACCTCTTTTAGTAAAACAATTTTGGAGTGTCCATTTGCTTTTCATGGCTTAAGGTAACTTGGGTATGTGAATGTTGTATCTGGAAAGGTGAGAAGCAGAAAACAACTAGCAAATTTAAAATGAGATTAAGAAGAATTTATATTTGTTTTCATACACCTGACTTTTAATGAGTGTTTGTACTATTTGACTATTTTTGTTAGTTCATCCAATTATTTACATCTTTGAATGGTAGTTCCAACCCAAAGCACTATGACCACAGTGATCTGAATGAGACTCATTTCATATTCAATTATGTGAAAAATATGTATGTAATATTATGGTGACATCCTCTCTAAAAACTATAATCTCAACAATATAAAGAGACTGCTGAACTGGAGATAAAGACAGAAATGAAGGAAGTGGAACCAAAAACATGGAACACAGTGAAGCTGTTAGATAGTGCTATCAGGTATGAAATTAAAGGGTAAGGGAAAACAGGGAATCTATCTTAAATGATTCAGGCATCTAGGAACCTACCATATACACATACATATTTATATATCTAGATATCTTTTTATTTGGTTTCTTTAATGCTAGTTCTGCTTCATTTAAGTAGAAACATCATTAAACTGTACATACCAAAAGAGAAAGCAAAATTATACTAGAAGATAGTTTAAATAAACTGATTTACTACCAAGTTAATGAACATTAAATTTAAGAACATCTTACTTGCATAGAATGATTAAAGAGATTGTAGTTATTTGAGTTAAAGATCCATTTCACTTTTCTTGACCCCTGTGGTTATTGCAACAGCCTTAAATTAAATATCACTTGATATGCCATTTCTGGTAATATAATAGTTATCAGAAAAAACATGTCAAATAGTGATGCCATAAACATATTTACACATTTTTCTTGAATGGTTCAAGAAATGTCTATGTCTTGGTATAGCATTGGCTACAATGAAAATGGGAATGATATCGATAATACTTTGTCCACACTTGAAGCTAGCTATGTTTGGGAATATCGTGAATACCTCAGAAGGTTGAATCTTTCTTGAAGAAATATGTTTTTAGAGATGAGAATTCAGGTTTTATAGATTAATCTCACTTCATGTTGTCTTGCTCCTTTATTTTTAAAATTAATTTTATATTTTAATATATTTTTCTATTTTTATTGAAAGAGATTTTCTTCATGTAATATGTTTTAATTATCATTTTCCCCCCAACTCCTCCCAGTCACCATTTACTTCTTTCATTAGAAAAACATAAACAGCCATCTATGGGATAATAATAAAATATGATATGAAAATATAAAACAAAACCAAAATAATCAGAATAAGAAAAAATAAACAGAAGTGTCATGAGCCATCATAGTACAAGCTAATAACTAGCAGGTGAACTTCCTGAGATGATCTGCCTTGAATTATAATAAACCAAGAGAGATTTGCTTACATAGACAATGCCCAGGAGAAAATCATTTTAGGTATCTGACTGACACAGATGTAGAGGCTCACAGCCATCCATCGAACTGAGTGCAAGGTCCCCAGTGAA
>NC_045030.1:116589348-116592550 GCF_008632895.1 Mastomys coucha
GTTTTTTTGTTTTTTGGAGGGGAAACTGGGAATGGAGAAATTTGCATATAAATAAAGAAATAAAAAAAGTTTATTAAAAAAAAATAAAAATAAAAATTTAATATATTACTCATCTCTTATTAAAATACAGACATTAATTTCTAGTGAGGCTTGGGAATCCACCTTTATGTTGTCTCAATGAACAAAAAAAAATCAAAATTTGAATTTGAAAATAAAAAGGGATGCAGTAATCAATTATTTATACAATATAGTTACAAACATAATTTAAAATTAAAATAATTATATCCCTATATGTCATTATCATAAATACTTATTTGCAAGTTAAATCTATCATAACATAAAAGTATGTATTAACAATTCTGTCTACAATCTGGAAAAGGAAGCGCTTTTAACAAAATGTTTGAGAAAGTTGGTGACACACAAAAGAAAACCTTGAATTTAAAACACCATTCCCATGCTTAAAGCCCCTATGTGTTCTGAATAGAATATTCAGAAAACAATTATTATTGTGTTCTAAAAATTATGCTCAACGTATACTATCCAACCTAAATGTCTAATATTTCAAAGGTCAAGGATATTTTTTATCTTAAGTAAATTTTCTTTCTTTTCAAACTGCTTCTATTTTTCTCATTCATAGAATAATACAGTTTTAGAATAGAAACATAACCTAAAGATTATCCATTAGAAATCATTCATTTTTAAGGTTAATTTTTGTACTACATAGGTTTGTTCACAACTAACATGAAATCGCTCTATGGGAAAAATAAGAGTATTATAATGTCTTTTGAGAGAACGTTACATAATTGTAATAGAACTGAAATAAATAGAAGTCTCAGGCAGTTTTGTGAGAATTATTATATTTATTCATGAACAGAAACAGTGTCCTTTCATTTTCTTTTTATCGCTGAAAAGAAAATGAAAGAATAAAACCTTTTTCAATGATGTTAGCATTTTTTAACAAAAAGAGGTCCTTTATTTTTTATGCTAAACAGAAGGATCCAATCAATAACAAATGCAAATGCTAGCTTTAATTCTAAGCATGAGCTTGCTTATTCTGTGGGATGAGGTCTGAGCTGGGAAATGCAGACAATCAACTTTGCTTAACACTGATCACAGCTGCCTTTTACATATCCAAAAAGCTCACTGGGTTTCTCTTTTGTTATGATGAATCAATCTTTTAGGATTGAAGGAAATTAGGTTTTCTGTGAATTAAATTCTCTTACTCTCTGGATAATAAGCATACAACATATTTTCCTTCCTGAACATTTTCTGTTGCCTTACTTTACTCTTGCTACAGTTTGAAAATAAAAATAATGAGAACCTCTTGGTTCTCTGATACTGACTGAAGAAATAAGTGCATTGATTTTTGGTCCTTAAGGAAAACAAATACTCATGGGATTTTGAAGATACATGAAATTATTCCAGCAGTTTGGTACTATCTTGTCAATAAAAGCTCAGTTATAGAATAGTGCTTTTTAGTGAATGGAGAACCATGAAGAGTACATTTCCTTCGAAATAACAGTATAAAATTTATTAGATATAATCTTCAAAAACAATACATGCATAGAGCTATATTAATTAGAATATAAGAAAATATACAAAAACCTTTTCTTTAATATGAAAAATACAAAGTATATATACTACATAAAAATCATAAAATTAGAACACTATAAATATCAATAGCTCTAGAAGGGACATATGAATCTTCCTTAGAAAAAGAAATAGATTTTGCTGGTTGACTGAGGATGGGTATGGATGGGAGTAGGAGGAATCAGTTGGGAAGGAATGTAGGGAGAGAGTGTTGGTAGAGTGTGAGGAGAGATGGCTGGAATTGGAGGCTGTTTGGTGGGGGCAATATGGAAACCTAATATATTGGAAACTTACTGGAGTATATGAGGGTGATCCTTAGAGAAGATTCCTAGTAGTAGAGGATACAGTCTGAACTGGTCATCTTTTATAGCCAGACATGTTAGGGTGTGGTACATTGAGTCTAATTGTTGGCTAGGTGAGGGGTGGTGCAGGGAGTCATATGGACATTGCCAAACAACCCAAGCTCATAAAAGGACAGTGGATCACTGAAAATTACTGCTGAGGACAGAAACCACACAGATCATTGAATGTAGAGAGTATGAGCTGATGCCAGAAAAGAGCCTTCATAACTATGTTTTAGTCTCTTTAGTGAAGGATGCAACTCTATAGGTTATCAAAAAAGAAATCTGGATACCAACCCAGCCACCAAGGTATTGACATTGTATAATGTTAATTTGTCTTCTCATTAGTTTAGAGTGTAAGGAAGTAGACAATTTTGTTGAATACATATATGTATTTTTAACCCCCTTGATCATTCCTGTGGCATCCAATTATGAAAATAAGTCCCAATACCCTTTTTCTAAGTGATAAAAAATACATTTTGAAGATTTATTATTTCTAGTCCCTCTTTAAATGTTTTTTTCCTATCAACAATTGAAATGGTTGGAAACTTACATGTCTCACTTGATTAATGTTCTTTCTACATGTGCTAGGTGAAAGCCAGAATTTTGGACATCTGAAGTAAACATTCTATCACTTAGTTAGATGCATCTGTACCCCTTAGAGCTTTGTCCTCTATAACTGTTTTTGGAAACAACTCTTAAGTATGTGAAGCTTCTCCTGATTTCTTTTAGAATAATTCTAGTTTTCTTTTTAAACATCAATTCATATAATAAATTTCATACTTGCTTTGTCCAAGACATGAATGATTAAATTCTTAATACTATTGTAGAGCTGTGAGCACACAGAGAAATTGCATGTTACATAACCATTTATACGTATATATACTTGGTCCCTGTTTTCCTCCAAAACAAATTTTGTGCTTAGCTTTTTGAGTCTTTTTGTTCTTCAATTCATACCCTGTGAATACTCGTAATTTCATTGAATTTAATTGCTTGATTTTTTGATATAAAAATACTTTACTTTTTATACTTTTATTTTAAAACATTAATATTCTTTCCCTCCTCAAAGTTCATCCAGATCCTATTCTCCTCCCTATACATCCAACTTTATGTTCTGTGTCACAAAACCAACTAAAAACTCCAATATAACAGCAAATCCTCCATCAAAAACCTAGAAAACAAAATATCTAACACAACAAAAAGAAAAGAGAGAAAGAAAATGAGAAAACATCAAACTCAGATAGCCAAGGCCTTTACCTACAAAGCAATTT
>NC_045030.1:116594085-116611307 GCF_008632895.1 Mastomys coucha
GGTGGTGCCATCCCTGGGCTGGAGGTCTTGGGTTCTATAAGAGAGCAGGCTGAGCAAGCCAGGAGAAAAAATCCAGTAAAGAACATCCTTCCATGGCCTCTGCATCAGCTCCTGCTTCCTGACCTGCTTGAGTTACAGTTCTGACTTCCTTTGGTGATGAACAACAATGTGGAAGTAAGCCAAATAAACCCTTTCCTCCCCAACTTGCTTCTTGGTCATGATGTTGTGCAGGAATAGAAAACCTGGCTAATACAGAATATATATTTAAAGCATAACCAGAAAAGTATATATATGCAAACTTTCAAGAATATTTCTACTTAGAATCTGTTATCGTTAATGACTTTCTAGAAGAAAACCATTCCCAATTTGATAGCAATTGCATGTTCTTGTATGTTATGAAAAGTAATTAATTTCCTGTGTAATTAGTTTAGTAGCATGCATAACCCATGAATGTTAGGAAAAGTAGGTAGATCATTGACAGTACAATGAAAACAGATACAAATACCATGTGAGAAACATTTATTAAAGCTTACAGACAGGAGAGCTTACCAATAACATGGGCGATCTAGCAGCTGACAGACTCAATAAAACATCTACTGGAGCTGTAGAGCTCTAGGAGCATTGCTTAGAATGCACGTTAGGAGAGCCCACCAAACAATAACAATGTTTTTGAAGGTCAAGTGGAGCATGGCTATACAAGCAAATTTTCTTTCTCCTTTAATTTACTGGTAAACATCAGCAGGGGGAATTTCAGGCTAGAGTAATTTCAGGCTAGCAAACCAGTGGTTTCTAGCTTGTTTTGTCCCAAGGCATAGCAGACCTAGCATACATGTGTGTATACATATACACATATGCATATGCATATGTATATGTATTTGCAGTTCCAGTCACAGATAACAGTATTTTTCCAGCGTTCTTATGAGATGTAAACCTTATTAGCACATTCAGATTCTGATCTACTTCCCCAACTTCTATTTTTCTTTCAGGTTGGCTAAATCCTTAGGACCAAAACAAAGTTACTCATGTGCATTTTGATGTCCTACTTTTTCAGAGATAATACAAATAATTGTTTTGCATTTTTGTTTATTTATTAAGTTTTCCATATTGTCTGCTTCTTTTTTATTAGGACAGACACAGACACACACACATACACACACACAAACACACACAGACATACGTACACACACACTGTAATTAAAATCAGCTGTAAATATGAGTGCATGAAGCTAGGAGAAAAATGCGTTATTTATGCCAGGAATTGGGGGAGCAAACCTGGGGAGTGAATTCTATCAAGATATAGTCTATACACTTCTTGCATGAAATATAAAAAACAACCCATGGTAACACTGGCTAGGCATTGGCAGACAGGCTGACCTGTTCTCGGCTCAATATGTCAACAATCGCAAGAGAAACTGCCATATCTGGAGTCTTCTCCAAGCCAGAAAGTTATCTCGGAAGCCAAAATAGAGAAAGAAGACAGAATTTTAATCAGTGAGCCTTGGTTTTCTCCTGAACTTGCATGGCCAGAGGAAAAGCCCGATTTTAGTAGCTTCTACATGTTGGTTGATGCTGCTGTACAGAAGGCAGCAGAAATGGAGGAACAGGAGAAGCAAAATCCCAACCCATAATCTCCCCAACAGTTCACAGTCAGTTCTTTGAACTCTGGTGGGTTCATTTATACTCATTAGCTTGTAGTACCATCTTGTAATGTCATCTTGTAATGCCATCTACTATTCCATATTATTCCCCCTTTTCAGAAACCTTTTCCATTAGCACATCTCAATTTTGCTAACTACATCAATGTTTTCTGATGAAAGACACTATCCATGATATTCAACTTTAACAATTTTCTAACTTTATTCCCTGGGCTTTAAGACCTATATATCTAATATTAAACATCATGCAAACTACAGACAAGGGTATTCAGGGTTACTCTCAATTTTTCTACCCCAGAGAGTCATGGAAATCATTCTTTCCCTCTGTTTGTGTAACTATCTTTATTAGTAGTACAGATAACAGAAAGGAAAACATTGCTTTGACATTGCTGGCCAGATTTTAATGTGTGAGTTTTTAAATGCTTTCAACTCTGTTTTTCACTTTGTACGGTTGATTTTGTGTTAGAGATCATCTCTATAGGAATATGAGTATAAAAGCCAAAGTAAAGTGATTTCATAATTTTTTTGGGGGGGGATAAGAATAATCTCTTTAGGTGAATGCTAGTAAACATTTGGCATGGTAATTTCATGAACAATTTCAATTTGGCAGGTTACTGCTGCCAACTCTTAGTGTGTTCACTGAATTTGGAGAATGTGTTTTGTTAGTTTTAATTATATGCATCACAGGAAATCTGTAACAATATATTCTCCCCAAACCAGCTATAGATACTTTATGGAGGGAAAAAGAATCAATCTAGATAATTTTAGTAAAACAGAAATTACACTCAGGTAAATTGCATTGTGTTTGTTTTAATTATTTAACATTTATCTCTTGTTTCAGAAATGCTTGAGTAGTTAGGGTTTGGTGAGAATTTAAATTTTCCACATGAAGATAATACTGTGGATGTATGAGTGCAGCTTCTTCTGTTGTATGAAGCTCAGACAGATTTTCAATAGGAATCAAAGCATACTAATTCAGAAAACTGTAATATAGGGTCTCTGATGTCATAAAGCTAAATCTGGGTCAATATGGCCACTATTTCTGCTTCTGCAAGAGCAAAAAAAACTGTGTTTTTGTTGTTTTAATACATTTCTCATTGTTACGTATTTTCAATACAATAAATTTTATCTTCATAAATCATTTTTGGAAGCAATGTTAGTGTGAATAGTTTTGACTTCTGAGTTAGTAAAAAGGGAAGAGATCAACAATTTCAAACTACCATTCAAGAAATAGAGTGCAGAAATTCAAATTTCTTTTTAAATATTGTTCTTGACAGTTCTATACACTCATAATGAAATTTAGTCATTTTCATCCCTATTTCCCCATTATCTTCCTTGCTTCCTGCTTTAACCGATATTCCCAATAAGTTCCCCTGTCCATTTTTTATGTGATCCAGTGAACAGAGTTACTCCTGAGCTCCAACTGTTAGCTGCCAATAGACCCTTAGGGATAGAATTCTGCAAGAAATTCTTCTGGGCATGAGATTTGTTAGGTGGAAATTTTTTAGTTACATCACCACTGTTTTTATTTCTTTTAGATCTATTTCAACTATTTCATCTTGTTTTAATTTTGATAGGTCAGTGTATCTAGAAAATATTGTTATTGTGTTATATTCACCTCTTAATAGTGGAAAATATATTTTCATGACATAGTAGAGGAATTTTAATCCAGTAAAACCTCCTAGGTCTGTGTGATCCGGCTAGAATACAGAGACACTCATAGTATACACCTTTAATCCCATTAGCTAGAATCCACACACTTTTAATCCAAAAAATGGTGTCTAATTGAGGGGAAGGAAAAGTGGTAAATCAGAAAAAGATTTGACAGAAGGCGTCAAGAGATAGAATATGGCCAACTCTCAACTGAAAAGCTATTTAAGACCAGAGAAAGGAGAAAGGAAGTCAGTTCATTCAGTTCTGCTGAGTAGAGTTTGGTACAGTCAGTTGGGAATCACTGCAGTGAGTACAGTGCAATGGAATTGAGCTCAATCTTGAGTTCATGCAGTTCTGTCCATGTCATCAGAGGCAGCTGAAGACAGAAAATCAGGGAAAAAAAAAGATATGAGAATATATTGCCAGAATTAGTTTGAGACAAAGCAGAACATTTCAGTGAAAACCTGAGAGAAGACAATGAGTCAGCTTCAAGAGCAGTTTAATCTAGAATAGCCAGAGTCCAGAAAGAACTAGAAAGGGTAAGTTTATTCAGCAGTAAGCCTCTGAGAAGACAATTACATCAGCTGAATAAAAGTTACTTTTATAATATATCCTCAATGTTTTCCAGTTTTCATTAATATCTGTTGTAGCATTTCTCCTTTCATCTCTAATTTGTTGATTTGCATCTTCTTTCTCTCTTTTCATTAAACTCACTGTAAACCTTGTTTATCTTTTCAAAGAAGGAGCATATTTGCTTTACTGATTCCTTTGAGAGACCAGATCTTTGGTTCAGACACCAACTTAGAGAACCTGACCTAAGGTTGAACTTGGGTTAAATAACAGGCCAGTACCTAACACCAGTTTACCTGCTCTAGCACCAGTTTGCAGGTCATCCCTCAACAAATCTATACATCCAGGTTACAAACCTGCCCTTAACACTTCACTCCCCAATAACCACCAATTAAGAGAAAAACAAAACTTAAGTTTATGGTTTGGCTCCCAGTACCAGAGAATTATGTTAAAGGCCATAATGGTCCTCCAATCAAATATGTAATGGACTTGATACCCCCTTCTTGCTTCTATAAATATCTGCTTAAAATTGAACTAGGGACTGGTCCCTCCCATTCTACTGCATCAGAAACTGCAGTTTGGTCCAAGTTTGACCTTTTAAATGAAGACCATTATGTGACTACATCGGAGTCTGTTCTTGGTTGATCTTTTGGGGTTCACTAATGCTTTCTGGTACAACACATTAAATTGCATTTTTATTTCTATTTTATTATTATTTTTTACCTTGATCTTACCTCTTTCTTCCTAGCTACTATTCTGCTTTGTTCTTTTGTTATAATATCTTAAATATTAATAAGTTAGATTGTTTACTTGAGAACCTTTTAGGTTTTCCTTCTTTTTATCCCATAGGTTATGAGTTATATCTTCCTTACAACTCATTTCTAAGATTTTTAAAATGTTTCCCTAATTTCCTCCATCACTTAGCAATCATTCAGTAGTGTGTTTACTTTCTATGACTTTGAATATGTCCTCCCTGAAACTATCCCTCAGTTTCATGAACCGGGTTCTGCCTCAATCGAAGGGAGAAAGGAGACCTGAAACACAGATTTCGAGAACAAAGGACACGAAGCCAAGTTGAGGGTTTCCAATCAAGGCTCGCCTTTACTTTGAGGGTTCAGCATTTATATACAAGAAAGCAAAACTGAATCTCTAGGTTACAATAACATTTGAATAACATAAGCAATGTGGGAGGAGTCAGGAAGAGTCCGAACAAAGTCAAAGGGGAAGTCAAAGGGAAGCTGGCTGCTGGGCTAAAGGTGGCAGCTCAGGGCATCCTGCAGGTCTCAACTCCAGGGAGTGGCCGGAGGCGCAGTCCACGGTGGGGGAGGAGGTCAACAACAGATGTCCTCAAGCTGTAGAAGCATCCTCACATCCTCGGAGGCCGAACTCAGAGTAGTAAGCCTCTGTTTCAGGCACAACAGTCGTGAGTTGAGTCTCCAGTCACAAGCTCCGGAGTCTTGCAGCTGAGGCAGAAAGGAGGGAACCAACACTCCCTATTAGCGTTAATGACTATGTGATATAAGAGACAGCACAAGTCCAGGAGGTGAAGGTAGTAGCTAGTGTCTTGGCAAAATGATAAATGATGGGATATTTAGGACAGCCCTTAAGGTTGTAGAGAAGAACTCTAAAAAGTGGGCTAATAATATATAATTTTAACTATGCAAAATATAAGTATATAAAATGAATTATGGGGGACTTCAAGAATCTAAAGGAACAAAAGCAGCTTGGTTTTAAGCCAACTCATCAGAAAGATACTAAAGAAGGAAATAAAGAAATTTAGGTATTGATGATTGCAGGAGATTATACCCAATTAAATTTTCCTGTTTAGGCTTAAAAAAAAGTATACAGATTCCTCAGTTCAGGTTGGCCTGGGTCACAGCAAGGTTAGGCCGACGTATGCTAGAAATGGTACCTTCAAGACAGGGTTCCACCTAGCTAGCTTGTAGTCTGTGCTTAACAGAGGCAGGCAGATATATGAATTCTTTTGCGATGCTAAAAGAAAATGCATGTTTGTTTTCTTCTAAGAATTATGAGGCTGGAATGCTAATTAACAGAAGAATTAAAAGGAAACTTGGAGTAGATGACCTGATTGATATGAAATATAAAAAGTCTGGGCTTATGATCTGCAAGAGATGAGCTAGTAAGAGATTATTTGAATAGCAATGGAGAATTGTTGGAGAACTGACTCAAGCAGAACATAGAGAGAGAACTGTCTAGAGATCTCCAGAGAAAGCAGATCAGAGAAAAAGAAGGTAGAACAAAGAGAAAGCAGGCTGGAAAACTCAAGCAAAACATAGGCTACCAGCTTGAATTTAATACTAAGATCTGAGTTAAAATGTGTTACTGTCTTTCTGGGTCTATGTTATTTCTCTTAGTCTATTCTTAAACTCTATCCATTTAAGTGCAGTTTTTATAATTTCATTTTTCTTTATAGTTGATAAAAGTCTATTATACATATACATATGTATGTATGTGTATTATTTTATATTCATCAGATGGTGAACATCTAGGTTGTTTCCGTGTTACAGTTATTGTGATTAGGATAGATAATTGCATGGGTGTATATGCATCTCTGTAATGGGAAATAGAATATATTGGGTATACTGCCAAGAATAGTAGAGTAAGATAATATGCTCAATCTGTTTCTTGTTATCCGAAGAATTTTCACAGTTTTCTAATGCCTGTTCCAATGTATACTTTGACTAATAAACATTTATTTTTATTTTTTTTTCAAGACAAGGTTTCTTTGGACAGCCCTGGCTGTCCTGGAACTCACTCTTTAGACCAGGCTGGCCTTGAACTCAGAAATCCGCCTGCCTCTGCCTCCAAGTGCTGTGATTAAAGGCATTCACCACCACTGCCTAATGACTAATAAATATTTAAGGCAGTTCCCCACTCTCCAATCCTCACCAACATTTTGTAGTCTTTTATTTACTTGATATCCTGTTTCAAATGTATGTCAATCTCAAGGAAATAGATATGATATTGTATCTCAAATAAATAAAATATTTTTGAAAAATCTGGTTTGGTTTGCTTATAATTAAAAATATGCAACAATTTTTTAAATTTACCCTCTTAAAAATAATAAGAAATAATGCAATAATTTTTCCACTATTTCTCACATTGTTGGAGATATTATATTCTTTTGCACTAGAGAGAATATAAACTGGAGACATATCTAATAGTAAGCTTTGAACACAACTGCATTTGCCTATTTTTGTTGTGTGATTTTAGAATAATGAGAAAGAATATATTAAGACCTAATTTAAAAAGACTTTAAAATTATAGCCCAACAAAAAAGTAAACAAATAAAAACAACGACCAAACAACAAAAAACAACAAACAAGCAAAAAAAAAAAAATAAATAAATAAATTTTTTAAAAAAGTCCATTTTGTATTTATATGAAACGTTTAGAGAAACCACTGAACAAGATTACTTCAAGGAAATAAAAGCATTTTTATTTAGAAACACAATGTCTGGCTGCTTCTTGGGATCAGAGAGCAACACTTTAATAGGGAGGCAGGAATTTTATAAAATAGAGAATAAAGTAAAGGGTTTGAACTGACACAAGCTTTCTGGGAAGTATATGTATTTTGCGTATGTCAGTTGATTCTTAGGGGCAGAACAGGGAGATAGTATGGTTTTTGTCTGTCTGACTGTTAGTTTGTTTTATGTTTGTTAGATAAGCAGAAGATTGCCTCACACAGTTTCTGGGGAATGCTATTTTTTTGTTTTGGTGTCCTGACAAGAAACAGCTCAAATGAGACTCACCTGCAATCTCAGAAGACTGACATCAGCAGTTCAACATCAGCATACTCTGCTAGGAAAGCACACTTAGTAAGTTGTTAAGGAAAAGCTTTCATACCATTGGTGGTAACTTCATAGAAATTGTATGACATTTCATAAACAAATGGACTAAACTGGTAAAATATAGTTAAGCATCTGTTTTGATCCCATATGGACCTTGGAATATAACATTAAAGATATGGGTTTTTCCTCAATAAATATTACATAATTTTAAAGGTACTTCAAAAGACAAGAATTAAGAATGTATCTAATTTTCTAATAATCAATTTTTTTTACATCTCAATATGAAAATGGAATGGTGATGCAGATCTGTAATCTCAGCTCCAGGAGAATCAAAAGTTCAGGACCACCTATAAATTTATTGAAATCTTGGCTAAAGATTCTGTCTGTCTATCTGTCTATCTATCTATCTATCTATCTATCTATCTATCTATCTATCTATCTATCTATATGAGAGAGAGAGATATGAGAGAGAGAATATCACCTCACAAAACCTCACAAAATAATACCTAGCATGTTTTAATCCCTGAGGTATGTTATATTTCACCCCCAGTCCCACAGATTTAAATAAAGAAAATAAGTATAGTTTAAGATAGAGATAACTGTTCTTAGTTTTCTTTCCTGGTTTTTTATGAGAAAATATCCTGATAAATACAATTTAATGGGACAAGAGTTTATTTGGATTATGACTATCACTGTTGGTACATCAAGGTGACAGGAATTTGAAGCAGCTGGGCACATTGCATCAATATTCCAAAACAGATCAATGAGTTAATATGTGCATGCATGTGCTCTGCTAGCTTTATTCTTTTTATTCAGTCCAGGACCAAATACCCAGGAAATGTTATATCCTATAGTGGTTGGTCCGCCAACAAAAACTAGTTTAATTAAGATAATCTCATAAATATCCAGAGAGGTCATCTTAATCTGGACAACCCATCATTGAGACTCCCTTGCCATGTTATTCTATATTTTGTCTAGTTGATATTCGGTGCTTACTATCACAGTAGGTCACAATCTCCTGCTGCTTTTAGTTAACAAAGAAAAGGCTCTTTAATCTACTCATGAACTGCCCATTATAAGTAAATTTATTTCAATTTATTTCCAGTGATTATGATGATATTGCAAACTGTTTTACTTATTTATTTATTTTTATTTATTTATTTATTTATTTATTTATGCAATACAATGAAATGTTTGTGGTCAACTAGAAACAAAACATTGCTAGAGTTTGCTCTTCTGAGTATGTGGCCTGTGCATTGGAATGCAGAACATGTGCAGCATTGAATGTATTGCCTCTCACAACAGTTCCTCAAACTGGATAAATTATATCCCTCAGTTGGGTAGTACAAAGGTAATTCTGTTGCCATATGTTGTTCCAAAGAGCTACTGCTGTGAAGGGCTACATTATTGATCATCTGTGTCTATGTGATACCTGTATTCTTCTTGCTCTACTGAAATCATATCATTCCAAGTTTGTGACCTTCCAAGATACAGCTTTCGCCAAAGTTAGAAGATTCAATTTATGTAAAATAACCAAGTCAAGTTAGAACAAGATCCTGCTGTAATCATCCGACTCAGATTTTATAAGTGTACCTTAATCATCATAAACAAGTCGTTTAGAGTTTCAGAACAGAAAAAAATGTTGCCTTTTTAAAAAGTCTCAAGCATTTCATTTTTTTATTAGATGTTTTCTTTATTTACATGTCATACAATATCTCCTTTCCCAGATTCCCCTCCGAGAAAAAGAAAAAAATAAAACAAACCTCTCTTCCCTTCCCCCTCCCCCTGCTTATCACCTATCCTCTCCTGCTTACTGGCCCTGGCATTGTCCAACACTGGGGCATAGAACATTCACAAGGCCAAGGGCCTCTCTTCCCATTGATGACTGACTTGGGACTAATGGCTTAAGGATTTTATTTTTTAATTTTAAAAATACATCTGTCCTCATTCTCTTCTCCCCCGTCTTTCTCTCTCTAATGTGATCTTTTTTCTGAAAAAAAAAAGAAAATATCTACATATCTAAATAATAATTTCATTGTCCTAACACCATATCTTAAATCATAAAAATAAAAATAGCAGTAAGTGCTTATAAATAACGAGACTACTGAAGCATATCACTGTCCCCATACCTTAGTGTCTCAATAAGACTAAAGAACTAATATAACATAATCTTTAGTATGTTTCAGAAGAGTCCAACATTGCAAATGTTTGTCAAAGGGAAGAGACTGAGTAAGGAAGATTCAAAATGAATACAAAACATTTTACAAGTATTTGCAAATGGCAATTTAATTTAAAAGTACAGTATCTGGATCCTTAAAAATGACTATATTTTGTACAGAACTATCCCTGACTAAATTGTAGGCTTAGATTTTTCAAATCCTACTTTAGTAAGGATTCTCAAATGCTTTGACTCTCTGCTTCTAGCCCACAGTCCAAAAGTAGGGAAGAAAAGATTTGCAAATAAGACAAGGACACATGGGCCTGTTTAGAAGTAGTGCTTTGGGGAGATTCCAATCTATTTATCAGTATAGCAGCAGTCCAATTCAGTGATGGCAGGATACTAACAATCCAGTTCCAAAGTGTTAGCACTTGTACTATCCAGTAGAAAATGCCAGGCTTCCACCAAATAGCCATGAGTGAGTGGGAGCAACCAGGGCTAGCTGCAGTGCTAAGAGTTCTCTGCAGTGCCTCTGTCAATGAAGTGAAGATCAACAACTATCTTAGACCAACTGAGCATGGCACAGCTAGCTATGCAACCAGTCACTGCCATCACAGGCCCATGGAGACCTACCTGTACTCTCTCTAAACATCACTGTCTTCTCATGGGTTTTGCTTCAGCAAAACATCCATAAGTCTGCTTAAACTAAATATTATGTGAGTCTGCATCACATAACACAGTAATAATTTTCCACCTCATATCCCCCATTTAAAAAAAAAATGATTTTTTCCCTAACATTAACGACCTATATACAATACATATAATTATAAGAACTATAAACTGAACTTTGCATCAGATTTTAAATAAACAGCTTATGTATGATTTAGTCAAATAAAACATTAAATTTCTACTAATATACAATAATTTAAGCAAAAAACAATCTTAAATTCCTATCAGTAGGAAACTAAAAAACCTTACATTTCTCTTAGGATACAACAAATATAAAACAACCTTAAATTCCTATCAATATACAATAATTCAAATAAAACAAATGAACTTTTTTATCAATTCACAATAAAACAGAAAAACCTTAAATTTCTATCAATATGCAATAATTTAAACCTGCCACCTTAGATGCTAACAACCATAACATATCAAAAAACCAAAATCATCCATCCCAATTTAAGGGATTGGAACAATGGTCTTTTCATAATTGCTCTATGCTGAATTGGGAAGAATTCCTCTTTTAGGTACAAGGGAAAAATGGTTAATCTGAAAATGACAACAACCATCACCAAACACACACACATACACACTCACACACACACACACACACACACACACACACACACTCACACACAAACCTATCTGTAGCATTTGTTGCTCAGTCTGTTTTTAGCCAGTCTGTGTTGTCTCTCAAGCTTCTGTGTCAACAAATTGGTTGGTGTAGCTGCTCAGTTTTGTGATAAAAAACTGCTATTGTTCCTTTTTCATTAACATAAAGAAAACTTAGAGCTAACAAGAAATTATTTAATCTGTCCCTAGGGTTTCTTACTTTGTCTTTTAGTTTAAATAGCATCCTTTTAAAGGTACAATTGGGTCTTTCTATAACTGCTGCTCCTATGGGGTCATGTGGTATACCAGTAGCATACTTTATATTGTAATATTTAAAGAATTGTTTCGTTGTGTCGGATATATATGTGGGAGTATTTTCAGTTTTATTTTGTGCAGGTATCCTAATTATAGCCATTATTTTCAATAAGTGTGTATTAACACAATAAACATTTTCAGAACTTAAAAAAAAAAGAACTTAAAACAGTTGAAATACTGAATATGGGTCAATAGTATGATGAATATACCTTTTTGTTTTTTCAAAATTCTGCAAAATGGAAAACATTGATATGTCAGAATTCATTTCTTTCGGTACCTCTAGAGTTGCTACAACAAAAACAGAGGAATTCCAAGGGCCGATCGACTATTCTTTATGTTGAGCCTCCAGCTGCAACTTTACAAGTTGTTAAAGTCTAAACTTTTTCTTTTGTTATGGGCCACTACTCTTGCCATACAATTCTGTTTGATAACCATTTTATAGGCAAGGTGGTGGTACGTCAGCAGTGGGCCTATTTATAAAATTTGAAATTTGATCCCAGTGACGTCCTATTTGGGATCATTGGCAGAGGTTGTGTTTTTTTTTCTCAATCACCTATATCAATACCTTCCCCAAAGGCACCTACCATATCACAATTAATTTCCTCATATTCTGTACTTGTAATTGAAGCAATATTAATTTGCATATCCTATTGTTGTAAAAGATATGTTTATCATAAATTTATTGATATGTTAGCCACATAAAGTTTCAACTTCCCTGTTTGCCCTTCTGGTCCCACACAGTCAATGCATTGAACACTTTGTCTTACTTCTGATCATTTACTAACTCCTATTAACTATATGTAAACTTTCTGAAGTAGGCAACTTGTATTTCATGGCTTGTGGGAATGTATAGCGTCAGCTCCTGTAACTACCAAACCTTCTATGTCAACACAATTTATTTGTACTGTTAAACTAGGTCTCTGATTATTAAATATTGTTTTCCAGAACATAAGTTTTCCATAACTCCTCAAAGCACCTGTTGTTTCTATGGGAGTGACCTTACCCATAATTTAAGAAAACAATAATCACTGAGAGATTTTATCCCCTGAATCAATTTGCATCTCATTTCTCACATATTCCATGATTTTATTTTCTTCCTCTCTAACCCCATCTATTCCTTCATTGCTGGTGGGATTGCAACTTTTACAGCCACTCTGGAAATCAATCAGGTGGCTTCTCAGAAAATTAAAAATAATTCTACATAAAGATCTAGATATATCACCCCTGGGCATATACACAAAAGATGCTCTACCATGCCACAAGGACATGTATTCTAGTATCTCTATAGCAGTTTTATTCATAAAAGCCAGAAACTGGAAACAACCCAGATGCCCCTCACCTAGAGAATGAATACAGAAAATATGGTTCATTTACACAATGGAATATGACTCAGCTATTAAAAACAAGGAGTTCATGAATTTTGCAGAGAAATGGATGGAATTAGAAAATATTATTCTGAGTAAGGTGACCCAGACCCAAAAGGACATGCATGGTATGTACTCACTCATAAGTAGATTTAACCATAAAATACTGGATACTCATGCTTCATTCCACAGAACCAAAGTAGCTAAACAAGAAGGAAGGCCCAAGTGAGGATTTTTGAATCTCACTCAGAAAGGGAAATAAAATAGTCAAAGAAGACAGATGGAGAGAGGAAACTGGGTGGGATAGGGGTTGAGGAGAATAATGGTGGAATTCATTTTCCTATATGGAAAGAGACATGAGAGCAAGCCAAAGTGCCAGGAGAGTGAATAGAGATCTGCAGATGGGGGGGGGGGAGTAGAGTAGAGGGTATAGGGGTATTTCTAGGATATACTAGAGACCTAGAGTTGGACTCCTAAGAGTGGGCATATGGGGGTGACTTTAGCTGAGACTCCTAGCTGTTATTCTGTTAGCTTATTAGAAGGAAAAGAGTAACAAATCAGTTTGCATGAAATGAGTATATGTCTCATAGAATAGATTGAAAATTGCTTCTATAATCTGCTTCAGATGCCTACTCAAAATATTTAAAGGAAGCTTAAATTTTTAGCTTGCATCTTGCTATACGTCATATTGAAATCGTAAAACTGAGAATATCAAACTTATACCATAGTTAGATATAGGATATGCAAAGAGGTAACTATGTTAGAATAGGGTACTTACTGTCAGGCCCACTATATTTATTTTTTATAAGAATATATTAATACAAAGATCAAAAACAAGGAAAGAATGTAAACACACACAAATAATGCCTAGAAACATTCCAGAATTCAGATAACCAAGATAGAAAGATTTATGAGTTTGAGGCAATACCTGGCACACTGTCTCAAAGACGGAACCAAACCAAAAGCAAATAAAACAAACCAAACAGCAACAACAACGTCAACAAAACAAAACCTTATAGAACCAGTGACAAGTTGTTGTTGTAGGGGATTGGACCTAAGTTTACTTTCATGCTAATCAAGTACTTGGCCTCTGGCGTTTACTCAAATTCTCAATTCACGCTTCCCTTTTTATGTTTAGACAGATACTTGCTAAAATATACAGGTTGCCCTTAACTCATTTCTTTTTTTTTTTTAATTTTTTATTGCATATTTTCTTTATTTACATTTCAAATGTTATCCTCTTTCCCAGTCCCCCCCCCAAAAAGAATCCCTATCCTATGCTCCCTTCTACTGATTCTATGATAGTGTTCCCCTACCCACCCACCCACTTCTGCCTCCCCACCCTCAAATTCCCCTACACTGGGGCCTTCACAAGACCAAGGGTCTCTCCGGCCATTGATACCCGACAAGGCCATCCTCTGCTACATTTGTGGCTGGAGCCAAGGGTCCCTCCATGTGTACTCCTAGGTTAATTGGCTCGGGCAATCCTTCAACTTCTGATCATCCCATTTTAGTTGTCTGAGAGTATCTTATCATAGACAATGTCACAGACCTTATTTGTTATGATTTCATATGAGAAACATAGAAAGATTATGTATTTCCATGTTCCAGTACCTCATCACCCTTTGTTATTTTTTAAACCAATTTATGATGCAATGCAAACAGCTATAGAAAGTTATCAAAAGCCTATCTAATCAGAGCTGACTATGGAATAATTGTGAATTTCAACATTGTTAATTATTTATAGCATAATTTCTCCAAGGTCAGGGATCAGACTTATCAGAACAGCATATAGAATAAATGACAAACAATCAAGGTCCCACTCTAGCATCATGTACATCTAATTCAAAGAGCATTTCAATTGCAAAATCACAAAATATAGTCAGTGTATGAGGACAACAAGAATCACAATTTTTCATAAGGTCACCATTAGGGAGACACATGATCAGAATAATTACATAAATGGCCCGTTTGAGTCTGATCTTTTCTCCTCTATTGTAATTGGCATTTTTGTCTCACTCACATGAATTACTTTAGATACATGTATGAATCAACAAAATGAACTACTCAATGTCACATTTTGAGATATGGAAGCTACATAAAGGCATTGAAAACAATAGTAACCTGTCAAAGTAATTGAACCATTCAGTCTGTACGTTATTACTCACTCTTTTTACAAAACCAACAAAAAGGGATGAAAGCTTGTTGCTTTAGTTGATACATATCTAACATTGAACAATGTTTCTTATGTTTCAGTAATAATTCTGAATAGCTTCTGTTTGCAAATATCTTTTGCAATGGTAGAGAAGAAACAAATATTGATATAAGTTTCTGACAATACATTTCAAATTAAAGATAAATTTATACTAGATTAGTGGGCAATATCATTAATATTTCATACAATAAATAAAACACAAAAAAATTCTCTTCTGGCAAAAAGGATTATATCCAACTTGTGACTTCTCATATATAAGGGTAAAAGTGTATAGTTGTTAAGAGTTTGGAGCAGAGGTCAAAGAATACAAATGCTAACCCATCTATATTTTTTTGTAATAGGAGGTTGAAGAAAGCATATCTACTCCAGTGAGTATGCATTATTCAATAAGTCTTCAATGGATTTTATATGAAAACACCATGTACTATTGTAGAGGGCATGAAGTCTTCATGCTTACAGATAGCATTAAGTAAACTCGAATGTTAAACTAGCAGGCCTTTCTCTTCAACAGAAAGGATTTTCACCTATTTTCCATCCAGAAAATTGGGATTGACTGTAACTAATAACCTGGTGTCTATTATTATCTCTAAACACCAGGCCTGACAAAAATCAACCATTACTATGAAAGTGATCCCATGGATTTTGCTACAAGAGTTTACTACTATGCTTATTTGAGACCATTCCTCTCTAGACCCTTATCCTGAGCATTGATTCTCAATCAGTAGAAATGTTCTTATGGAAAAGGCCACAACTACTTTGCAAAATACATGTGTTATGTAATCATGTCTTAAGCTTTGCTATGATAAATATGATGCAGACAGAATTTTCCAAAGTTATACTGTGTCAAAAATAAATTGCTTAGGGTCAGACTCTAGAAGTTTGAATGAACATTGGCTAACTAAATCATGTTGAACTGAATTTATTTCATGACTCCTGCAAATCATACTTTTTTTCTAGCCATAGTGTTTTCAGGCATTCCTACATACTTGGTAGGTCAAACAATGAAAATTTGCCTTCTTAAAATTCTGATAACACAAAATCCAATATCAGGATGAAAAGTACAATTGTGGGATATTTTTTTCTGTAGCTCCCATTCTTGGCTTGTAGAGAATATTTGCCTTTCCCCAAATGTTCTTCTATTTTATTTACTGGTCCATGGTTTATCTTCCTTTTCTTATAAGAATATAAATTATACTGTGTGTTTATCCTAACCTTAGGACTTCATGTAACCTTATTCCTTTAACATTCATTCTTGATGAATACACACGTTGCTCAGTATTTTAAAATTTTAACATGATAACACAAAGCTTCATATCACTCAGAACAGTCTTATCATAGTCATTAAAATAAGTATTAAGTAGATCAATAAATGGTGTAACAAGAAAGTAAAATCAGTCAATATCTTATCATGTTATATCAAAGGGTAAATTGTATGCTCAGTTGAAATTGACCAGAGAAAAAGTCAGTATATAAATTTGGAAATGTCTACCACATGATTGTGTTGTTTAATCCAACATGTATTAAGAAATTCCTTTTATTTTTGGTGTCAAAGTATAAATCACTTGTCTTGTTTATGCCAATATTATTTTTGAAAACTAAAAGAAATTCAAAGTATTAATCATACTTATTATGTATACATAAAACTTATCTAATAACCACTTATTTCTATTTAGTTTGGTTAGAGTAGAATCTGCATAATTATAATCCTATAAATTCATCTGTACAATATAAAATTCATTGCAATTTTAAAGGGTTGATACAGCTGCTAAAGGGCCCACTTTATGTATTAATATGAGAAGGTGGATCCATATATGATTTTATGTCATAATTCTGCTGAACAAAAAATATAGAAAATATGATATATTATGTATATGTGTAGTATGTGGGAGGGACTGGAGGCGTCAAGGAGAGTGAACAATGGCCAAGATGCATTGATAATAAATGAATGCTATGTACTCACTTATAAGTGGATATTAGCCATAAAATACCCATGATACACTCCACAGACCCAAAGAAGCTAAATAAGAAGGAAGGCCCAAGCAAGGATGGTTGACTCTTACTCAAACAGGGGAATAGAATAGTCATAGGATGGATGGAGGGAGGGAGGGAGGGAGGAAACTGGGTGGCAGAGGGGATGGGGAGAGGA
>NC_045030.1:116611656-116616306 GCF_008632895.1 Mastomys coucha
GAGTGATAGGGACAGCAACCCCATCCCAAAACTTTTGACCCAAAATTTATCCTGTCTACAAGAAATTCAGGAACAGGGGATGGAACAGAGACTGAGGGAATGAATGGTCAACCAATAACAGGCTCAACTTGAGAGCCATCCCATGGGCAAGCACCAATCCATGACACTATTAATGATACCATGTTATACTTGCTGACAGGAGTCTTGAATTACTGTCCTCAGAGAGGCTTTACCCAGCAGCGGACTCAGAGGAATGCAGATATCCACAGCCAAACAGTGGATAGAGCTTGAAGAATTATGAAAGAGTTGGGGGAAATGATTGCATCCCCAAAGGAGATAGGAACTCGACAGGAAGACCAACAGAGTCAACTAACCTGGACACTTGGGGCTCTCAGAGACTGAACCACCAACCAAAGAGCATACATGGGCTAAACCAAGCTCCTCCCCCTTGCACAGATGTAACATATGTACTGCTTTGAGCAAGTGCTATTCCCTAAATGGTTGCCTATCTGTTAAATATGTTATTCTAGCTGGGCTGCCTTGTCAGGGCTCAGTGGGAGAGGGTACACCTAGCCCAGCAGAGATTTGATGTGCCACTGTGGAAGGAGTACTGGAGGGCCTCCACCCTTTCAGAGAACAAGGAAAGAGGGGGAGGGAGTGACCGGGAGGAGGGGCATCAAGCAGAATATAAAGTAAATAAATAAAAATAAAAATAAAGTAACCCTAAAAATAAATAAATAAATAAATAAAATTTAAAAATGCAGCTCCTGCTCTAGAAGATATTTCAATATATATATACATGCAAACGAGGATTGTATGTATTTAGAAGATAACACAGTCAAAATATTTCTGTCATGTTTTAACATTTGGATTAAAGTATCCTTACTAATCAACAATGTTAAAATATCTACAAAGAGCAAATGTCATGCATGCAAGTCACAACATTCAGTAAACTGACATGAATTTCCATGAATTGTATGCCAGTGATGACTACATAGTATGATCTTGTTTCAAGAAAAACAAAGAAACAAAAATTTAAATTTAAATGCAAAATCTTCCAGAAAGAAAATTGATCAATTCAGTACTACTTATCTTCAAATAGTTTTAATTTTATTTTTGCTGAGATAATATGACATTTGCTTTAAGATAGTTTAAAGGTTCCATTTATCAGTAGTTTATTATTGCTCATTCTTTATTTTTTTCTACTATAATTTTATCGAGGTTCATTTATTATATGGTGTGCTGAATATTATTGAGACAGTTTCTTTAAAATCATGGTTTATCATGTACTATGTGTGTTTTCCCTCCAGCAATACTTTCCCATTTCTTTCCCATTTTTCACACTAGATACCTTCTGAGACCAGGATAATCTCTCTTCTACTTTTATGTCACACATATAAATAATTTATGAATCTATGTAGAACTCAGGATCCACAAATGAGAGAAATATTTGATATTTGTCATTCTGAGTCTGAGTGATTTTTTTCTCTACTTTCAAGCCCATAATTTAATTCTTCCCTGTAGTTGAGAAAAACTTTATCATTCATAGATACTACATTTTCTTTATCCATTTATCTGTTGACAGACACCTAGGCTGATGCTGTAACATTGGCATTGTGAACAGTGCTGAAATAAATGAGTAAGTGCAAGGATGTTGACATAAACTGCTCTGGGCACCCAGAAATGTGATATGGAGGCCATTTGGGATTTTCTATTTTTATTTTTAAAAGGAATCTCCATACTAACTTGAACAGTAAAATAACATTTCTCTTTTCCCTTCATCTTTGTCACCATTAGTTTTTGTTTCATTAATAATAGAAAATCTAAGAAAAATAAAATGGAATCTCAATATAATTTTAAATTTTTGAAAACTTTTTCAACTATTTATTGCACAAGTGTGTGCCCATTTTGAGAACTGTCTATTTTATTTGTCCATATATTGACTGTGATTTTTTTTTTTTAGTATTTAGCTTTTTGAATGCTTTATATAGTGTATATATTTATTCTTCTGTTAGGTGTATACACTACAACAGATTCCCTCCCATTTCTAATCTGTCTCTTAAAATTCAATTGTTTTCTCTGTTGTTCTAAAGCCTTATTAATTTGGTGTATTCCTTTGGTATTCCTAGATTTTGCTTCATGATTTATCAGAATGTTCAGCTCTAATTTTATATCTTGAAATGTTTTCTTCTAGCAGTTTCAGAGTTTGGGCCCTCTAATTTAAATCTTTGATATATTTTTAATTGATTTTTACACAGGGTAATAGACAGAGATAAAATTTCATTCTTCAACCTGTGCATACCCAATTTTACCATCATCATTAACTAAATAGACCAATTTTTTTCTCTAATGTATAGTTTGAACATCTCTGTCTAATACCAGGTGGCTGTAGCAATATATTTAGGTTTATTTCTGTGTTCTAAGCTTATGTTTCCATATCAGTGCCAATCTGCTTTACTTACTATAGCTTGATAATAAAATTTGAGATAATGTATTATATTATGCCTACTATTGTCCTTTTTGCTCTGTATTGTTTTTTAATGGAGAATTTTGTTTTGCCATGTAGGGCAGTGTGGGTGCAGTGGTCTGCTCAGGTAACTTAGGGTCAGTCAAGTATTTGTCCTTGAGCTCTAGAGCCTCCAAGGTCAGTTTTCTGCTTGCAGGGAGCAGAAGGAGCTAGGCCATAACTCCTGAGTCTTTGGCTCGTGTTTCAGTCTCAACCCCTCACAGCTGCCCCCACAGGAGATGTGTGCTCTATCAGGCAGACAATGTCCCAAGCTCCCAGCATTCTAGCTGGACCCTACCCCAGTCATCTGACCACAGCCAGGCATGCCATGCCCCATGCAATATAAAGGGCTGTTTGCCCCTCCTCACTCTCTTATTCTTTGTCTCTTCTCTTGCTATCTTCCTTTCCTTTCTCTCTCTCACCCTTTCTTTTCTCTTCTCCTTCCTCTCCTTTCTCTCTGTTTGACCAGCTTATTTTCTTCTTCCTACAAAAAACTTCTCATTTATACATTGCCTTCTTTTTAACTAAAGTGCTCCCACCCTCAGGCCACAGCAACAGGGAGAGAGAGAGCCTCAGCCACCAGCTGCAGTAGCGGCCCCATCATTGGTACTAAATTGTCACATAAATTTTACACATTTTTTACTTGTATGGAAAATATAATGATAAATTGATACAGTTTGTATTGAACCTGCAGGTCATTTTTTTGGTGATATGATCGCTATTATTATATAAGTTCTACTAGTACACAATGTTGAGAGGTATTTTTATTTTCTATTTTTCTCTTCAATGTAATACACATACCCCCCCCACACACATACACATTTTATATATATATATATACATATATATTTTATATACATATATATATATACATATATATTTTACATATCAGGTTAGACCATTCTTTACCAGTCCCCTGCCTGCCACATCCATCTAGGGCACAGCCAGCAGAGGTGAGATGTGCTGTCCCCTAGGGTTCATTATGACTATCATATCTCTGTCTCCCTTCCTAAAGAGACCTGGAGGAAACCAGGAACATTCATCCATGTGAGGGAACTGTGCTGTTCTCTGAGCTTAATTGTAAGGCTCAAGGCTCTGTCTGCCTCCAAGAAGAATCCTTCTGGCATCAGAAACATCCGGTCAATGCCAAAGACAACCAGATGGCTAAAGACCAGTGTAAGAACAGAACAAACAAGAGCTAGGACAATATGGCATCACCAGATCCAAGCTATACTACCACAGCAAGCCCTGGTTATCGTAACATAGCTGAAGTACAAGGTGATATTAAATCCAAGCTTATCAATGTGATAGAGACCTTTAAAGAGTAAATGAATAAATCTCTTCAAGAAATCATGTAATGAAAACCTCAGTTAAGAGGATATCAATGGTTATAATATTTAGGTTTGGAAGACTAAAGAATGTCTCTCAATGGACCTTGCTACCTATTCTCAAACTTATGTGTTTGCAGTTTCATGAGGAATAGTTATATCATGTTAAGTGCAATTATGAACTGGCTAAATATACAATGCATTTGTGATTGTACCTGGGGTAGTTATATCATGTAAGGTATAATTATGACCTGGTTATTGTTTTCATTTGGGATTTAAGGATGACATAAGGAGATATAATTGTGTATCAAGCTGAGAATCAGGGAAATTGTGATGACTGTTCGTGGATGTCCAAAGGTTGTACATTACAAGATGTGTTATGGTGAGAAGACCAACCCTACATGTGGGTACCTGGGATAGGTCCCAGACTGAATAAAAAGGAGAAAACAAGCTGGACACCAGCATTCCTCTCCTTAGCTTAACGCTGCTGCCAACATATTATCACAGAGCACTGTACCCTGAAATGGTGAAGGCAGAACAAACTTTCCTTCCTGTATTACTATCAGGAACTGATCTCAACACTGAGAAAAGTAATCAGTATGGACTTGAATTTGGCAAATTGGTTACAGAATAGTTACCTGATTCTGGGAATTCAGACACACCAAACCCTCAAGAGTTTTTTTTTTTTCCTGTTACTATAGATGCAATATCACCAACAGAAGGCAAGAGAAAGAAGATAGCCGGGCGTTGGTGGCGCATGCCTTTAATCCCAGTACTTGGGAGGCCGGGGCAGGTGGATTTCTGAGTTCGAGGCCA
>NC_045030.1:116616316-116619067 GCF_008632895.1 Mastomys coucha
TAGAAAATAGACTCTCAGGCATAGAAGATATACTTGAAGAAATAGATATATCAGTCAAAGAAAATTATATATATATAATATATATATGTATATATTATATATATATACTTGTCTGCTGTTTCCAGAAGACTATATTCAACCTCCAGTAGTGAGAAATTGTCTATAAAGTCCATATATTTTGTAAATTTCTTTTAAGTACTAGAGAATATGAAGATCTGATAATAAAAGATTTGGCCATTCAAAATCTTAAAAAAAAAATAGAAGAAGAAGAAGAAATGTTGTCTTGGCAGATAGTTATATACACAAAATGGAAAATTAAGTGTATGGTACTCCAGTCTTGCTCAGAAATGATGACAATAATAGGATATAAGTTTGAACTGATAACTTTATTGGTAATCACTGGTAGCTGAACTCTTAACTTTATAGGGAATAAGAAACCAGACAGTGGGCATCTGGGAAGCTGCTGCCTCTGCAAAGTCATTCTTTAGAATTGTTTCTAAACTCTGAATTTTTTTTCAGTAAAATAACACACATAAAACAAAAGAAAAGCTCTTGCACATGTTTACTACTTTTTTCTCATGTATTTTACTTTTTTTAGAAAACACCTTTCCCAACATACAGCAGCTGGTTATTTGTGAGTAAGCTTTACATTCTATATTTCTGAAAGTGTTTAAAAAGTCTAAATGTTTTTGGTAAAATCCCTGGAGATTGTTGTTGTTTTTTCTATGAGGGTGTTCAATATAGGATGTTATTGGTTCTGTTTCTCTTCTATTTTTCTCTTCTCTTGATGCTTTACCTAACGTTTCAAGAACCAAACTAAGAGTGGAGAAAGTATGCATGCTTGTTCTGTTACTGATTTTGTTGACCTTTTATGTATTTGTTGCATTTAGCAAAAGGCTAGCTATTGGCTTGTCATAAGTTGATTCTTTTTCTGAAGTAGTCTGAGAATTTTATCATGAAAAATGTTGAACTTTTTGAGAAGCCTTTCCTGCATCTATTGAGAGGATTGTGAGATTTCTATTCTTGAATTCATATCTATGATATATTACATTCACTTTTTGAATTTGTTTTAAACATAGATGAGAACTTTTATACAAATTATTATCAGAAAATTTTATTCTCTATTTAAAAATATATCTACTTTTGGCAATAGGGTAACAACAGTTTCATAGAATGAGTTTGACAGTAATCTCCTTCTATCTTTCAGAATAGTTTGAGAAACATTTATGTTCTTTTTAAAGGTCAAATATAATTCAGGTTGAATGCATATAGATTTAGCCTATTCAAAACAATAGTTCTTTAACTACAACAACTGTTCTGTAAAAGAAGGACAAAGATAGTAGAATGCTAAGATTGCTAAGATATTGTTTAAGCTAGGGATGTAAAAAGAATGTATTTTGAGTAGATGATATTAACATGAGAAAAACAGAAAAAAATCAAATAGGGGAAATAAATGAAAGGGCAAATTGTATAGGTGAATGGAGATATCAATGCAAATTCAACTAAAAGGAAAAGAGGAAAGAATTCCAATCACACAACCCAAAACTAACATAGCATCTAGGAAATACAGACAGGAAAGTTCCCAGATCTAGACCAGCCTCTATTACTAGAGAGAGCCTATCTCAAATAATAAGGGAGAAGAAAAGTTCAAGAAAAAGCAGGCAACAAACATAGAATTAGACTTTAATTAGAACCTTTTTTTATATGTAGTCACTTGCTTAAGCAGATTTGCTGATTCTTTCAATTACTTACCTATGTGTTTAGGCCTATGCACATTGTAACTCTCTTTCTTGTCTGTCTTTTCTTTGTTTCTTATAATGGCAGCACAACCTTTGTTTTATTATAATATTTTCCCTGTGTTGTTTGTTCTTTAATCAGTTTGTGATTCGTGGGTCAGGCAATGGGTATTATAACTACAGGTTTCTTGCAGTCTCTTATTATTTAGGGCTGTTGACAAGTTTTCCACCTGTGTCTTTTAGACCTTACTTAGCACATTTTATCACTTGTATTCATCCCATTCTGATAAATTACTCTCTGCAGTGCCTTCTACTGCAGAAACACTGCATGGTTTTGATTCTGCATTGATCTCTTATAACTATAGATATTCTTCATGCCTGTGAACAAATAACAGTCACATGACATTTGCCCTGCCTCCACCATGTGTATGCAAGGAAGACATTTGTCTCTAGAGCAAGTAGATACTGCCTCAGCAGGAGTCTTTTTAATATGACTTTCTGTTCTTCCTCTGATAATATACTGAGGAGTGAGGTTTTACTTTGCATCAATAAAATTTGCAGACCCAAAGATAAACTGTCTTCTTGTGCTTGTTGCAGTTTTCTTTATTCTTTTTGAATCTTGGTTTTGTTTTTTTTTTTTCCATTGGGCTCTAGCCCCTTTCTGCAAAAATGTGTAATTGCATGGAGTTTCTCTCTACTCTGTAAATCATCCAGTAATACATACATACATACATACATACATGTGTGCATATGTGTTGGTGTGTGAGTATAACTTTATATAAATAGTCCAGGCAGGTAGGTAGATACCCAAGGGTGAGGTAGAACTGAATGTAGGTAATGGATACAGCAAGCTAAAAAAAGAATACAAAACTGTAAAACATGCCTTTTCTAGATCGAACTTTGTCATGAATTTTTAGTTTTTTTGTTGTTGTGAAAAGCAGAGGATGGCCTTGTCTGCCATCAACAGGAGGAGAGGCCCTTGGTTCCGTGGAGGCTCAATAGCCCAGTGTAGGGA
>NC_045030.1:116619077-116627476 GCF_008632895.1 Mastomys coucha
GTACCCTAATAGAAGCAGGGGGAGGGAGGATGGTACACAGGGTTTCCTGAGGGGAAACTGGGAAAAAGAACATTTGAAATGTAAATAAATAAAATATTCAATAAAAAAAGAAAAAACCTTTAATAGTAACAGCATAAAAATCAAGTGTGAATAAATACCGGCTTTACAATGTTTGTTTTTATTGAAGTTCCTTGAGATGCGTAGACATTGGGTCTGATTAATTTAAATATAAATATAAATATGTATGTATATATGTATATATACATATGTATATGTGTGTATATATATGTATATATACATATATATATGTGTATATATATATATATATATTGCTATTTTCAGGGGGTATACAATAAAGTTTATGTTAAAATACAAGAAAAAAAAAGATCTGGTAATAAGATTTGTCTGAATTTTTTTCACATTTCATCTATGACATAAACCATGTTTCAAACTCTCTGAAGTAGACTCCAGAGTACTCAGAACTGGGAACATATCATTCCTGGTATGAAAGTAACCCATATTCCCACAAGAACAAGCTTTGGTATCTTCCTCCTTCTGTTCCACTGCCAAATTTTCTTTGATAGTGAATCTAATGATTTTCCTCTTTCACTCAATCCATAGAATAATTGCTTTCCAATTATCTTCATTGTACTCCCTGGATACTCCACAGTTTGTATATTTATGCTATTCACCAACATCTGCTTGCTTTTCTTAAGTTTGAGAAAAGAAATCATAATAGAATATTAATGTCCTTTTGATGAAACAAGAACGACTCCCTGAAATAGAAGTATATGAAAATCACACACCAAGAAGCTGTATGAAGATTTCCTGGTTCTGTTTTGACATATAAACAGCTTAAAAGGCATCTCTCCTTCTTTCTAGAAACAGATTTTTCTAGGAAAAGAGTAACGATTAGAATCAAAGTTAACATTGAGGTGAAGTTGGCAATTATTAAAGTAGCAAATTTTAAAAGCTATGATTAATGTTAAGTAGTCCAATGAAAGGAGAGTAGAACAAGCCAACAGACAATTGTCAGCAGGTAAGTTGCATTCTAAAAGAAAAGTAAATTTTTATAAATGAAAATGCACAATTATAGAAACAATACAAAGATGGCCAACTGAAACTGAACAACTGAAACACAAGATGAAGGCAAAAATATTGACCTCCAAGGATTGAGGGTGATCAAAACTAAAAAGCATTATATATATTTTGCTTTTAGTAGCAATTAAAGAGAGAATGTTGAATCTATGGACCAGAATTATTTATAATAACAAACTTTCCATTTTTTCCAAAATTAAAGACAGAAGCTAACAAAAGCTGAGATTTCTTTGCTAACAAAAATGACACCTAGGTAAATAATTTGTAAATTTTATACATAAGACCAAATAACTGAAGAACTATAGAGTCTAAATTTTTAAAAAATATTTTACAGATGGGACTGCACATTCTACCTGGGAAGATCAGCTTTTAGTCTGCTCCTCTGAAGACTTCACTGTCTGAAGGCTTCCCAGGAGATCTGTTGCACCTGGGGAATAGACCACAAGTCTGAAGGCCACTCAGGATATCTGATGTACCCAGGAAAACAAATCTACCATCTGAAGGCCTCCCAGGAGATCTGCTACAGAATACATTGACCACATTAAACCAGGACCACAGGTCGCCCAGGAGACTTGCTGTAACCCAAGGACACAGGAGGCAGATTCAAGACAGACACCCAGGCCAGTTAACATCAGAAAACCATATGTTGAGAGGCTAGCACAAAACCATAATAAGCAACAGAAGCCATTGTATTTTGGCACCATCAGAATCCATTTCTTCCAACAAAGCAAGACCATGAAATTAGTAGGCAAATGGATGGAACTAGAAAATATCATCCTTAGTGAAGTAGCCCAATCACAAAAGAACACACATGGTATGCATTCACTGATAAGTGGACATTAGCCCAGAAGCTCGGAATACTCAAGATACAATTCACAGACCACATAAAACTCAAGAAGAAAGACCAAAGTGTGGATACTTTGGTCCTTCTTAGAAGGGTGAACAAAATAGCCATGGAAGGAGTTGCAGAGACAAAGTATGGAGCAGATACAAAGTTTAGAGAAGAGATTGAAGGAATAATCATTCAGAGACTACCCCACCTGGGGATATATCCCACATACAGTCACCAAACCTAGTCACTATTGTGGATGCTAACAAGTACTTGCTGACAGAAGCATGTTATAACTGTCTTCTGAGAGGCTCTACCAGTGCCTGACAAATAGACGTGGATGGGCTCAGTCAACCTTTGGATTGAGCAGTGTCCCAAATGGAAGAGCTAGAGAAAGAACCCAAGGATCTGAAGGGGTTTGCAGCCCCATAGAAGGAACAATATGAACTACCCAGTACCCCCAGAGTTGCTAGGGACTAAACCACCAACCAAATAGTACACATGGTGGGACTCATGGCTCCAGCTGCATATGTGGCAGAAGATGGCCTAGTCAGTCATCAATGAGAGGAGAGGCCCTTGGTCCTGTGAAAATTCTGTGCCCCAGTGTAGGGGAATGCCAGGGCCAGGAAGCAGGAGTGGATGAGTTGGTGAGCCGGGGGAGCGGGGAGGGAATAGGAGATTTTCAGAGTGGAAACCAGGAAAGGGGATAACATTTAAAATGTAAATAAAGAAAATATCTAATAATAATAATAATAAAAGAAAATGTTCATTTACACAGGGGAATACTATTCAGCTAAAATCACTTTATTCTGGGTTTATTTTTATTAACAAATTCAAAAAATGTTAGTCTGTTCTTAAAAAGTCTTGCATAAATTTGATTATGATCATAAATCATATAATATATATGTGGCATTAAAGAAATTAGGACCTTGATGATAATGAGTCTTCCAATCAAGAAGCATGTTAGTTTCTTCATAGCTTTTTACATTTATTTCAAAGTATTTCTTTTTTTCATTACTGAACTGTTTTTTTATTTTTTTGTCACATTTATTCTCAAATATTTATTTTGGAACTACTGTAAATTGAGTTATTTTGCTATTTTCACTTTATAATTGCCTGCTGCTGGAATTATATTGCTTTATCTTATCTTAAATACTTGCTGAATCCATTTCTTAGTTCTGAAGTCATTTTGCAGATTCTCTGGACTTTGTCATGTAAATAATTATATCTTCTGGATATAAATACAAATTCCTTTCCCTTTAAAACATATGGCCTATATTTCTCTTATTGACTTACTGCAATGGCTACAACATCTAAATAAGTATGAAAAGCAGGGTAGGTGAGAATGCTTTCTTTTAGAACCATTTCAGAAACATGTAGTATTTCACCATTAAGTATGATGTTATCAGTTTCCCAGATTCTTTTCTCCCATTGAATATGTTGTCTATGTATCTGAACATGTTAGTTTTTATAATTGATTCTGAATTAATTTAAATTTTCTTATATTTCATGCATAATTTAATGTATACTTGTTTGTATTGGTAAGATAATACATTATAATGAGTTTTAGACAATGTTTAGTTATATAACCTAAGTTGCCCTCAAATTGACTATGTAGCCCAAACTAACCTCCAATCAAACTCTACAATTCAATCTGACCACAAGCACTTAATCCTATTAAGCCAGATTTGTGAGTGTCAGGATTACAATATTAGCCACCATATACAGCTAGATTTTTCAAGTTAAACCAACAATATATTTATGGCATAAAACTAACTTAATCATAGTATATTGTACTTGATTATTCTCTTGGATTAATTTTAAATGTATTTCCCCCATTATGTTAGCAATTGTTAAAAAGGGAAACTAGAGTACAACATTCACATTTTAAAGTCTTTAAAATGTAGATTGTGAATTAGAGGTCCAAGTGTATTCAAAATGAGTTCAGATATGACTAATGTATTTTAGGAAATACTTCCAGGAATACTAGTGATAATATTTTAATGTTTATAAAGTAAGGTCATCTCTTCCTATAATTTGAACATCCTTTCAAAGTAGTTCAACAGATCAAGATTGCTTTTTAGATTTCTGATTATTATTTTGATCACATATATCAATTTCAGGAAATTTATCTGTTATTCTATTAATCTTTTCTGCATTTATTTTTCATAGCAATCTTTTATGTTTTACTCTCTTTTAATATATTCTAATGATTCCCCTTTGGTTACTTTGCATCCCTTTCTCTTAGAAAAAGTAACATCTTGTCGGGCATTGATGTTTGATGCTGGTGTTATATTCTCCTAAGATTTTTTTCAATTAAGAATATCTTTATTCAATTGCTATTGTTGGGGGGGTATTTACCATGACATAGAGTTGAGGATTTGCTATTAATTTTTATAATCATTTAATGATATTGTTTCATCACCATCATTTTTTTGCTCTCTTTTATAATGTGGAGATCTACCTGGAGGCACATGATGACCCTTTTCAATGTAGTATGCATTATTCTTTATTGCTTCACCAAATCTGAAGCAGTTTAGCCACAAGCTTCATTCCTGTGCCTCTCCTTTTTCACAATGCTCAGTTCTCTTCCTGTTAAATCATAGACTCCTGTAGCTCTTTGCTTGCTTTGTCATTTATTTATCATACTAGATAGTCCATTTTTACAACATAAATTTTGGTATGTAGTTATTCCTTCATAGAGATAATTAGTATATTCAATAATACTTTAAATTTTCTCTTACTGCATGTTCCAGTTCTAAACCCTAATTTCATTATTACAGAAACCATTCTTTTAATAGAATATTTATCCTTCAAATGACTTTCATTGTGTTATCTTGTCTGTGTGATAGGTTATTTTTCCATACTTGCTAATTACAGTATTGATAGTATTTAAAGATTGGTGTCTGTTGATTGCCTTTTTTTTTGAAAATTGGTAGAGTTTTCAATAATCATTTTTCCTGTCCTCTTTGTCAAGAAATTTTTGATTGAAGCAGGTAATGAAAATGCTTTTCAACTTTCATTCAGGAGGTCCTCTTCCAGTCTTATATCCGTCCTCAAGGACTTCTGTGTATTTATTTTTACTGTTTCATGTGCACATAGCTTAGGAGGGAGCTGAAAATGTGCACTAGCTATATACAGATGGTGCAATAGCCTTCTGTAATTTGGGCTTTTTGTCTATGCTCTTTGGTCATGGATTTGAAGGTATGCAGGCCTTCCAAGTAAATTCTACCCAAAAGAAAAAAGTATTTTTAATTGGACTAAAAGCCATGTGCATCATTGCATCAAAGCACAGCTCCATGACTAAAACATTCCCTCAGGATAGTCATGAGAAAAGAGATCAATTCCACAAATAAACAAATGAAAGCAAGTAATTTACTCATGTGGCTTCATATTCAGATTTTGATTCTCATCCATACTTGCTTGTTCTCTTTTTCTATATTTTTAAAAATCTTCACTCATTCCATTTTGGAATTAGTTTAGAGATTTAACAGTAAACAGAAATAAATATATGCTTCCATGTATTTATTTCAATATGACAATATTGGAAGTTTTATACATATTTTAATACAATCGAAGTCAATATATACTTTTGTAACTTCAATCTAGTTATCATCTTTCATGCCATTCATAACATGTAAAACTCAGAGGACAATGATAATTTTCTATCAAATATTTATATTCCATCAGTGGTTGTCCTTTCTGTTTCTCATTCTTTTCTACTTTATTGAAAACCTTCATGGTAACTGGTAGAAGAATTAGTCACTTATTCAGGGATGACTTTTCTTTTCTTTTTTTTTTTTTTACATTTTGAAAACAGTAAATCAGAGGTAACTAATCAACTTCTTTACCTTTTTTAATACCTTTTTAACTTTATTTTTTATATCAAGTAGAAAATGTATATGAGAATACATACTCTCTGTTCTAAGGAGGAATCAGGAGTAATATATGTCATAATTAAAATGGTAGGTATGATATGTACAATTTTCCTTCACTAAATTTTAAGTGATAATATGATATTTTTATTGTAGATTGCTGTTTGTATTTTCTGCTCCCTCAAAAGAAGTGCCCCAACAAGGAGAAGATCACAAACTTAGGTGATTTCAGGGAAATATTAATTGCCCAATTAAAGGCTAAAGGTTGTGATTGGGCAGTGCAATAAAAAGATGGAGCTGAAAGTTTTAGAGAAGGGAGAGAAGGAGGAAGAAGGTGGAAGAGGCAGGGGACAGTGAGAGAAGAAGATGGAGGAAGACTTGGTAGAAGATGGAGCAGGAAGAGGAGCTACAAGTAGCTCGGAATTTCATAACTGGGCAACAGAGTACTGTAGGATATATTTCCCCAAACTAAGCATGTATTCATATTAACTGATTTGTGTGCTCTTTGCACAGGCATATTATGGTTGGAGATTTACTGATATAAATCTGGCTGGTGTAAATATAAGTCTTAGTGTTTTCCTTTCATGAGGATAGAAGAAGCTGATTAAGACCTGAGTGTTGTTGGTCCTCTGGAGAGCATCCACGGGGTGGACTGAGGAACACAATCAGCTAGCTCTAGGCATTTTCAGGAAAAACTGGTTTGGTCAGGTAGCAAGCTGTCAGAGGGAAATCAGGGTCAGAGAGTAGCTTAAAGTTGGCCATGGGGAATGGGTGAACCTGACATGTTATCCCTAGATGGATTTAGAGTGTTTTGTCATTGTTGTTTGTTTTTAAATTACATGTTACATATTTTAGTAATTTTTTTAATCTTCTTGCATGGAGTCTTGCCTACATGATTTACCCTAAAGAAATATTCAGTAAAAAAATAACTTAAAAAGATTTGAATATATTGTTCAGTTTTGTCAAACCATCCACTATCTTACAAGAGACTCAAAAAGATTTAGGCAGTTATGCTTCTATGGTCATCATAGGTAAAACTCTGTCATTTTTCTAGTTCTATATATCCATAATCTACAAACATTGTTGAACTTGTTTCTTATGATTATTTTAAAAACTCTACCACAAAATAAGCATGATTTATCCCTAATTAATACATGTATATTTATATTCTTTATGTATTTACAAATCATAGGAAAAATATTGTTATTGCTCACAACTGTCTAAAGATAATATTTATAATTTTTATTCTCCAGGCATAATGTACCCTTTGTTTTTCCTATGGTTTTTACCCCTCTAAATCCAGTATAAGCATGAAATATGTTCTGGAAAAAGCTAAAAATAATTAGTTAAACTCTAGGTAAAGCATATAGATTTCAATATGAAACTCATATCTACACATATGACATTTCAAATCATACTGAACTTTAAGAAAGATAATTTTTTAATAATTTTATGATAAAATAAAGACTATATTAATATCATACAACTCTATTTTGGGAGCCAAGAAAGTTGGATCAACAGTCAAGAGCTCTGGCTGTTCTATTAGAGGAACAGATTCAATTCACAGAACCCACATAGCAGTTAACAGCTATCAGTAACTCCAGTTTCAGTGTATCTGCTGCTCTGTCTGGCCTCTATGGGAGTGAGGCAAACACATAGTACACGAACATGGATGCAGGCAAAATACATATACACCTAAGATAAATATCTAACCAATGTTTTATTTCACTCTTATTGTTTCTTTTTCTCAGTGTCTTGGGAAAAATAAAGTTTTTTCTTTTTTTCTCAAAAGTGAAATCCCTGAAATGAATCACTGTTATTTAAAATGTGTTATTGATTTTTAGGGTAAAATCTTCAATAAGCTTTGAAACAAAGGAAGGAATTGACCTAGAATCGGAAGAAAAATAAAGCTATACTAAATCTGAATATTATAATTTCCCTTAATTTTATAAACGAGTTGTTTCACCATTATTTGATGAGCTTTCAATATTTAAAGGAAGTAAAATGGTAATATCACCATCTTGCTATGTTGCCCACTTTGACCTCAAACTCATAATGCCCTACCTCAGCCTCTCAAGTATTTGTGACAACAAATGAAGCCACTAAGTCTTGTTTATGGAAGTATTTTATGAAGATCAATATAAGAGGTCTAATTGAAGGGTTTTCCCTGAGTATGTAAAGAAAGAATTTTACACTAAATGAAAATGAATTAATTTTTATTATTATTAGAAATCCCATTGAAAACAGCATTTTTATTTTTATTTTTTTAAACTTTTATTGCATTAGGATAAGAAAAGTTACATGATCTCAATTTATCTGAATTTGTTAACATTTAAAAACATATTTTAATTAGATAGAATTGAATCACATTCTTGTTCCCCTTTTTTACCACCACTCCTCCCATAGACCCCCCCCTTCAATACCTACAATATCTTTTTTGTCGTATTCCTTAAAATTTATAAAATATTATAACAATGAATATAAGTATTATAAAAGTTGTTTGATATAAAGCAACAATCAATTTAACAATCTTATGTAGATGCTTGTCTATAGCAATAGTGAAAATACATTTTTCTCAATATAAATTTTAAATAACT
>NC_045030.1:116627487-116629142 GCF_008632895.1 Mastomys coucha
GTCCCAGTTACTCCCAGTGTTGGGACAGATGTTGGTTCCTGCTCACCTCTGATCCTGGGTGTGTCCTGAAAACTCTTTATAAAGAAAAAAATAAAGTTTGTATTTTCTATACTTTTTCATGTCCTTTAATTTTCAAAATTCAAAGAATAAAATAGATAAATATTGATTTATCTAGAATTCATGCATTTTAAAACCTCTTCCTTTATGAAATACCTCAATTTTTCATGAAAATAAATATATTGACAAGTTTCTAATAATTTCATATTAGAAATCTGGAACATTGTATTAGAGTACAAAATTTCATTCTAATATTTTTCCTAAGACTTCCATTGGCTTTACTTCATTATGAATTATTTATACTAAAACGATAAATTGTATTAACAGTTTTATGAGAAAATAATGTTTTCTATTATATATCTTATAAACAACAAATAACTAAAGAATCATATTTAAAGCTGAAGAGGAAAAAAATTAAGGAAAGTATCATAAAAATAATTGATTTTATACTATTTCAACATAAAGTATTAATGGAAGTTAATTGACTTTCTCATGAAGTGTCCATAAAATAATATATAATGCAATCTATTTGTCTCTCCTGACATTATTTTAGACCCTCCAATACTTGAAGAAATGTCCAATTAATCACAGGACACTGTAATCATATTTATGTCTGCTGTATTATTTTCTAATAGTATTGTTCAGCACAGAGTAAAAAATTTGTTGTAGGCTTAGCTGTCAGAGGTAAAGTAGCATATAATAATGATGCTTAATCTATGCAGGAGATGAATATATTTCACTTTACGTCTTATAAGCCTTTCAGTGGTCTGTCAATATACTAGATATTAATATCTTCTGCAATTTTCTCTATTCCTAGAAACTCTTTTGAGGCCAGTAAAAAAGTTCATTGTGAGATTAACGTCTATTTCCTTGATAGCTAATAAACCTGTAAACTCTCAAAACTAACACCTGTGGACAAATCAGAACATACTATCCTGCATTCTGATTTGAACATTAAACATTCTGACTCTGACATTGCTTTGTAATACAAAGAGTAAATCTACCTTTGTTGTATAGAGATGGGTTTTTCTCATTAAGCTGTTTTCTTCTTTTAAGATTAGAAATTTAACAATGAACATTTAGTCAAATTGCATTCAGATGGCTTATTACTGTAGAAATTCTTACTTGAAAAGTTACTATGTAATTAAAATGTTTCTTTTTTCCCTTGGATCTTTGACCCTGAACAACATAAATTAGATGAAACCATGATCCAGTAGTAGTATATCTACATAAGCAGGCTCTATTTGGATCCTCCATGTTCCTTGACTGATTCACAGTTTAGATAACCAGTTACCAAAGTACATTGAACTTCTCTATGTATTACAATATGTATGGCTAAAGAATATTCTGTGTGTAGAAACTTCAAAAAGTAATTTGACATAAACCATGTAGTAATACCTTACCAAGTCTTGGAATATCACTGTTCTCCTAAAGTTACAGTAGCTCATTTCTCTGGATCTTTGTTTCTATTGGAATGTCCTATAGTCTGAATTTCCTAAGTCATTTTCTTCCCTTTACCTAGCTTATTAAGGAAACAACCCCCTTCACAATAGTTACAAATAATATAAAATACCTCGGTGTAACTCTAACTAAGCAAG
>NC_045030.1:116629153-116638732 GCF_008632895.1 Mastomys coucha
AAAAAAAAAAAAAAAAAAAGAAAAGAAAAGAAAACGAAAAGAAAAGAAACATGCCTAGCAAATTGTAGCTTTATAGATAGGTGTCCTTTTTGCATCTTAAATCTGCTTCTTAAGGTTTCTGGGTTACAAAGAAAACAAATAGGTTATTACATTAATACTATATATATATATATATATGTATATATATATATATTCTTGATGAAAAATAAAAATTATTGACCTATTATTTCATTTCAAGGCATTTTTGTATTTGTAACATTGAAATCTTATTATTCTCTGTACTTCTTTTACCTTTTTTCCTATTTCTGTGTGTTTCTGAATGCTGCCTTTCTGAGTATGACATGGGCCCAGCCTTCTTGAACTTTAAGCAGCTGTGACTACTCATAGAAAACCTGCAGGGATTGAGTCCATTCATATTCCATAGAGACTTAGCATTCGTGAGTTTTATTACCCATGGGATTTTTGGATATGGACTTACAACACTCTGTCCCTCCCTGATGATATAGTGGTAGTATGTTATTATTGAGAAGGAGACATTATTTAGAGCTATAGTTGCATATCAGTTTGTGAGAAACTGTTTTGTTGGTCTGTTTTTTGTGACATGACTGTGGTAAATAAACCATCTTCCCAGTAAAAGTTTGCTCAGCATTGTATTTGTTGAAATTTATTACTGTAGACAAAAGCTATATAGATGATAATTGGTATTAACTGTTGTACAACAGTATGTGCTTATATTAGTTCCATCCCTTTGCTATGATAAAATACCATGACCAAAACCAGCCTATGGAGGAAAAAGTTTATTTTTGTTTACATATCCAGAGGAATAAAAATCTATCTTATCAGGGAAGCATAGTAACAAGTGGCAGGCAGGTAGCAGAAGGAAGAAGCTGATAGTAAATGTCAAGTACAAGCAAGAAGCTGAGATAGCAAATGTACAGTAAGTTTCATCTCAAAGCCCAGGAATGTGCTATTCTGCCAAGGCTATACCAACAACTATGAAACATCTTTTCACATACTCAAGCCTATGGGAGATATTTCATATCTAAACTACTATAGTCCTTTATGTACTTTATCCTAAGAGGTGTTATTTCACAGTCACAGCAATGCTATAAACTCTATACTTTTTAGTATCCGTTAAAGAACTATGAAATGTGGAGAAAATCATTAACTTGCCTTATCACACAATGATTAAATAATGTTCTTGAAAATCAAGCCTACAGCATATAACTTTCAGAATCTAGATCATATATGCAGTTAAATAGAAAAAATAATGATGCTGTTTATCAAGATATATTTTCATGTTTACATAATTTCCTTAGAAATTTAGAAGTCACTAAACTGGGAAAATTTAACAGCTCTCACGTTTATAAAGGATAATATGAGGTAAACTAAATAGAATCAAATATTACTATTGATACTAGTTTAAAAAATTGTTCTACTTTATTTTTTCTGCATCTTCCATAAGAGTATATCTTTCAGAGTTAGAAAACACCACTAAGTGTAGAAAGATAAGAAGCCTAGCATGTTCAAAGCCCTGAAATCTAACAGCAAATATATTCTAGAAAGACTATGTGCTTCAATATTTTGAGCCTTCTAATATCCTATTTATTGGAGACTGTGGGATAGGAGTTTATTTTTCTTCAGGAAAACAAAATATACCACTTGAAAATTTTTCTTGTTTGCATTTTAGTTCTAAATCTTTTGTTATTTTTTCTCAAATAATATTAATAGTATGATGTTTTTATGAAGTCAATTTTAAATGCACTATCATAACCAAATGATTTTAATAATGTTTTATTATTTGTTTTTTCAGAAAATCTATTTTTAACATATTAACCCTCATCTCTTTCTGCTTAGTGTGTTTTATTTGAATATTGGGAATCAAACTCAATTCCTTATGCCTACATGCAAAGCTCCTTACCCACTGACTCATCTACCCAGCTTGTGATTAAATTTACTGACAGTACAAAAAAGTAAGTCAATGAGTTTTTTCCAGCATAATATTTGTATTGATAATTTGATAATTTTACATAATGCATCCCTGATACACTTCTCAATCCTTACAGGTCCATCCACACACCCTTCTTACTTTCTGCAAGAAAAAAAGAAAGAGGAGAGAAAGAGAGAGAGAGAGAGAGAGAGAGAGAGAGAGAGAGAGAGAGAGAGAGAGAGGGAGAGAAATAAGGAAAGAAAGAAATCCTTCCAGATAGCAGTGTGGGACAGGAGGATATGGAAAACATATTTGGAATCTGTATAAATGTTGAAGGATTATCCCTGTGCCAGTTGAAAGGCACAGGGAAGGGCTATTAGTTCAGCCTGTTGATTGTTGGTATGAGCAGGAAGGGCCTATGCCTCTACAACCTCTGTGTCTGACACAGAAAAGCATAGCCAGCTTTTCTGGCCCCTTCATGTAGAAAGGAGCTTCTATCTGTATACCAAGTATAGATGACTTGTGGCAATGTACCCTCCTGTGTGTGTGAAGAATGAGGTTCCTGTAAAGTTTTAGTGTAGAAGTGAGATAGGGAGTAGTTAGTGTTTGGTCAAGGAAGAAGACTGGAAATATTAAGAGGTAGGCATGATTGGAAGGTGAGTATGGAGTCTTCTATTAGTGCTACCTGAAGAGAACAAACCCTGGAGGGAGCTAGTCTGTATGCCTTTGTAAGATAGGAGCTGTGACACATTATAAAAAGAGAAGACAGTTATAAGAGACCCAAAGTTTACATTTTTTGACTCTCGAATAAGGAGTTCAGTGGCTGCTAAGGTACAAATACAAGGTGCCCATCCCTGGATGGTTAGATCTAGTTTCTTTGACAAGTATGCTATAGGTGAAACGAAGGTCCAAGTTGGTGACCTAAGACTCCAAGGCAAATCCCTCTTTTTCAGTTACATAGAGGGTAAAAGGATAAGTCAGGTCAGGGAGATGTAATGATAGGGCCTTAAGAAGAGCCTGTTGGAGCCTTTGAAATGACTTAGTAACAGATTTGAGAAGATGTTCATGGGTGGGGCCTGACACTGCGTCATATAAAGGGTGAGAAAGGAGGAAAAAGGAAGTAACCCAGGAATGAAAAAAACAAGCTATTCCCAGAAATGATAAAATCTCTTCTTTTGTAGAAGGAACAGTTAGAGACCGAATCAGATTTTTTCTATCTAAGGTAATAGCCTTAGATAGCCTGTGGATTGGGGTAATTGTTAGTCCCAAATAGTTGACCTGAGGAGTGGACAGTTGGACAGAACGTGAGACCTTGTAGCCTTGACTGGAAAGGAAATTTAGAAGAACAGAGGTTTCAGCTTGGCTAATTTCTAGAGAGGGACTATAGAGAAGGAAGTCATCTACATAATTCACAATCTTAGATTTAGGAAGAGATAGAGACAAGAAGTCAGAAGCCAGGGCCTGGACAAATAGGTGTGGACTGTCCCGAAATCCCTAAGGTAGAACAGTCCAGGTAAGTTAGGTAGAGAAGTGGGTGTCAGGATCTGTCCAAGTAAAGGCAAATATGTTTTGTGACTGGGCATCTAGAGGGAAAGAGAAGAATGTATCTTTGAGATCTAGGACTGAGAAATGGGAAGTCCCCAAGGGGATAGTGGAAAGAAGTATATAAGGGTTAGCCATAACAGGATGGAGGGGAACTACTGCAGAATTAATGGGCCTGAGGTCTTGAACTAGGTAATATGTTCCCTTAGTTTTCTTAACTGCTAGTCTAGGAGTGTTAAAGGGGGTAGCATTGGAGTGAAGGTTTTTTTCCTTAAGAGGTCAGAAATGATAGGCTTAAGTCCCCTAAGGCTCTGGAGAGAAAGTGTATATTTAGCTTGGTTTATGTACCTGGTAAAATCCAGTAATTGGATAACAACAGGAGAATTATGTTTAGCAACAGAGGGGTTCTAGACGTCCTAGTCTCAAGGGTCTACCTGAGAAGCTGGTAAAGGAAACAACATGTTAGCGTTAATAGGTTAACTGGCTAGAAAAATGAGCAAAGGAGCTGCTGGTGAGCTTGGATTTAGGCGAATGGTGAGAGCAAAGAGAATAAAGGCTCCCAACTTAGCCACAAGATCCCTTTCCAATAAGGGGATAGGACATGTCCTTATAAAAAAGAAATGTGTGAAAGGTAAACTCCTAAAAATGAAACTAAGTGGTGGGGCCTGGTGAAGAAGGTAAGGCTCCTACCCCAACAATATGAAAAGTAGAGGGGGTAGTGAGTCCACAAAACTGTCAGGGCTGAGTAATCATACCCAATGTCTAAGAGGAATGAGATGAGCCACCCACCTACCATGATGGCTACCCTGGTCTTCCTGCTAGGGATGACTGTGGCCTCCTCACTGGAGCTTGGGACTCTTTAGTTGTCCATACCATGACTAAGACATTGGCTAGAAGTTTACCTGGGAATCTGTCCAGTGTGACATGAGGGCAACTAATACCCTAATGTTTCTCCTGATGGCATCTAAGACATTGTCTCCTTGGCTTGTGGGGGTTAGGGCAAGCCCTGGCACAGTGACCTTGTTGACTACATCTATAGCAGGAGCCTGGTGGTCTCTGAGTCTTAGAAGACCAGGAATCCAGGACAGTGGCTGGAGCTGGTTGGACAGGCTTTGACAACATATAGTATTTTTGTCTGCGGGCTTTTTCATCTCTCTCATGGTACACCTTGAGGGCCAGTGCAAAATGTCTGCCTGTAGAGTTAGGGGGCCCTTGTCCAACCACCTAAATGTATCTTTTATGTTGGGGTAGCTGTGGGAAAAAAGTAGGTCATCAGAAGTTGCTTACCTTCTGGGTTTTCAGGATCCATGTTAGTGTATTACAATAAAGCCTTTGTGAGGTATTCTAAAAATTGAAATGTGTTTTCATGTTTGTCCTGTATGACCTCTTGGAGTTTTTAAAAATTTACTGGCATTAAGGCTGCCCTACAGAGACCAGCCAGGAGTCAAATTATGAATCTCTCTTTGGATAAAATACCACCTTTGAGATTATAATTCCATCGATGATCTTTTTCAGTTAATGCCTCACATCCTATTGGATATGTTCTATCTGTTTGATGACTTTCATCTGCATGTGTTCTTGGCTGTTCCCAAACTTACCTGCATTCATCTGGAAGTAAGTTATTAATAAAGGTCATATATACATTATAGAAAGTCAAGCTATAAGATTTAGTAATATATTAGAACTCTTGAATAAAGGCAGAGGAATTAGAGGTTTAGGAACGCAGTCTGCTTTCAATTTGAGAAAGTTCACTCAGGGAAAATAGATGTACTCTGACAAGACCATCTATCCCAGCAACTTCCCTTAAAGGGAGGAGCAATTCTGAGTCAGGTGTCCCAGGGGGAAAAGGACTTAGGTGTTTGGCTGTGGCCTTAGAATGGGTGATAGGAGGAGTGAAGATTGGTGCCAATGCAGGGCAATTGGAATCACCTGTAGCTGGCACAAGAGGAGAGGAGGGGTCTAGAGAGGTTGAACAAGTAGGCTCAGGTAAGTGGGTGAGAAGGAGAGACTGAACTGGCAGTTTTTGGAGGCTTGTAAACAGGTTTGCAGCAAAAAGAAGGCAGTTGTTTAGCTGGACTGAGGGTTGTAGCTTCATCAGGTATGGGTTTAATGGCTAAGAGAAGTTGGGTTGGGGATTAAGAAGAACACAGGGAGGGTTTGAAGTGAAGATAGGTAAATGCTTGGATACAGAGAACATCTTTCCATTTACCAGACAGTTATTTTAAATCCCTTAAAATAATTAGATCTAGTGTGCCATTCATTGGCCATTTGGAGACATTGTCTAATAGGCACTTTATCCATAACTTATTGCAGAGGTGTACATACTAGTTTTGATGTCCTCAAGTCAGGCACTAACATTAGAGATTTGAGATTTTCCAGGAGACATTCCAGTGGGGAGCCTGGATATATGTTGAAGACAACGAAGCTCCCATTGGGTGATGGGGATGCTATTGAACTATTCATACTGGCATCCCTAGAAGAGTTCAGTAACTAGTTACAAATGTACAGCCAGGCTAGATACCCAGGTCATCATGTGAATATCTAGGGGTTATTGTGAATTTCTTACTCACCAGAAAGCTTTTCAACCTATGCCTAGGAATTTCTGAATGGCTGCAAGAGCCCAAGGGTTTAGGAATCCCTTTCCAGAAGGGACGTTACCCAAGTGTTGAAGTCCTATCTTATATGTCAGCTAGAAGGCTGGTCATAAGGACAGTGGCAGTGAAACCCCGACACCTTATCCCATAAAGGCTGGCCAGGCCCTATTTGGGAAATCAGGTGCCATCCAATATACAGTTGTCAAATCCAGACACTATTGTGGATGCCAAGAAGTGCTTGCTGACAGGAGCCTGATACAGCTGTCTTCTGAGAGGCTCTGCAAGAGCCTGACAAATACAGAGGTGGAAGCTCTCAGTCGAACATTGAACAGAGCATGAGGTCCCCAATGGAGGAGTTAGAGAAAGGAGATGAAAGGTTTTGCAACCCATAGGAAGAACAACAATATCAAAAAACAACTATAATCCCAGAGATCCCAGGATTTAAAACCACCAACCAAAGAGTACAGATGGAGGGTCCCATGGCTCCAGCTGCATATATAGTAGAGGATGGCCTTGTTGGACATCAATGGGAGGAGAGGCCCTTGCTCTGGGAAGGCTCGATGCCCCAGTGTAAGAGAATACCAGGTCTGGGAAGTGGGAGTGGGTAGGTAGGTGAGCTCCCTCACAGAAGCAGGAGTGGGAGGGTAGGATAAGGGGTTTCTGGAGGGAAAACTGGAAAGGTGATAACATTTGAAGTGTAAATAAATAAAATATCCAGTAAAAAGATGTTTAAAACTATTTTTAATAATTTAAATAATTCTAAGTTAAATGCTTTAAAAACACATTCATGGAAAACTTAGAGAGAGAATTTTTAACTACATGATGATTTTGCTAGCCCAAATATATACAAGACATTTTTCAAACAATATATAAGAACCTTAAAAACCATTGGGTCATGTGTATTTACACAAAGTTATTATTATTTGACAAGTAAAATAGATAAAGTATGCAGAAAGTTATTTGAAATTTTCATTCCATATGGACATTTTATAATAATATAAACTAAATTATTCATTATTAAATAATCGGTATTATATAAATTCATTAAAATATCTATTAAAATATATGGACTAATAAATGCTTATTGGATATTGCAACAAACTTATCAACTATATAAAACCACATGGGCATGCCAATAAATAGCATATTTTAACATATGGAGAATTTCTCCTGTGGCTCAAGGTAGTAGTATGATAAAATTATAAAATATGGAAATACTTGTAATTGTGTTCATGAACTATTTTCTGAACTAGTGATATTGCTCATCTGGTAAAGGATCATGTGGTTCATCTCTAGTAAACTCAAGTAAATCCCCATGATCCACATGGTAGCAGAAGAAAATCAATTTTACATAGTTATCCTCAGAAATCCACATTTATGCCATAATATGCTTCTTATCATACACATACACACCTACCTTATACATACACACACACACACACACACACACACACACACACACACACACATACAAAAATGACTACTATATAGATAGCCCTCATCAGCATGGGGAACTCTGTGTTCAGTGCTATATGCCTGTGGTCACTTTATGTGGAGAGTTGTGGCCATGTGTGCCAGGCTAGGAATCTGGTTATGAGTAGATGAAAGGCCTACTGTCCTCAAGTGGGTGCCTGGATGTCAGGGTTTTTTAATCCATTCAAACTTATCAAGTTTCTGGCATGGTCCACTGCCTTACATACCTATAGTTGTTGGCTAGAGTCTGGCTCTAGACTCAAACTAATACCCAAAAACTGGAAACAACCCAGATGTTCTTCAACAGAGGAATGGTTACAGCAAATGTGATACATCTACATAATGGAGTACTACTCAGCTATTAAAAACAATGAATTCACAAAATTCTTAGGCAAATGGATAGATCTAGAGAACATCATCCTGAGTGAGGTAACCCCATCACAAAAAAACACATATGGTATGCACTCCCTGATAAGTGGATATTAGCCCAAAAGATCGGAATACACAAAGTACAACACACAAACCACAAGAAACTCAAGAAGAAAGAAGACCAAACTGTGGATACTGTGTTCCTTCTTAAAAGGAGGGAACAAAATACCCATGGAAGGAGTTGTAGAGACTAACTATGGAACAGAGACTGAAGGAAGGACAATCAAATCCAGACACTATTGTGGATGACAGCAAGTGCTGGATGACAGGAGCCTGATATAGCTGTCTCCTGAGAGGCTCTGACAGTACCAGACTAATACAGAAATAGAAGCTCACAGCCAATTATTTGAGTACAGGGTCCTCAATGAAGGAGCTAGAGAAATGGAGCTGAATGGTTTGCAGTCCCTTAGGACAAAAAACAATATGAACTAACTAGTACCTTCAGTGCTCCCAGGGACTAAAACTCTAACCAAAGAGTACACATGGTGGGACTCATGGCTCCAGCAGAATATGTATAGCACAGGATAGCCAAGTTGGTCATCAATGGGAGGAGAGGCTTTTGGCCCTGTGAAGGTTCTATGCCCCAGTGTAGGCAAATGCCAGGGCCAGTAAGCAGGAGGGGGTGGGGTAGTGATCAGGGGAATTGGGGAGGGAACAGGGGTTTAAAATTTTAGTTCTTGTTTTTTTAATTTATTTTATTTTATCTCTTTTTTTTGGCGAGGAAAATGGGAAAGGAGATAGTGTAAATAAAGAAAACATCTAATAAAAAAAAGAAAATATGCTTTCACTGATAAGCATTTAAGTACAATTAATTTTGAAAACTTTGATGAAAATTATGCCTTTAATTGAAAGCTAGGAGATGTTTAAAATTTGCCCAAAGTGAATAAATTAGTGATGAATGTTTTGTAGATTGTTTGGTATACTGTAATAAAAGTGTAAGATTTCTATATAAGATATATGTATATATACATATATGTGTGTGTATGTGATTTTTATATGTAGACTTCTCATATACATATCTAGACAAAAATGTATTTGCTCTTTTAATTTGTTTTTTGTTGCTTTGATAAAACACTGACCTAAAACACATAGGGAGAAAAATGTTTATTTCAGTTATAAGTTACAGTCCATTATCAATTGAAATCATGGCAGAAACTTAAATTGGAACCTGAAAGAACTGAGAGAGTGAATTTGAAGAAATAATGTTTATTCTCTTACTTTCAACCTCTCGTTCAGCTAGGTCCTTAAAGAGTCCAAGCCTTTTTACCAAGGAAAGACAAGAACCAAAGTAAACTAAGTCCTCTTCTATCAATTAGAAATAAAAAACTATTATGCATACAAAAGTTAAAACTATCATTAAGAAGGAAAGATTGTTAGAAGCTAAATATACAGAGAAATTTTACACTACCAAATTTAAACTGTTCACATAAATTGCATCCATAAGAACATTTATTGTATTCCCACTTATCCTTTCATTTATGAACTTAAGCTGTTTCAGAAACTGTTTCAAAAATAAATGACACAAAGTACAAAACAAAATCATTATGCCAATTTGTTTTAAAAAATCACTCCATGTGTAGTCTTTGGTTGGTGGTTGAGACCCTGGGAGCT
>NC_045030.1:116638742-116645904 GCF_008632895.1 Mastomys coucha
GGAATGAAATGTCCACATTTTGGTCTTCCTTCTTCTTGAGTTCATTGTGGAATGTGGGTTGTTCTTCCTATATTCCAAACTTCTGGGCTAATAATCACTTATCAGTGGGGTCTGATTGTTCAGGCAGCATGTGTATAGTAGAGGATTGCAAATTCAATCATCAATGGGAGGAGAGGACCTCAGCCCTGTGAAGGTTCTGTGCCCCAGTGTAGGGGAATGCCAGGGCCAGGAAGTGGGAGAGGGCGGGGTGGCAGGCATGGGGAAGAGGGAGGCAACAGGGGTTTGTTTTTGTTGTTTTTGTTTGTTTCTTTGTTTTTTGGAGGGGAAACTGGGAATGGAGAAATTTACATGTAAATAAAGAAAATATCTAAAAAAAAATCACTCCAATCAGTATATTTCTCTCCCTTTTTTTGAATTTTTTTTCAGTTTTTGTTTTCTCCTAGCTTCATAATTTTAGCAAAGTTTTCTAAGCAGTAGATCCTTGATAGCAACTGATTAAGCAACAGTTTCTTTCCCCTCTTTTCTCCATTTGCGGTAATAGATGTCACCACGACTCAAAAGAGCTTCATGTCCTTCAACGTCTATTTTCAAAACACCATGACAACATTATTCATGGCTTCTTAGGTAGACATACACAAGCTATCGTCAGAATAATCTCTTGATAAAAAAAATAAGTCGCTAAAGAATGATTATAGAATAAACTAGACTCAATAAAAGGCACAAAAGGTGTGTGTGTGTGTGTGTGTTTATTTGTGTATTGTATTTGTAGAAAAGAAATCCTAATATTTATGAGATTTCTTTTCTTGCTATCACTGAATATAAGGTGAATTTTGTTATCTATTTTAAAAAGTAACTTAGCAGATTTTCTTAACCCAATATTTTTTACTAGAATACTAGATCATCTGAAAATATGTACAAGCAACACTTATGTTATAGATTCAGATATTCTTGATATTCTACAAATTAGGATGCTGTCTACTTAACATAAAGTTCTATTAAGAGATAGCACCAAATGCTGTCTGCATTAGGATGATAAATATACATTCAGAAAGAAAGGAGAACAATCTGAAAAATCCTGAGGGATATCTAGGGTCTGATCAATATGTTCAACTACCTTCCATTGTCCATGAAAGTCTCTCACTGTATATATTTCTTCCTTATGCTACACTATCTTTTTAGGTAGGCTGAATGCATTACAGATCTGTATGTTTGTTAGATACTAACATTTTCCCCTTTCATAAATTGAATTCTTTACCATTCTCTTTCATATGCATATTAATACTATGTATACATGTATTTGTTTTAGTGTGAGTTTACTTCAGTTGGCTAGACTTCAAATGTAATCACTGTCTACCACATATCCAATTGATTAGAGGCACAGAGTTCTCCCAATACATGAAAGCAAGAGGCACTTTAGGAGCTAAAGCAGATTTACTAATGCAAAGAGTTCTCCTTAGACTTCAAAAAGAGTTATGACATTACAGTTTTATGCCATAGACTATATAATAAAAGAAAGATTAAAATCCCTTCTTGGATTGTTCTGCATAGTGTTAGCACAATGACATCTATTCCCTCTGTACATGCTTAGCTGAGCAGAAGTAGTTGAGGCATTTCTTGTTACCATAGAAGCATGGTTAACATACTCATGAATTTTATCTTGAAAATATATAAGAAGCCTCAGATAAAATGGGACCAGAATTATGGACTGAAAGACTTACCTATTTTAATAAGTCTAAATTTGGAGAATTTTTATTACTTGGTGGTTAAATTATCAAATGAGTTTAAAGCTTACTCATGGTAGGATCACTGAGGTCTTTCAGATCACATACAAGGAATGAAATCACAAAGCATATAATAAGAAAAGGTAATGCTATGTCCATAACAATATTTCAATCCTTTTAAGATTTGTAAACTGTGCTGTGATAATTTTGACATTTTTTCTTTTACTTTTGAGAATATAATGTAATTGAATCACCCACTTGTTTCTTCAAATTATCTCATATACTACTGCATGGTGTCTTTCTAATTCATGGCCTCCGTTTTTCATTCATTGTCCTGGCATGTATATATGTATGGATGTATATATATGTATGTATATATACACAATCTTGTACATAAATGGCTCTGTGTGTATATTGTCCTTTGTATATATGTTTTCAGGGTTGTCCATTTGATATTGGATAATCAGTTGGTGTGCCATTTCCTGGAGAAAACTATTTCTCCCATTATTAGCATGTTTAAGTTACATGTAGTTCTTTGTATAGAGTTGAATCTTAATGGACTTTCCTTCAATCTTCTCTGTCATATCAATTTTTCTTGTCATAGTTCAGTTCATGTTTAGGTTTTAAAAGTATTCTGGTCTCACATATAAGCCATGATCTCTTTAATATTTTAGGGCCAGTCATCAGGCCTGAGAAATGGGTTGTGCAAAACATAACATTGATAAGCAGTCAAGAATTCACTTACCACAGCTTCCCTCAAGAAAATCGCTGGGCAGTGGTAGCAAACGCCCTTAATCCCAGCACTTGGGAGGCAGAGGCAGGCAGTTTTCTGAGTTTGAGGCCAGCCTGGTCTACAGAGTGAGTTCCAGGACAGCCAGGGCTATACAGAGAAACCCTCTCGAAAACAAAACAAAACAAAACAACAACAAAAAAAAAAAAAAAAAAAAAAAAAAACAAAAAAAAAAAAAAGAAAGAAAACTACAATCTGCAAAAACTGAAAAAAGCTTCATTTTCAAAATTCACTGTTTTAATTTTCCAGTTTTTAAGCAATATAAAAATCTAAAAAATGAAATTGTATTCTTCTTTGATGTTCATTGTATGCCAAATCTTAGACTGTTAACTACCTTATGATGAGATTAATTTTCACCAAAGAACCATTGGCAATTATTCATGCTAAATCATGTCTATTCATCTTTTGAGGACTTTATAAATAAATGTAATTTTGATCATAAAACTTTTTTCTTATTCATTAACATTTTTACTATTTTATATCTTATAGAAATTCATTGAGTGTTTATTATATATTAGATATATGAGTTTTTCTCTTTCATCAAGAAGTTTTCTATACTTGACACTATGCAAAATAAATAAGTAAGAATATAATAACTTATTCTAACATACATATCAAGATCACCTACTTTGTATATATGGGCCATATCTTGAAATTTATAGACTTATTTGAGAATAATTTAACTATCATATAAATCTATGTAATACAATCCAGTTATTGTTTTTATATATATATCTATATCTATATCTATATATATATATATATACTAATACAAAGGACAAATTACAAGTTGATGGGAACACCTATAACTACTTTGACATTTCTTTTAGTCATTTATGTAGTACAGTTTACATACTTCATTGTTATAATCCTGGGTAACATTTTGGATTGCCATTATTTTCTTAATCTTCTATTGCTGTGAAAAGACTCCACGATGTCAGCAACTCTTATAAAGCAAAACTTTAGTTGGGGCTTGCTTAAGCTGTCAGAGGTTTACTCTATTGTTCTCATGGCAGGGAGCATGGTGTCATATAAACAGACAAGTTAGACTCCAGAGAACCAAATAACCCTATTTAAAAATGTGGTACAGAGCTAAACAAAGAATTTTCAACAGAAGAATATCAAATGGCTGAGAAGCACCTAAAGGAATGTTCAACATCCTTAGTCATCAGGGAAACTCAAGTCAAAACAACCCTGAAATTCCACTTCACACCAGTCAGAACGGTTAAGATCAAAAACTCAGGTGACAGCAGATGCTGGCAAGGATGTGGGGAAAAAGGAACGTTCCTCCATTGCTGGTGGAATTGGAAGCTGGTACAAGCCCTCTGGAAATTAGTTTGGCAGTTCCTCAGAAAATTGCACATAGAACTAACTGAGGACCCAGCTATACCACTCCTGGTCATATACCCAGAAGATTCTCCAACATGTAATAAGTATACATGCTCCACTATGTTCATAGCAGCCTTATTTATAATAAGCAGAAGCTGGAAAGAACCCAGATGTCCCTCAACAGAGGAATGGATATAGAAATGTGTACAATGGAGTACTACTCAGCTATTAAAAACAATGAATTCATGAAATTCTTAGGCAAATGGATGGAACTAGAAAATATCATCCCAAGTGAGGAAACCCAATGGCAAAACAAAACACATGGTATGTACTCACTGATAAGTGGATTCTCGCCCCAAAGCTCCAAATAACCAGGATACAATTCACAGATCATATGAAGCTCAATAAAAAGAAGGTCAAAGTGTGGATACTTTAGTCTTTCTTAGAAAGGAGAACAAAATATCCATGGAAGGAGTTACAGAGACTAAGTGTGGAGCAGAGATGGAAGGAAAGGCCATCTAGAGACTGCCCCACCTGGGGATCCATCCAATATACAGTTGCCAAACCCAGGCACTATTGTGGATGGTAAGAAGTGCTTGCTGACAGGAGCCTGATATAGCTCTCTCCTGATAGGCTCTGTTAGTGCCTAAAAAATACAGAGGTGGATGCTGAGCACAGGATCCTCAGTGGAAGAGCTAGAGAAAGGACCCAAGGAGCTGAAGGGTTTGCAGCCCCATGGGAGGAACAATAATATGAACCAACCAGTATCTCTAAAGCTCCCATGGACTAAATCACCAACCAAAGTGTACACATGAAGGGAACCATGGCTCCAGCTACATATGTAGCAGAGGATGGCATTGTTGGACATCAATAGGAGGAGAGGCCCTTGGTCCTGTGAAGGCTTGATGCCACAGTGTAGGGGAATGCCAGGACAGGGAAGCAGATGTGGGTGAGTTGGTGAGCAGGTGGAGGTGGGTGGGGTAGGGAATTTTGGATGTGGAAATGATGAAAGTGTATAACATTTAAAATGTAAATTAAGAAAATATCTAATACAATTTTTTTAAAAAAAGAACTACACATACTCCAGTAAGGCCATCCACTATTCTTCAATAAATTATTCATTAGGTTATATTCTCTATATTTTTCTTATCAAAACAGACTTGGTGAGATAGTCAAGAATACTGCAAAATTCTTCATATCGGGTATGTACTATCAATGTAAGTAGATTAGTAATCATTTTCAAAAATCAATTTTTATAATCTATTTTGCTGCTCAATTTTACTTTAGCATATGTATTTTAGAGTTGCAAATGACAAATTTATAAGAATTAAATATATTCTATAAAATCCCAAATACAATTAAATAATAAATTCATAGACCTTGTAAGGCATAGAATTTACTATTTTTAAATGTCATTTCATCTTTCATAATTGACTCAATCCTAAGGACCTTGTTACAATGTTTATGTAAAAAGCAGAGGCAATGCAGAGGCATTTTTCAAGTTCACATAGTATTATGAAATAAAGATATAAAACCTGGCCTAAATTACTTTGTAATCCATCTAATTAATGACTAAAAGATAATATTGCTTGAAGTAGCATATTTTTCTCTTAAAAAAAAACAGGTACTGTTCAAATAATTCTTTTCTAGCCAAAATTAAAAACAGTTACTTTTAGATGCATAGATTTTTAAATTGAGTCATGTTATAATCTTACCATTTAATTTTAGTTTACTTTCAGATATAGTATTAAAAATAACTTTCAATAAACAGAAAATCTATATAAATTTTACAGGAAAAGTTCAGTAATGATCCAGAATTAAATTCTGAATCATTTTGTGCTTTAGTTACACACCCAAAGATATCTACTACGAATTTTGGATGTCAGATATGATGATTACACAGAATATCAAATTAATGTAAATAAAACCCAGAATTAGAATAATAAACTATGCTGACACAAACATTTATATTTTCAAATATTTTTAATTAAATCACTAAATAGCAGCAATAGCATTTATTAGTAGCTGGAAAGGTATTAATTACTACTGTACTCAATTTGAAGAAAGATTGCTAATAGATATTCTTACTGGATTCTTGTATTAGAATGAACAAATGTGTTAATATACATAGGTTCTTTTAAAAGACATTCAAGTGCATGCACACAATGTTAGTAGATTTCTTTGTTTTAACTGTAAAATCTTTTAATTTAAATTAAAATATTTATGTCACATTGTAATTTATTCAGTAAATTTAATTCTGTGAACCACAGATTTGTCCAAATTTTTAAGTAGATAAACTAGTAAAGAAACGAAGATAAATGCTTCAAAGGTGGCTCCACACTTAAAAGCATATACTATGGTAACAAAGATCTGACTTCAGTTCACAGCACCCACAATAGGCTACTCACAAATGACAGTAACTCCAGCTCCAAGGTATCAAAAACCCCAGTTTTCAAGGGAACCTGGACTCAAATGCGAAAATGGACAGGAGGATAAACACATATATAAAAAATTTAAAATAAACCATTAAAAAGGAAAAATAGTATACTATATTATATATACATAAATATATTTTTTACACTACATGTTTAACAAGACTTTCAAACACCTATTTACACTTTGTATCTTTACTAATTACAAGCATATTGAAACCAAGTTCAACATCTGTAAATGTTTATGAAAAGTCCCTATACATAAAGATTGATTTATATATGCCAATCTAAGACTAGTGGGATATGTAATGGCAGAAAAATATTCAGAGCATTTTGATTCTAAGAGATAATTATTTGATAAAATGAGATGAAAACAAAAGAACAAAAGTAAAAAATTATTTATTATAATATACTAAGTATACTTCTTAAAATTTAGATCTAAGTGAGAATACAAAAATATTATATCTTGGGAAGGGATGTAATTTCATCACTTATTTCTGATTCCTTAAGAACAGAGCAATAACTTTGAATGTATAACAACAAAATACAACCTCAGTTTATTGCCAGCTTTGTTTAATCTCCATTTTAATAAAGAGATGATACATTTAGAGTTAGATTCCTCCCAGCCCCTTCCCCCTGTGTTAGGTAAGAAACATCAACTAATTTGAGCACAACACATTTTTATTCCTTGCACTACAACTAAGACAAGAGAAGTTGTAGATGTTTTCATTTAGAACATAGATATATATTTAACATTTTGGTTTATCTACCATAGCCCCCAAATGGGAAATTTATGCATATTTTATTTATTATTTATTAATTCATTCTATCTCTCTGTCTGTTTATCTGCCTCTTCTCTTTCTCTCTCTCTCTCTCTCTCTCTCTCTCTC
>NC_045030.1:116646678-116657315 GCF_008632895.1 Mastomys coucha
TGAACATTCTTCGAGAAAGAAAATTTATGTTAGAAGACTTGTTTTACAAGAAATACTTCAGGAAATCCTTAAGCTCAATGGATATTATCATATACAGTAATTTAACACACACATACACACAAGAGAGCCAGTAAAGTTAATTATCTAATTATTAAAGGAGTCAAAACATATCATTTCATTTATGCACAGTGTATTGCTAAATCTATAATATATACAAATATAATATATTTACCAATAATAGCTGAGTGGAAATGAGCAGACAAAATCTATATTAAGTTAATGGAATTACACCAGACATTAACTCTAAAGCACAGGAAGCATGAAAGAAACAAACATGAAAAATAGTACCTAAATGTAACAAAAGCTATGAATTATTTTTGTTTCCTTCTCTTTGTATTTTTTTAAGAGTCATCCAGTTCCATAAAATAATAATTGTAAGAATTCATTATTATATTATTGCTTATCCTCTGCAAAGATAGAATGTTTTGTAATCATAATACAAATAGGCAAAAAGGAATGTAATTATAAAGTAATATTGCTTCTTTATATAATATAAATTAATACAAATATAGAGTCCAGTAAGTTAAAACAAATATAGCAAAACAGAGAATTACCATAAAGTAATGCAAAAGAAAACCCTTGAGAAATCATTAACACAATCAAAATGCCACATTAGAGAATATTAATTCAATTTAATAAAACAATGTAAACGAAGAGGAGAAAAGCTATAAGGCATATTTTAACAGACAAATATTTACATACAAATCCAATAATAATAATAATAATAATAATAATAATAATAATAATGTGATATTGCTGTTTAGATAGAATAAGTATTTCAATCAAAAGATGGAATCAATTTCAAGTTACATATTACAAATGACCTCACATATTTTTTCCAAAACACCAATTTTATTTAAATCAAAGATAAAAATGGTTGAACATAAATGTTTAAATAAGGTATAAAAACAACTAAAAGTATAGTTATAATATCTGAAAATACCTACTTAGCATTAAAAATTTTTGTCAGTTGAAATAAAGTTATTTTTTAACCAGGACTTAAGAAATACAAACCAATGATAAATGTAGATTTACTTCAAACACTTAATACGTTAATTAAAATATTAAAAAATCAAAGGGAAAACTAACCAATTCAATAAGACCTGCAGATGAAAATGCAAATATCTTTAAGCATTTTATTTATTTGTTGATTATCTGTTTAGTTATCATATACGTAATTGAATTATTTCAGCCAAAGCAGAAATCAAATTCTTTTCAAGTGTACCTGGATGGTTTTCAAAGTGAACCAAATTGTTTAACAAAATGAAAGTGTTAATACAATTAAAATGTCCAAAATAACATGTTCTATTCTATGACCATAATGGAATGAACATTAGCAATAGGCTAAGGAACAACATAAGAAAACCAGGACAAGGAAAGAGTTAAGACTACATTTGAAAAATTTGTGAAAATTTCTTTTGAATACACACACACACACACACACACACACACACACACACACACAATTTCAAGTAACAAATGGATGAAACAGAAATATGAAAATCCTTAGGTGTGAAAAAATGAAGATGAAACATGCAATATTTATTGTATGCATTTAAAAGAGCATATAAAGGGAAATTTGTGGTAGTAACACTTAAAAAAGACTTTATAATTATTAAGTGTATAAGATATTTTTCTGTTTCAGTGCTATATATCATATCTAAACGCAAATTTAGGAGGAAAAGGTTTAATTTAATTTACAGTTCAATACAAATAGAGTCCATCATGGCAAGTAAGGTAAATCATAGTGACACTAGGATAGTGCTGATTAATCACATTTTTCATGTGCATACAGGAAACATTGAAGAAAACAGTGATGTATTTCATCCATCAAGGATTCAGCTCCTGAAGTTTCCAAAATGTTCCCAGCACAGCACCCCCAATTGGAGACCAAGTATTCAAATACAAGAGCCTATGGGAAACATTCCTCATTCCAACAGTTACCATAGTTTCTATATAATGACCCTGATATATCATAAAAAGCAGAAGTCTTTAAATAAAGCAGATGAAAGTCAATAATAATAATATTGAATTGAATTGAATTATTGAATATTAACCAAAGTGTTAGAGATGATTTATCAAAATCTCTAAATTTTAGATAGATGACAAAGAAAAGTCTAAAGATATTTTGACCACTTAGATGTAAGGAAATAAGAAAGGAACATTATGAAATGTTTATGGAAATATATTAGAAAGCTTAGATGAAATTAATTACTAATATGCAGAAACCTCAGGCCCTGCAGGCATTATTGATATAATGGTGTAAAGAAAAATAATTAATGCCAGATTTTAATAAAATCTCCCAAAGAAGAGAAAGGAAGAAAATAAATGATCCATATAGTATGGCTAGAATGACACACATATAAAAATCAAAGGCACCACAGAAAAGCAAAGATCACTCCATTTATACATATAAATATAATCTTCAATAGAGTACTGAAAAACTGAACCTAGTGTTATAAGAGGAATGACAGTGACCTTACCACAACTACTAGTGATTTTTTAGCTAAATATTTCTCTGAGTAAGTTAATCTATATCTAAAGACTAGTTCCTTTAAAAAAAATTACTGGTTATTTTGTTTATTTACATTTCAAATGATATCTCCCTTCCAGATTTCCTCTCAACCCCCCCCATCCCATCCTTATCCCCCCTGCCTCCAGGACGGTGCTTCCCCACCCACCTGCCCACTCTTGCCCCACTGCACTAGCATTCACCTATGCTGGGACTTCAATCCTTCATAAGACCAAGCGCCTCTCCTCACTTTGATGCTAGACAAAAACATCCTCTGCTACATATGCAGCTGGAGCCATGGGTCCCTCCATGTGTACTCTTTGGTTAGTGATTTAGACCCTGGGAGCTCTTGGCGGGGAGTCTGGTTGGTTGATATTGTTATTCCAATGGGGTTGCAAACCCCTTCAGCTCCTTCAGCCCTTCTCCTAACTCTTCCGTTAGGGTTTCTCTGCTCAGCCTGATGGTTGGCTGCAAGCATCCCCATCTGTATTGTTAAGGCTCTGGCTAAGCCTCTCAGAGGACATCCATATCAGGGTCCTTTCAGCAAGCACTTCTTGTTATCAGCAATAGTGACTGGGTTTAGTGTCTGCAGATGGGATGGATCCCTAGGTGGAGCAGTCTCTGGATGGACTTTCCTTCAGTGTCTGCTCCACTCTTTGTCTCTGTATTTCCTTTAGACAGGAGCAATTCTGGGTTAAAATTTTGAGAAGGGTGGGTGGCCCCATTTCTCAACAGGGGTCTCTACCTAACCTCTGGATTTGATCTCTATAAGTTCTCTCTCCCCTTTGTAGGGTATTTCAGCCAATGTCATCCCTGTTGGGTCCTGGGAGCCTCTTGCTTTCCTGGCATCTGGGACTTTCTGTTGGCTACCCCAGTTCCCCATCCCTCATTGCTTCACACCTCTGTTGAATTTCCTGAACCTCTGTACATCTCCCCTGTCTAAGGACTAGTTTCAAAGGACACAAGAAAATCCAATAAGAAAAACCATCTTAATTAGACTAGAGTGTAAAATCTTAAAATCAAAAGTGAGAGTGAAAATAAATTTAAATTATGATTTTAACATTAGTTATTAAATATTAATTTTAATTACTAAATTACTTTAACATAATTATTAAATCACTTTTAAATAATATTGCTATTAAATATACTTTTGTGGATTTCTTTTCTAGATGTTTGTTATAAAGTTAAGAAACTTTTACTCCACTCCTAGTTTGTTGAATCTTTTTACTGCAAGTGACTCTTGGACTTTACCATTATTGTAAATAGCAACAGTTGTCCACTTGACAGAGTCACTTGTGAAAAGGGAATTTGAACTGAAGTGTTGCCCAGATCCAATTGACTTCTTATTTGCAAATTGATATGGGTTAATCCAGCTCACTCTTGTCTATGCCATCCCTAGGCAACTGGACCTGAGCTTTATAGCAAAGGTAGTTGAGCAATCCATAGGGAACAAAACAATAAGCAGTATTATTCCATAGTATCTGCTTCAACTCTTGCCTTGAATTCCTGTATCAATTTCTCTTAATGACCCTCTGTAACCTGTAAGTCAAATAAACCCTTTCCTCCTACAGTTAATTTTGTTTATAGTGTCTTCCATAGTAACATAAAACAAACTAGAACAGATTTTTCCCACTGGAGGTTTTAAGATGATCTTGTTTATTGTTTTGTCAATTGTTTTGTTATACAAATATTGTGTGTTACATTGCTTTTCTAATGTTTATATCCTGCAAAGATTCACCTCCTTTTACGACCACTTGAGCCATTTCTCATTACTGAAATCATGGTTTTGTATTATTCAACCATGATTGTTGTTTTCTTTCCATTTAATTTTGTTATTTTTTTTTCATAATATACATTGGGCTCTTCTTTAAGAAGATTACAGGTCTATATTTGTTATATCACTCAGATAGGCTTGCCCTTTTGTCCCAACAGTATGTCTCATAGCAATTTCCTTTTTATATATTTTTGTTGACTGATATTAGTATTTATAAGACTATTTCCAGATAGTGTTGGCTATGATTTTCATTCATATTCTTTTAATATGCATCTTGATAGCAAAACTTTTTTAGATCAGCAAGTGGTTAAATAATGTTGGAGACTCATTAAAATTTATTATAGATTAGGACATTAGCTGGGCAGACTCTCAGGTAGCTCAATCTACATTGACAAAATTGATCTATCCCTATGTCCTGACATGTGGCTAGTTCTTTACCTCTATTTCAGCCCCAATATATCTGTCCCTCTCCATGCACCACTGGTGAATGTTCCACCTCTGATTACTTCTCCCAGAGAACCTCCTTTTTTTTTTTTTTTTTTTTTTTTTTTGCCAAGTAGCTCTGCCATCAACTCCCTGCCTAGGTATTGTTCATTGAATCTTTATTAAAGCCAATCAACACATAAGAAAGAATAAATGTTTACAAAATATGTGGCCAGTGATGGGCCATAGGAATAACAATACTAAGAACTGGCTAGTACTTAGTTTACTAGCAGTTTAGCAATTAACAATTGAATATCCCTATGTAGAAGGGGAGACACAATAATCAAGGGATGTAGAGGGTGGGAAGGGCTTGGAAGAAACAGAAGAGGAGGGAAAAAAGAGGGAAGAATCAGGTATAGGAGGAGAAGAAGGAGATGTACAGAGAGTCAGGAAATTGAACAGAGATGTGTAACAGTGGGGGATGGGCAACAGAGAGTAGCAACCAGAAAGTCTCAGATGCCAGGAAACCAAGAGCCATCCGAGCCACTCAACAGGAATGACATTAGCTGAAATACCCCACAAAAGGGGGTGGGGTGAGAACCTGTTGAGACCATATCCAGAGGTTAGGCATGGTCTCCAGGTTGAGGAATGGGGCCATATACCCATCTCCAAAATTTTAACCCAGAATTGTTCCTGTTTAAAAGAAATACAAGGGCAAAGAATGGAGCAGAGACTGAAGGAAAGGCTATCCAGAGACTGCCCTACCCAGGGACACATACTACACAGAGACACCAAACCCAGACACTTATTGCTGATGCCAAGAGGTACTTGCTGACAGGGGAGTCTGATATGAATGTCTCCTGAGAAGCTCTGCCAGATCCTGACTAATACAGATGAGGATGCTTGCAGCCATCCATCAGACTGAGCAGGGGGACCTCAATGGAAGAGTTGGGGAAGGACTAAAGGAGCTGGAGGGGTCTTATCTAGCATCAATGGGAGGGAGGCCATTGGTCTTCTGAAGGCTTGATGCCCCAGTATAAAAGAACGCTAGGGTGGCAAGGTAGGAGTGGATAGGTGGGTGGGGGAGCACCCTCATAAAAGCAGAGTAAGGGAGATGAGACAGGGGCTTTGCAGAGGGGAAACCAGGAAAGGAGATAACCTTTGAAATTTAAATAAATAAAATATCCAATTAAAAATAATTGAATATCAGAGATGACCTTCACACAGTGTACCCCCAACACATCTCTTTCTGTGCTACTATTTTTTTTTTTTTTAATTTTTGAGACAGGGCTTCTCTGTATAGTCCTGGCTATCCTGGAACTCACTCTGTAGACCAGGATGGATTCGATCTCAGAAATCTGCCTGCCTCTGCTTCTCAACTGCAGGGATTAAAGGCATGTTTCACCACTGCCCGGTTCTCTGTGCTACTTTAAATGGCAATATCTTCCATGGGCTGAGATGTTAGAACACTTTGTCTAATTAATAAAGCTATTTGGGGAAGAATGGGAAGTAGGAATTTGATTGAAGAAGTATGTCACTAGGGGTGACCACTCAGATTTCAAAAGACCTGTGTCCTTCTTTGTGTGATTTATGCTTCCTGCCTGTGATTTGAGATGTGAAACATCAGCTCTAGGCTTCCAGCTTCAGTTGTCTTGCCTATTTGCTGACACACTTACCCTCCATGATAGTGATTGACTCTAATCTTTCTAGAATGCATAGTAAGTCCCAAGTAAACTCTTGTTTCTGTAAGTTGCTTCTGGTAGTAATATTTATCAGAGCAATAAAAAGTAACTAAGATACTATCATATATGTTTATCTTTTCTTTTATGAGTTCTCTGAGAGTTTCTAACAAAGTGTCCTGATGATATTCCCTCTTCTTTAACTAACTCTTCCTAGATCCTTTTGCTAAGACAATTCCCCCTCCCCTTTTCTCCTATCAATGGCAATTTGTGCTGCTCTAATATTCGCAGAGCTACAGCTTTCCACTAGACTTTGGTCAACTTATCAGTATTCACTTTTAGTGAAAGCTGATCCTTTCTTTACCAATAGCTAACAATTGTCAATAGCTCCTTAGCTAGAGGTGGAATTTCGTGTCTTTTTTTTAATATAAATTTATTGTTTCACAATATGACTTTTGATTACAATCTAGCAATCAAAAGTTTTTCGAGACAGAGTAGCTTGGGACTCACTCACTCCACTGATATATATTCACAGTAACATAGTTACTCTGAGATTAGTCAGAGAGTTTCTCTTAGGATTTCTCATTGCTTACTTATGCTTAAGGAAAGGTTTAATAAATCTTGTCACTTCCAGAGACTTCCTGAAGCTGTTGAGTTTTTATGTCCTAAGCTTAAGAAGCTTCTCTGAAGGATGGATTGTTTTACTTCTCCTTAAAATGTCCTGTGTTTTAATGATGAAAGTTTTGTCTAAGTGAAAATTTCTTTAATGTACTCTAAGAATTTTCATGACATTATGTCTTTACATACTGCAACCATGACTCTTAAGCCTTTTAAAAACATAATTAGAAATGATGTTGTGTTGTTCTACTGAATTCAAACTCTTGAGTGCATCTCAAGTATTGTGCCTATTCACTCATTATTAAACAACCTATTTCTTTGGTTTTACATTTATACTTAAATCATTTTAATTAAGGTGATAGTGTAATCCTAAAAACCAATTATGTTTTTTTGTTGTTGTTGTTTTGTTTGGTTTTAAATTTTTAGTGTTTGTTATTGCTCAGTGATATTAGTGTTATTTATTTTGGTGATTTTATTAAATTTCCATATTTGTTCATACATTGTTTTGAAAGTATCTTTAAGTGATGCATCTTCTACTCTTTTTAAAACTCTCTCTTTTGATAAAACATATATTTAATACTCTCTAAAAGCATTACTCCTTACTGTAACTAACAGAATTATGCTCTTTATTACTGTTAATGAATTAGAATTTGATTTTATTTTAGATTCATTTCAAGTTTTGATTGTGTATGATTTCAAAGTTACTCAGCAGCAATACATTGGGTTTGGGGTTTTTGTTTGTTTGTTTGTTTTTGATTTTCTTTTGGTAAGTTTGCAAACAAGAACATGCCTTTAGGCCTCTTGATATGAAGAACTTTGGCAAAAATATTTGAAATTCTCCTAAATTTTTTCAGGATATAATCAATCTCTTTCCCATCCATTGGATAATTGTTGTTACATTCAGACATCTGTAGGTTAAACATTTAGTAATTATTAATTTCAAATCACACTCTGGAGATAGAGCTTTATCTTTGAGCTCTGAGCCAGAGAACATAATAGCTATAACCTGTAAATAAGACACATCCAAGGAGCCAACCATTAGGCTATATAATAATAACACTTTGATGATTGCATGTTAATGTACTTCATCATATTGTGGCTATGAGTAGAATAAGTTTTCTTTTTCACTTTTTAAAGTTGCCTAGAAGGGAAGTCAGAAGGCCAATTTACAATCCCACAACATAATTTTTTCCACCAATGCTTCTAAAGGTTTTCTTGAAATAACTTTTCAAATGGTGGTAAAAGCACTGGATAATTTCTATACTTTTGATAAAATTAATTTTGAAAATGTTTGATAGTGCTTGTAGTGACTTATATGGATATTCCATTTTTCTATTTCTTTCAGTTATAATATCTCTAACTCTTTTATTTAAATAAGCTATATAAATTTCATTTATATAAAACAGTCTCATTTGATATTTATTCTATTCTATATGATATTTCTTCTCTTCTGTCTCTTTCATGATATTTACCATGCAAATTTATATTCCATATACTTGTTTTTCACAAAAGAAAAGGTTCTTTCCTTTCTTTTCCAATCTATGTGGCTATAACCCCTCAGACATAAAATAAACATTAATATGAACATTGCCAGTCAATCAATATTCCTTTTATTGGTTTAGTTTTATATGCATGTGGTTCAATTAATTTCATTGAAATATTAACCCCTCTTTGAATAAATATCACTTTATTTAAAAAAATAACTGAACCCAAACTCTTGAACAAAACGTACTTAACAAAAATGTCCTGACAGAGTTAATATTTTTACTTAAGAACTAAATTAATTTTACTGCAATTAAACATGTGCTAGATATGGCATAAAGATTGGACACATAAAGCAGAAATTAGCTTAATACAATAAGAAGTAAATCCCCAAACCTGAAGATCATAACACAGTAAAGCTTTTTTTTAATTAAGTGCAAGAAAAGGGTGTCTAGTCACACTTATGCTCTATGTTACAAAATGAGTTCTACATACAAGACAGTGCAAAACCTTAGAGAGGAGAAGAGTTGAACACAATAAGCATAAAATTCTTTACTTAATATATGGAAAATATTTTGTATGCTAATATAGCAGTGAAACATGATAATATCTCTGTAGCAAAAACTAAAATATACCACAGTGATGCCACAAACAGAGAACCTCAATTGAGGTATAACTAAACCAAGTAAAAGTATCAAAATATCAGTATTGTCTGTAATTGCAGAATGGAACAGGGAAGGTGTGTCAAAATTGTTTGTGGTTTTGTGTTGGGAACCTGATGTGGTTCCAGGTCCTCCATTTCTCCTCACAGGATGTCCAGGAATCAAGGCCTACCGGGCTAGATGCAGACTCTGAAAAGTGTGGGGTCTACAGTATCCCAGTCCTGCTAGGAATGACTGATGGGGTAGGAGAAGAGAGAGAAGCCCTACTCTGATGTTATAACTCTTTTAGACAATACTCAATAAAACAGCTCTCTTAGATGATCACCAGTGAAACAATTAGTATGCATACACTTTATTGGATGAATTGAGGCTATATATGAGCCTTGCAGAGAGAGGGAAGGAGTTTTCAGGGTCAATGTAAAATTATTGGCTAGAGTTTAAAATATTGTGAATGCCTCATTTTTATGGAGATGAATTCTAGGAATCCTAGGCACTTACTAAAGGTAGGGTCTTATTAGGAAAGGAGAAGTTGAACTTGTAGGTTTGCCAAGGGTTCTTTGACATTCCTCAGGTGTTGAACTCCCCAAACAAGGTCAGAGAAGGGGAAGCCCTGCTGACAAAAGGCAATCCTCTATTTCCAGCAGAGCTCAGAGGAGCTATCCACAAATGGTATTCTTTGACCTTGAGTAGCAAGGTTTCCCTACAAAAAAGGATTTAGTGTAATTTCACTGAAGGAATGAATGGTAATATATTGAATTAATTAAGGAAGGAAGTGTAGATCATAAAACAATAGACAAAAAGAATTGTACTGAAAATCATATTCTAGAGGGAAAGTTATTTCCCATAAACTCATGGATCAAAAATTTGTCACCAGTATACATCTATACTAGCATTGATGAAATTAGTGCATCAAGAATAGATAGTATCTCTGTGATGTGAAGATTATAGGAATTAGGAAGTGAAGTTTGTATAGTCCTTGTGGTACTTGATTATATTTGATAAAATTATGAATGCACAGTTACATTAACACATTTTACATATAGAAATACATCTGAATATAATAGATTAGAGGCACTTTTATATTTTACAGGTTAGTCATTACCTAGAAAGAGTAGTACCCCATAGAAATGCGCAGAACCAATATCTAGGTCTTGATTTCTAAAAATATTTCTGCAAAACAGGAAAGAGAAGTTCTGCAAATAATTACTGATTCTCCAAATGGCACATGTCTTATTCTGCCAGAAACAATGATTAAAAGAAATAAAAACAAAAACCCACTATGATTGCCAAAATGTCAAAACACTACAGGAATCACTTGAAAAAGTTCATAATGGGCAAAGTGGTAAGGATTTAAGTAGTTATAAAAAGAAATATTTAGTTGTTATCCAAATTATGAAATGAATATTGAGGAATCTATGTAGACATAA
>NC_045030.1:116658258-116664770 GCF_008632895.1 Mastomys coucha
GTAAATCTGTGTTGTTAAAGGGATTCTTGTGTGCCCTTAGAAGATTGGAATTTCCTTTGTTGCTGGGTTTAGGGTTAATCCTTCTTTGTTGAACATCAAAGAGGATCATACTTTAGATTCTCTGCCTTTATGCTAGCTTTTACTTGGGATTTTGAACTACTTTGCATTGCCTTTCTTTCTTATAGAATACTTTTTGAGTTGACTTGGTTGAACTTGTTCTAGTTCTAGGGTTCATATTCTCCACTTAATGCAAAGGAAGAATCAAAAACGTAGGAAGGTTGCATGACAGAGACTCTGAAGTAATGCCTGATACAAGCTGCAGCGAGGGCAGGGCTTCTCTGAAGCAAAGTACATTACTTCTTTAAACAGATAACTGTTCCTCCCCTCTCTTCTACATGTCCTCAAGTGAATGATTAAGGAGTGTCTAGCCAGGTGATTGAAAGGCCCAGCTGGATTCAATCTTCAAACGATCATACAATAGTATTAAATATTTTCAGTAGGTTGAAATATTTATTCTGCACCAAGAGCCAGAGGCACGACTTAAAAAATCTTATTCTGAAGTTAAGGAAGTACCTTTGCTTTAATGTGCTCAACAAAGCCCAGAAAGCTCCATCTTTTAATATGGTAATTTAAATCCTAAGGAAGAACTATCTTTGAAGTGTTGCCAGGGAAACCAGAGATAGGGTACAAGGGCACAAGGTAGGAATTCTGCAAAGTCTCCCAATCTAGATATTATCTGATTAGCAGGAAAAAATGGGGAAATAAAAAATGTTCCTCAAAACTGCTCTATTTCTCTGACCACCTGTGATTTCTCACCTATATTTCCCTTGCAGCATCTTACACAGTGATCTGGATAGAGGTCTAAGTAAGAGCTATATAAGATTGCTATTTTATGACATTAGAGAAATATTTAGAATAGTAACAGGGATCTTTTAACTCAGTGATAGAGGATTTCCGTGGCCTGTTGGTAAGAAGGAAAAAATTGGTATTTGGACATACAGCTTAGAAGGGCTTCCACTTGAATAAGCTAATAATAAAATGTCGCTTAGGGGTTAGCATTTTTAATCATTCTGAGGAGGGAAGTTACATGTGGAGTGGGTAGGGGACTGAGGTCTGATTTGATTCATATTATTGATTAAACTAAGATGTTTAAGAATGGTTTTTATGGTATTGACTTAGGTATTGAACTTACAGAAGAGCTTGGAATAAACTTCCTGTATTTTCTTTGTTCTCATGATGCTCAAAGACAATGCTGCAATCCAAAGTGGGGGCAGGGGAGGCCAAGGAAATATCCAAAGGAAAAAAAGAAGAAAAAGAGCATGGGGATAACACTAGGAGCTAGAATTTAAGTATTTTTTTTTTTGCTTAAAGTGATTAATATTGCAGCTTATGACTATATCATACTTTCACTACTAGCAGTTAATAGTTTAATTGTTTTGTCATATTTTGTTACTTAGGTGACATATTCATAGTTTCAATGGTAATTTCTCAAATCACAGATGTTCTATATGATAGAAAAATTATCATAAACCAGATTGTTATTTTGTGGTATAATGTATATTTCATATATAATATAGATTTGTCTTGATTATCATAGTGTTACTTCTTACTGTAATTTTTAAGTGATGCAGATCTCTTTTTCAATGGTATATTTTACTATCTCACTTTTTTCCTATTATCCTCATCTCTTTGTTTTTATTTTGATGTTTTGAGAAAATATCACTCAATATAGCCTTAGGTAGCCTAGAATTCACAATACAGAAAGACATTTTATTTTAAACACATCTGACTATGTAGCTATTTCTTTTCAATTGATACATTCCCTCCTGGAAAGAGGCTACTTAAAATTCAGGAAGAAAATAAAACAAGGCTCAGATAGTAAGCAAAATTTCCACATTTACAAGATTTATGAGCCTTTCCCTCCTCCAAGATTATGTGCAGTAAAAATTACTGGGGAGAATCTCCAAATGGCAGGCTTTCCTGCAAGTTGTACAGAAAGCTGCAGCTTTTGAAATTTGTTACCTTTGATGAGTAGGTGTTCAGTGATTTTGTGACCTTTAAGCCACCTACACGCTTGCACCTAGTCCCTAGCCCTTATACATATTAATAATCCCTATTAAACTCATTGATTTGCTAACATAAACTTGAATGGAATTGTATCTTTGGTCTCTCATTGTTCTTCTATGTGACATAAACATACACGTGTTCACTTCTCCCCAGACAACTACATAGCACATATAGTAATATATTTTAATGAAAAAACAGACAAACCACCATCACCACCAACAACAACAACATCAAGAAAACAAACCTCCAACATTTAAGTAATAAAATTTGCCATTTATTTTCAAAATATTTTAGGTTCAAGAGTATTTATTACATAATTTTTATTATATAATTATACATATATGCTCAGTATTATACACAAAAAGAAAATAAAACACAAAACCATTTTTGTCTGTTACTTAGTAATACCTCAATATTTTTGTTGCACATGCTCTTTAGTTCTTCTTCCCTTTATCCGTGGAGAAAGTTGGGCAGCCTGAGTCAAAACTGGTTTAAACAAAATGCCTGGAGTAGGTGAGCCAATCTCATCTCCAGAGTAAGCTTTTCAGTAAAGTAGAATAGGGTGTGACAATCTTCCAATATTATTCATACATAAAAAACATAGCTGAGTAGTGTGGTTTAAGTTTCTAAGTCAAACACTAAGAGTGGAATTATAGAAATAAAGAGAATGATGAGCATTCATAGTATACTCTTATGGAATGACTATCATATTGTAGTCCATAATTGTAATTATGTTATATAGCACAGGATTTTTTTTTATAGTATAGAACCTTTATCTTTGATCTGCAAGAAAAATTACATATAAAACTGTGTTATTTACTAATATAATACTTTCATGTGAGTGTCTTCATATATTATTTAATTTATTTCTCAATCAGATGTGCTACATTCAAGAGTCAATTTTATACTTATTCCTTATTAAACTTATGTCTAAAGATTTACTTGTTTAATATAGCAGATTTCAAAATATAGTCCACTAACTGTTTTTATATATATTTTAAAAAAACAAAACAAAACAAAACAAAACAAACAAACAAACAAACAAAAAAAACAGGGTTTCTCTGTGTATCCCTGGTTGTCTTAGAACTCACTCTGTAGAAAAGATTAGTATCAAACTCGGAGATTTGCCTGCCGGTACCTCCCCAGTTGCTGGGACTAAAGGTGTGTGCCACCACAGCCACCATCTTCATCCATTGTTCTTACAGATTCACAGTCTACCTTCAGGATATCTGCAAAGCAAAAACATGTTCATAAAAATATAACACTTTGGTAACATTTTTTATTGTGATGTGTATAAAAACAATTACTGGGCAGTGGTGTTGTATGTTTTTAATCCCAACACTTGGGAGGCAGACACAAGTTGATTTCTGAGTTCACGGCCTACAAGGTCTACAGAGTGAATTCCAGGACAGTCAGAGCTATACCGAGTAAACCCTGTCTTGAAAAAACAAAGAAACAAACAAGCAAAAAAGAGTTGCCAATGACAGTGAAAACAAGCACTTTAAAGAATAATTTTTTAGTGTCTTGAAGTCAGGAACATAAAGCTACTGCATTGTAAAATTTTCCTTATAAAATACTAAAAACATTGAACTTAATTTCAACAATGGAGTATAAACAATTTTATTAAAATTCAAAATAGGCATGATGAAAAATTTGTCTTTATAATGAAATTAAAAAAAAATACCTAAAACATTTCTGCTTCATAAAAGGTAAGCATGGGAGTCATGACAAAGAATTAGTGATAGGGCTTATGTTTTTTAATGAACTGACCATCTTTATCCTTGAATCTTCTTTTTACTTAAATGAATGACTGACAAATTATGGTTAATGGTACCTAGTATTTTTCATATATTTTTTTGAGTCCACTGAGTCTATAATCTCTAAAAAAATTCATGAAGTGTTTAATTTTATTAGTAATTGCAATTTATATGAAAACATGGGATCAACAGCTGATCAATTCATATAATCTTTTTCATAAAAACAGTATTGTTACTAAGAAATATATATTTTTCAATTTGTAAAGTAAGTGCAAGTTGTTCTCAAATGTATTTCAAGTGTCTGATGATCAGTATTATACAATATTTCTTGGATGGGAAAATAATCTATGTGTTAACTGGACAAATGCCTTTTATAAAAGATTTATTAATTTTTATTTCATATATATAGGTATTTTGGATGTGTGCATGTCTATGCACCTTTAGTGTGCATTGAGTATTCAGGACAACAGAAGAAGGAATTGAATCTCATATAGTTGGAGTTACAGACAGCTTTGAGCTAACATGCGGGTTTTGGAAATCAAAACAGATTCCTCTGGAAGAACAGCCATTCCTCTTAATTGCTGGGTGATTACTCCAGTCTGGAAGAAGGACTTTTAAGATTATAAGCTGCAATTTTTCTGATATGATTTCAAATTTATATATTTTCCAATAATAATTGTAAAAAGTGATGAATTTAGGTGTAATATATTCTGGTCTGTACTTATAAGAGGATGAAAAGGACAAATCTTTCTTTAATAGTATATGGAATTTTGTTTAAATAAGAGATCTCAACATAGACTTATAAATATTTAGCACTTACTGAAATTTTGTAACCTACTGGACTCAATTCATTACATCATGTATTAAATATCACTAAATAGACATTTATATAAATTAAAAATTAAATGTCTTATGAATAGTTGGTTATTCAAAAATTGTAAATTTTTAATCTACAGTTAAAATATACAATACCATTGCCATATTATCAATTTATTTCCTTTATAAACACAGTAATTTGTATAATGTTTTATAAAATTCATCTATGTTATACATGTTGAAGCCTTTTACTCTAACTGAAGGGCTTGTACTAGGAACTAAAATGCTGTATCTTAGACTTGTGTGCTGTTTGGTGTCTTTCAACTTGACACAAGTCTAGAAATATCTAGAAAGAAAGAATCATATTTAAAAAAAAATGCCTCCATAGGACTAGACTATAGGCAAATCTGTGGGACATTTTCTCCATTGATGATTGATATAGGAGGGCCTATTCTATGTGAAATGGTGGTACTCCTGGGATGGTGGATGGTTTAAGAGAGCAATTTGAGCAAGCCATGAGAAACAATCCAGTAAGAAGGACTCCATAGCCTCTTCATCAGGTCCTGCCTCCGATTTTCTACCTTGATTACCCTTAACTACTGGATGTAAGATGAAATAAAGAGTTTCCAACCCAGGAAGCTCTATGCTATAGTATTATATTACAGCCATAGAAACCAGAAATTTAAGACAGCCTTGCTACAGAAAATTTATATTTACTTAATATATTTTGTATTGGGATAAAGCCAACATACCACTTGCATTTCAAAGGACATCATGAGGAACTCAGTTCTTTCTGTCTGCTCTGAGCTATCTTACTGGCCTAAGATTTAAATTACGTTCAGCTTTTGTAGACACACTTTTAATATGTTTATTTTACACATGTGAATTTATGTATAACAATGTTATATGTGAAACAATCTGAGTAGGCTTAAGCTATGAATCACTGTTTTTGTTTTTTTGTGCAGAAAAATTTTAATCCAGAAGCATGGTTCCTCTGAAAGGTGATCACATACGAAGACCTAGATCTAGAATACAGACACACCAGATACCTTTAGTCCTGAACAATGTAGGCAAGGTTCATTTGTAGAAGGAAATAGCTTTGTTTGAAAATGACATCTAGAATTGAAGTGCAGACAAAATGACAAATCAGAGAAAGATTTGACAGAATGCATCAGAGACAGGATATGATAAGTCCGTGAGAACAGCACAGGAAAGAGAGGAATCTTCAGAGAGCAGCACAGAGTTGGGGGGGGGGGGAAGGTAGAGGGAGAGAAAGAGGGACAACAAGCCAGAGCATGAGCCAGAAGATTAGAACAGATTATCAGAGATAGTTTGAGGCCAAGTAGAGCAATTGAGTCAGAAGCCAAGAGAAGCCGATTTTCATCAGTCAGTTTGCAGAAGAATTTGAGTCAGAACAGCTGAGTTGAAGGAGCTAGGCAGAGGACAGTGATAACGAGAAAGGGTAAACTTATTCAGCAGTTAACCTCTGAGACAACAATGAAATCAAGTAAATAAAATATACTTTTAAGCCAGGCAGAGTGAGTTCCAAGACAGCCAGGGCTATACAGAGAAAACCTGTATCAGGGAAAAAAAAAATACTTTTATACTCCTGAAGACGTTCAATTTGTACTTTGAGTTTCTCTGTGTCCAAAGCCTATTCTCTATAATATGAATGAGGAACTAAATGGTGTCAAACCTCAAGTTGAGTATATCCCTATAATTTCAAAACCGAACAGATGGTGACAATAGGATTGCTTTGAGTGAGAGGCCTGAAACAGGCTGACTCCATGATAGGCTTCAAATTGGCAGTTCAGGAGACTAGGTCTAAATTTATTTTTCCCAGATCGTGGCAAGTCCAAGCAAGGTAGGCAC